>NC_071353.1:1200000-1800000 GCF_943734655.1 Sabethes cyaneus
CAGTGATGAAATGCTTATGGAGAGAGCTGAGTTGCATACATTTTCCCGTGTACTTGCTGGTAGATACTTTGAAGTAGTCCAATGTTTGTAACCACCTTCACATTTCACATAGTGAGTCAAGAGTATGCATGAAATTATCAATTGAGCACATTATTTTCATGCGAACAAACTACTATCATAATAGGCAGTCATATGAGCAAATTTTAGGATCATTTTCTGATGTTGCTATTTTTCTTTCATAAACTAATCAGCTAATTTTGTATTCACAGTCAACTCTGCATTAGCGAATTTTATGTCAGGTCTAGAAAAATGTCTGGAAGTTATTGCAAATTATTCCAGAATTATATTTATGGTGTGCAGTTCCAAATATATTATTATCTTCATCAAAACAATTACACAAAATTTATAAGAACTGTAATAAAATAAAAAAATGAAAATAATTGAGGTTTTTATTACGTTTGAAAACAGCCAGTATTTTTAATACAACACTAGGCTATACACATTCTAGAGCTCTATTGTACCGTACAATTCACGTAACCATTAGTTGCTCACAAATGGTTTTATTTTACCAAATGGTTTTTACACAATGTTACCGATAGTACATGCTGAATTAATCCACTTGAGTAGTAATCAAACGCAGTTCCAACATTACTTCAAAATGAAAAGCATAGACCAAATCAAGGTGATGTCATTTGACAGATACTGGCACCCTTGTTTACATAACAGGCGGTAGAATCCAACAAAAATTCAGTTGTCTATACGGAAACTTTGTTGTCTTAAAAAAAAACATTAAAAAAGACGCTTTTCAAACATTGTCTTCCATTAGGCCAAATGGCGGCCAGATTTTTGCCAGACATTTTTATTCTCGTTTTCCAGATTTTCGTAAAAAATCGGTCGGCAACGCTGATTTGCAGTGAAATACGATAACAGCACCAGTTTTCGCCACCCTATTGTCTTACCTGACCCATAACGAATATAAGAATATATTGAAATAAAATGTATACTATACCGTTCTATTCGTTTATAACGTATATGGATACTATTCAGTTTATACGAGTATCAAGTGGTTTTTTGTATTTATATTTTTTTGCAGTTTTTGATTCCTGGTCAGCTTTTTATTTGTTTACTTCACTCTATGCTTATCGATCGGCAAAAGCTGAAAGCTCTTTAAAAACTCATTGACGTTGCGAACCTTTGAGACCGTGGTGCTGTTTTCTCGGAAATGGCTAGTGCAATGAAATATGTGCGCAACCAAATATCTATAAACTAATTCCAGATTATACGTTTTATGAACACGCAATAGTCTCTATGATTCAAATTATTTTCCATTAGAAATTATGTTTTATTGAGCATTTGTTGATATATAGCGGATCGATAAATGGAATGACAAGTTTCAGGAAATTATAACATAACTGGAAGCACTGATTACGTGGCGAATGCGTTCGGTTTCCCCTTAAACTCACAATCGTGAGAGGGTTTGTACCTCATTCGCTTGTGCCATTGTGCCATTTATCTTCCATACCAAAACGAATTTATTGGCAATCCAAGTAACAATTCTTTATCCACTTTGTTTTACTTAAATTATAACATAACTGGAAGCACTGATTACGTGGCGAATGCGTTCGGTTTCCCCTTAAACTCACAATCGTGAGAAGGTTTGTACCTCATTCGCTTGTGCCATTGTGCCATTTATCTTCCATACCAAAACGAATTTATTGGCAATCCAAGTAACAATTCTTTATCCACTTTGTTTTACTTGAATTTTATAAAAGCTTTATTGCGGTATTAATTATTACCTCTGGTTATATTGTAGTATTGCGCAATATCAAGAGGACACGAGTTCAAACACACTTGTAGCTAGCTAGAAAACCATAACGAAACTGTTAATATAGCAAGTTTATTGTGGTTGCTTATATTAGTAAGTTAAAACTTGTTGGCTGCACCACGTCTCTTACAAAATTACCATACGTGTGGCGTATCAATACAATATGGCGCACCAATCGAAATTGATCTTATTACGGTTGCTTGTCAAACCTCAATAAATCTGTTAGTCATATAAAGCTATTAGCTTTATATGACTAACAGTTAGCTATTAAAACGGTAACACCATGACCAATTAGATTTATTGCGGCTATTATGAAGAATATTACAGTTCAACACCAAAATCATTTTTTTATGCGAGGCCATATTGCCATATTCTAGTATTCTGTTTTAGCAAGCAAAGAAAAAATTATCAAAACAAAGTGTTTTGCAGGAAGGAAGTTATTATCACTCGGTTTTCATGTCACAGGAAGCAACTATTTGATTTAACTAGAAATTGACATTGACTGACTGCATATATTTATTTTATTAGAACGACCACAGTTTCCGAAAATTGCATAATTTCGATGGCGCGTTGATTTTATCCACCTATCATGTCAAAATGCACGATAAAATTTTATGCGCAAGTGCTGCAAATCAATATAAACTGCTAAAATTTGTTAATTATTCTTTGGGATATTTTATTATGGTCGCTTCAAAGCAAATCGATCAGGATGATCTGACAATAAAACTTTAACTTTTCTGCTCACGGATATGTTTTCAAGTCAATAAAGCTGGCGGACGGATTTAGCTTTTCTGCCAGTTGTACGCTTTAAAGCTTTGTAGCAAAAAGCTTTGTTGAATTATGGTTGTAGCTGTCAAGCAGCGAAAAGCATAATCGGTTTTATTGCTGCTTTCAGCAGAGCGTGGTAAGACTACTTCAGTTTATGACCTGATTCTTACATAAACGTAAATAAAATGCTGTGCTATCAATAGCAAAGTTGTTGTATGTCATCAAAAGCAACTTTGATGAATCCACCTAAAAAGGAGATAAAAATTTTATTTTTTCAACGATTTGATTAAACAATAAGGTTTCTTCGGCAAACTTGTAGAAAATAAAATTTGAAAAATCTTTGCCGAAGACACTTTGGACACATTCCAGCGTTACTGGACTCTATCCCTACGATGCAGATCGGTTCCTGCCTCATCAAATCCCTGGCATTCTAGTGGAACATAAAGTACTCTTTAAATAATTATTTTACAAGGTATTTGCCAAAAAATTGGTGAAACAGGAAGCGATTCACAGGGTAACAATGGGTGCTAATCGTGTTCCGTAACGCTGGAATGTGTCTTTGGCTCTATCTCTATCTCTATCAAATAAACGATCTACAACATTTTCTGTATAATCAACATCTAAAAACTAAAAAAATCCATTTAACTATTTTTGATGGTACTTTGAAGGCTCACTATGTTCTAGAGACTTGTCTGTATTTTCAAAACACATAGTTTTGTCATAATATCATAACAATATCTTGATGCTTCAGGTTAGTTTTATGACTTTTTTACCGAAAAATAGTACTTTTTCGTGTCACAATAGCTCCGAAAGTGACCAATAGTTGTAGAAAACATAATCATTTGAAAGATTTACATTTTGGCTTCCACACTCAGGTATATTCATTAGTATCCCTTGGTTAGTTTGGGACTAAAGCGTCTCTCAAAAACTGTCATTTATAACCTTCCATCGATATTCTTTAATTCTGGCAACCCAAGACTGCTCGACATAATTACATACTATTTTGAATTACTCTTTTTTGAGTGTCCGCGAGTGGGGCAGATGCCCAGCCAGCATCAATTCGTATATCAATGTACAAAAACTATCGTAAATATCTCTTTACAAATTCGGATTTGTAAATGAAGCATAATAAAGCTCGCTCAAGTTGATATTTTATCGTTTATAATGCTAGTAACTGACAAACATACGATTTTCAGCACAAATTCGTATAGCTGCATGCAGCTGGTCCCGCTTAATCGGATCTTATCGTATTGAAATACCTATATAAGTGTATCGCTCAAAATTATTCCTCAGTGCGTATCGCCTCCATATTGGTACGGATAAGCAGCTTTTGCGCGTCGAATACGATTTTGTTGAATACATATCAGTACGTAATTCTTATTTGCAATCTAATTATACATATGAACATGCTGACTGGGTGAAAAAGAGATCTATCCATAGTGCTAGCTCTGTTTTTCATCGCGATGTTAAAGTGTTTCGCAAAAGTGTGTGCGCAAAAGAGTGAATAAAAGTATCATGTTTCTCGTTCTTGCATAAAAGTAATGAAATATAAAATTTGGCATTTTGATTGCTTGTTAACTTAAAACTTACGTTTGCCATACTAACATTCCAATCGTATAATTTTTTACTTTACTATATAATTGAACTGGAGTAATACAAAAAGGAGAACAAGGTGTACCGCAAAAAAGTTAACGTAAACAAGTGACCGATTCTTTTCAAACTTTCAGACAACAAAATATAATCTATTAGTAAGTTTTTGGCATATTTGGTACATTCCATAACCATAACCGTATGCTCGCATCTTACGCTTAACTCCACCCAAAAAGTTTTGTACAACCTTTTTCTTCATGTCTTCCTCAGACTTGACCTCCTTGGGATGCTTCCGTAGAGCCTGCTTCATAATAGCCTAGTATTTTTCGACGGGCCTTAGTTCCGGTGTGTTGGAGGCATTCATGTTCTTGGGTATGACGGTGACTCCGTTGGTTTCATACCACCTCCAATACATCTTTTGAATATTGGCACGAAGGTAGATCCGGCCAGAAGATCGTAGGGCCCTCGTGTTGCTTCGAGAGAGGATGCAGATGCTTCTGTAGACCTGTCTACACATGATGTATTTCTTGGCCAAATCATGTATTTCTTGGCAAACTATGAAAGTTTCTGCATCCTCACTTCCTCCGGAACATCAAACTTGTACTGGGCAATGAAGTACAGTAGCCCCGGAAGCTGCCGCCGGAAGTCCGCCTTGACGTAAGTCTCATCATTCATGAGGATTTTCCAGGTGCTTGTGCAAAATAAATTCGCGACGTTGCTGTTCGGGTGACGCAATTTTTTTCAATTTTCGAAAAACTGACCACGATAAAAATAAAGTGCAAACAATACACTCTAAACCGCTTATACGCAAATTTTCAAGAGAAAATACCCAAATGGGTAATTTTCTACAGCGTTTCTTCCGTGGTGCAATTTGATGTGAGACACCCTTTAAGTCTTTCTAGTTACGCAAGGCCTTCTTCTTCTCCCCTGCTTCTGAACTGCAACAGGAATTTTTGTAAACGAGCACCTCGCGCATTCCGAAAGGATTACAGGCTTCTGTCTTAAGTTCTTGACGGATGTAAATACTGTTTTTGAAACAACTTGTTCTCATTGCCATACAATGAAAAAAATACTGGGACTTTTAAAGTCAATACGATCACTTGCACTTGCAGATCTATCATGTTACTAAATACTCGCCACATTGTAACATTTCCTCCTCAAACAGTTCAAATTAGGAACTAACTTATTCAGTCTCGTCGAATAAAAAAAGCGAATCGGGCAAAACTTTGAACCACCCAAACGAAGAGTTCACTGTGCATATTTCGAACCGGTTTGCTTTGTTATCTCCATACCAGCATATTTTTTTTTATTTTGCTATGCTGCAGTACAGCCGCGTCGGAGCTTTTACCGTTGCTTTGTGCTTTTGCGCTGTTATTTCCGCTGCATACATTGCGGAGTTTTCGTTTTCCCTTTTCACATGGCTTTGAATGGAATCATCGGAGCATAACGGTAGAAAAAATCGACTTGCGTTATGCACACTGGAAACACTGCTAGTAGAGTGTAACGCCTCCATGTTATACCGTTAGAGAGAAAAGGACCCTAAGATCCTCAGGTTCAGCTTCAGCTAGGGCTTTGGAAAAATATTCAAACCCATCGAAAGAAACCGATTTTTCATCTTTTACTTTCACCCATGTTATTCTCAAGACCTTTCCTGTGGTACCATTCTATAGTGCAGCGAAAGAGTGCAAGAAGGACCCTTTAATTTCTACAGCAACTGTTGGTTGCGACACCGTCATTCACAATTGCTTCCTACGGCGAAGTGCTCGTTCACTCACTCTGCACGACATGGCTGGGAGGAGGGTCGGGAAGGCCAGGAAAACGGTTCGTTATTCCGCACGCCGCAAGTATAGATGCATCTTTTCCACTTTGTACTGGCGGGTTTAAAACAAGTTTTACAAGTTCAGACAGTCGGAGAACGTCGACGACGGTGCGGATGATGCACATGGATACTCATTTTTCAATCACTACCGCAGCCTCGTGAAGGGGTTGCGGCTGCTGGTGACGGTGTGCTCCTGTGCCCTGCACGGTCTGTTGCATGATTCCGCCACGACGACCGCCGACGTGCCTCGGCGGACGGCCGGCTGCTGAATGTGGGAAGGGTGTAGTGACTTTATAAAATTATTAAAATGCAATTAAAAACAGTTTAGATGTTTATTATCGCCAAATGATCTGCCTTGCACGATTAATGTATGTGCCGTTCAAGTGGGTAACATTTGTGTTTCATGATGCGCGAATAGAGATGTTATGATGATTCTTTGTTCGCTCATTGGACAGCCGTGTAAATTCTATGCGAAAAGGCCACCGAGCAAACAAAACAAAAAAGGAATCCCCCATGTAAGAACCAGAAATGTAATAAATTAATCAAATCAAATTGCAAATATTCACGCCATTTAGCAGGAATTCAATCCAGATTACAATTCCATTGCCAATGCAAGCACATTTCGCCATCTCTTCCATCCAATCGTCAACGTCTATCCGAACAAAAGCCCGGAGTGTGAATAAATACGTGTATACGGTGCTATCCTTTTGTTAAATTGCGCCCATCCTTGCTCGGCGTCGTTTCCAGCAGCCTCCCATGGTGGATTCGATTTTCCCCCCTTTGCTTTGCTTTGCATGGGTTCGGGTGGGTGCGTATGCAGGAAGAAAGTCTCATGCAATTTCAGCATCAACAACATCATTGTCATCATTGCCGTAGTGGTTTAGATACGATGGCGTGCAATATGATGATTTAGCAACGTCAAAAGCAGAACTATTGTTGCCTTCGCCACTGCAAAATCTGATGACGACGGGAAAATGCTTCCAGTAAACGCTGTAGACAGGAAACGAAAATCCATGCTATGAAAACCGAAACAAGGACGAAGGAAGCCTGCTCCCAACCCACCCATCCACCGACCCACCACCGCCGAACCGCCGACTACATACGAAGAATGGTTGTCGTGTGCATCGGTGAGAACAGGTTGCTAAATCTTGAAGCTGCCTGCTCAGTCGGGTAAACTATGTGTACGATGTGCTGCCCGAGAAACTGGTTCAAAATGTCGTTCATTACCCTAGCCATGACATCCAAACTCATATCAACCATGTTGCGGTTCATTGCGTGTGTTCTTATGCCTTGCCTTGTACTACAAGGAGAAGCTACTCGCTTTAAATTCAATTAAATTTAATCAAATCCAATGATGAATGTGGCTCCAGAAGCGACACACTGAACAAACCAATGAAGTAATATTCATCTCATCTCATCTTATGTTGTACGTGTACCGTTGACATTGCAGTGTTATACTGGTCCAACGGAGTTGATCGCCCTGCGTCCCAATTTCAGCTCATATCAGGATTAGGAAAAACCGACTGAAGAACGTATCCTCATGAACATAATCGGAAGCGATTAATGTTGATTTATGGTTCATCGCATTTGTTACCACTAGATCTAACTGAACTAACGCCTTTTTTATATATTTATTCGGTGTAGCTACTTGATCTTATGGCAAAGGTCAACAGTTGTTTGTGGGGAATTTCTCTCGATTCTCGAGCCAGCTCAGCCAAACTCAGTCTCACATCATATGTTTCGTGATTTCGATAGCAGACACTGCAGTGGTGGTGCAGCGGGCGGGGAAACTACGAGAATCTCGATGATGGTCAACCACTTTGTGCCAAAGTGAACGAGTCTTTCATAATTCATAAACTCATCCGCCAAGAGCTAGTCAACGAAACGCAGAATAATTAATTGCTTATTTGAAACAACTTCGCTTATTTCTTGTTCTACAGTCGTTCTGGTACGACAACCGAGCGAAGTTTTGCGCAATGGATTCGGTTTTCATGGCGGGTGACGTGTCCTCTCTGGATTACCTCCCACTCCCATCTCTTCATACTTTAATTCTTCTCCTTTTTTTTTTTTTGTTCCCAAAGCCGAAGTACGACACTATACTCTCGGAGGATCAGCACCGAGACATAAAAATTAATTACGTTTGGCAACAGAAGTTGTTTTTCGCCGCTTCAAAAAGAGCGCGATACGTTTCGCTGAATCTCGTAAAAAATAGCAAAACAAAAGCTAACTGCAGCAGCAAGCACAAGCCGGTGGAAAGCAACGCGGACAGAAGAAAATAGGAAAATGGTTCTTTCTTTTTAAGTTCTTTGCCAAAGATGCCATTTTGTTGTGTTTACAAGCCGAAAGATCTGCTTGCTAATTTATCATTCCAGCAAATAATGTTTCTTCTGGCGATGGATTTTCCATCGATGCAAAGAATTCACCGCAGGTCGGGGCCTCAGACGCAGACACTGATGCTACATTTCGAATTGAGCAATTATGATTACACGCTGTTTGCAGATCACGGGACACAGGGCACGCACCTGACATGCAGTCTCACGTGGGTAACTAATTTCGAAAATAGCATGAAATCAAATTATTCATTTTCAAAATAAACCAAGGGCTTTCCGCCATCACCCAATGGGATGTTGTCGGTTGAAAGATTTCTGAGGCAGACGCACTGACATACGGTGGAACGAACATACATCAAGAGGACCGATCTTTGACTGGCTACTAAAGTACTAACATCGGTTCCGATGTTGATAGTTTCTTTCGGCAGAAAACACGGAATTCGCTTGTAACTTTGTCGCTTTCATATGCCGGCGTAAGAATGAAACGATGGCATCGACGACGGCGACGATAACGACAACGACGGCGGGTAGGAGCTTCTTTTAAGTATGAAGAAATATGCACAGTTTGCCGAATGCCGATGTCAAGGATGACTTTCTGCACGACAGGAAGAGATTTCGGAGCGGTTTCGGTAAGACACAGACAAGCTGCCACTTTGCGCTTTCAAAACTATCAATATCACTGGTATCTTTCGCTTCGCCGAGAAAAGACATCAAAGAAAAATTTAGCTGGAACTTCAGACCAACAGAATGAAACATGTATAGGAATCAATGATTTTTAGTTCAATTCAATTCAATAAAATGGAGAATAAGATTCCTTGTCTCGTAATAGTGTAATTCCCATATCCAAAGCAAAGCAAAGTCTAGGTGCTACATTCCGTTTTCGAAACTTGACCTTCTGTTTTCATACGACAGACTTCGCAGCTAGCTGTTAGAGTACAGGACAATTGTAGTGCCAGTTGCTACCATCCTATTGACCCTAATAGCCTCTCCCAGCCGAGATTCGAACATACGACGACTGGCTTATTAGACCAGCGTCATACCTCGAAACCAACTGGAAGGAATTCCCATATCCACTAACGACTTTAACAGCCCACTGTGGAATATGTCGATAAAAAAAGTTTATGTCTATAGGAGACATTTACTACATCCAAGGAATGTGTTGAATATATGGAATGTAATGTTTACTGGGTTTTTATCCAAAAAATAGAAAGATTTGAAAAACTAGTTACGAAGGTAGAGAAAACTATTTGTTTCTTTTTATAGATAGATGTACCTATATTAACTTTGTTATTAAACCTTCAACTATCAATTCGCTCCATTTATGTTCAAGGTTTTCCTTTCGGACGTTTTTAAGACTTTCACTATTGATTCAGGGAACCAAAAGAATTTATTAAGAATAAACGTGTTGGTGTAACATCGAAATAAATTAGATTTTTCCTCAAAAAAACAATGAATGGGAACCTTTCTTTCGTATTATTGTTTTAAAATCCCCGCGATGACAAAACTGTACAACGTACCCAAAATAAAGAAATAATTTAATGAATATTTCATTAAAAGAATAATAAAACAATATCAGAGAATTATTAAATATCGCTTGCAAATCACAGGGTCGCGAAACTTGTAACAAATGTACACCAAAGTAAAACAGAAATGAAAATGGGACATACTATAGACTAACTTGCAACAGTGATTGTAATCCTATAGAAATAAAATAGGATTATATTAAAATCACGAAAGACGGAATTAATATTAAAACGACTAAATATTCAGATGCCCCAGAAATAATGAGTTGGGGGTAACAAATTTGAGACATTTTTGAACTTAATTGGTACCTGTATGGAAGTGCATAATCGTATGGATGGAAACTGTATCGATGAGAATATATCAGCGGAGTTAAATCAAAAATAAAATAGATGATAAAGTAGAACGAAACGTTTGAGCTACTCAGCTTCTTATCGTAATGATCGAACTAGTTTCTGGTACTTGACTGAATGAAATTTGCAAGTGGTACGTCTGAAGTAATGATGCGGTCACCTATTTCTGTTTTAATTGGAGATGCTTTGCGGTGCAAAAGTTTACTAAACGCTTGCTATTCTGGTAAAAAAATATCGAAAAATATACAGCATTTGCGCTGCAAGGTTAATTTTGAAAGTAAATAGTATTTTGTGTACAAGTAGTTCAAATCGAGAACTCTCCCCTATGTTCGAATATGATAGTTTGATCAATTAAACTTCAATGGAAGAAACAGATCCTAGAGCATTTTAAAACTCCAGTACAAATCTTGTGAGTTCAGTACCAGGTTTGCTGTATAAAAGCTGAATAAAGTTCTATTTACGTAAAATGTTTGTTGAGATTTATGCAAAAATGAAACTCCATTTACGAATGGATATTTTACTACAATTATTTTCTGAATTTTTCTGCCTTTTGCATTACTTGTCTAATATTATTTCACATAGGAATTTCACAAAAGCAATTCTAGGCTAAATAAGTATATTTCACTGATTACTTTATTGTCCGGTCATAGAGGACAGGTTGGTGGCCACGGAGAACATTATTTCAGATCCTGACGCTTCAAGATATGATAGTAGTTCGTCAACAACAAGTGACCACAGCAAAGGTGAAAGAACTCCTCCCTGTGGGCAACCCTTTACAGTCTTTACCATGACAGTTGACATTCCATGGCTAGGGGAAGACGGGGTAAGACGGCCCCCCTAAGCGAATAAATTGCTAGCATAAAATGTGTACGAAAATTCACCTTTTCTTGTTCCACAGATGGAAAAGCATTCATTTATCTACCATTAAAAATTATATAAAAAATTAATTAGTCTATTTTCCGTGATTTTTCATCAATTTTCGAAACGTCTAAAAATTACTCGTTCACAACCAGGCGGGGTAAGAAGGACCACCAAAGGGGTAAGACGGACCATGGCGGAGTAAGGCAGATTGTGGCAGATTGGAAGGTTTCTTTGAGTTGTAAACACAATTTCAATATTATTAACTAAGTAAGAACAAGTTCTTATGCGGTTTTGGTACATGCTAAAAGAAGGTATAGTTTAATTTAGACACCCGCTAAAAGAAGGAATTTTACTACTAGTTCAATTTTGAAAATAAGAGTAGACGTTATTTTACGCCACTGGTTTTTGTTTACTCTTTTCTTGGCCTTATTTTTGTTGATTTGTCAGCAGGACCTTTACTCTTTGAATACCCTTCACTTTAGGTGAAAGCAAAGAACGCAACACATTAAATGAGCTGTTAAGTGAATTGGAATCATCGTTCGATCCGTTAGATCCAAATTTACATTGATTGTGTTATTCGAATGGCACTTGTTGGCTTCTTTTGACGTGGGAGGCTCTGTGTTAGACAGGATGATCTCAGATTCAGGGATAATTTTTATTACAGGTGTACTCTATTTCGAAAAAGACACTGATGAAGCCTACAAGTCGTAAACGAAATGCGTATCTGTCAGAATAATAAAATAGTTAGTCAAATTTAACAGGAAAAAACTTGGTTTTTTCATTCAATATTTTTAAAATCTATTAAGACACTAAACAAAAGAACTTTAGGCAATTATGAGCACTATAACGTATGGCCCTTTTACCCCGTGAAAAATGGCCCGTTTTACCCCTAGTTAACAATTTACATTATTTTGCTTTTATCTCTCAATCCGTACTATTTTATATACCTTTTCCGCCACACGCAGAACAAGAATTGCCCAATTAAAGTCAGTGGTACGAGAAACGACAAAATACATAACTTTTTTTGCTGGAAAACCTTAAATTTGTTGCTGCTGAAATTATATCGCATGAAGACACTGCGAACGAAAAGTTTATTTTGATTCTAGTTTTGACGTTGGATACGGCCGAGTGCCACAGGTTGTCTCGAAAGTGTTTAGATAGGCTAATAAACAAAACATACTGGGGCATTTGTAGAAAATTTAAGGATTTCTCGACGAAATCGATGTGGTCCCTCTTACCCCGCCGGGCCTTCTTACCCCTTGTTCCTACTAGTTATTTTTCTTTTTTGTAACATTTGCCAAATCCAATTTACAATAGCTTTATCGAAATTACGTTTTATCATAACATTTTTCATTGAAATGTGAGATGCATTATCAAATGCTCCTTCAATATCTCGAATTTGTCGCCAATTTATGGGAATATAATTTAACCGCAAGCTGACTCTAAATATTTCAGTTAGACAAGGAGTAAGACTTCCATTACTTTTTTGAATCATTACTGGCCGAATTTTATCCTTTCCTGGAGTTTTCAATAAACTATTAAACTGTACTAATGAACTTCTTTTTTTTGGGTCAGCTTGGTTAAGTCGTTTTCGGTTTTATTTCAAAGCTTTACTGATATAAATATTATGTAATTGAACTGTAAATGTTCGGTAGTACATCTAAAAAATGTATTAAGACAGGCAGATTTGCGCTGAAACACTTTATTTTTAATAGGTCCCACTTACCACGGGGGCTCTGAAGTGCCGACCTTATTTCGACCCATTTATTGATTGCCGTTTGTGAATATGAACGATTAGTTTTCGGTTGTAGCTTGTTAATACATTCACTATGTTTACATATTGTTAGAAAAACATGTACTTTTACGAAAGCCTGTGGCCAAAATATCATTTATAAAAAGGTGCGTCAAACTTACAACGCAAATTGAAAATAACGCTCAAATTTAAAATCCAATTTTGGTGTTTGGAATGCCAATTATAATGCGTCCGTTTGAGTTGTGTCTTTTAATTCTAGAAAGGATCGGTTGGAGAAAACGACGTTGAAGAGAGTTATGAGCTCCGTTCCCACTTACCCCGTATTCGCACTTGCCCCGGGGTACCTTATAAATAATCGCACTTTTTATTCCATTTATATTTTTTTATTAGAGTGGTTCTATCCCAGAAGGTCATTCACCTCTTAAAATTCCATATTTCGATTGTATAGATTTATCCGATTATTTTGCTGCTAATTTTGTAATGATTCAACCACGGAAAGTGAATGAAAAAAATTATACGCTTAAGTGCATCACAGAGTATACTTGCATAAACAGAACGCGGATCCTGTATAACCATGATTTTAAAACTTCAAACTGCATGTGCATATTGAAATAAAAGACCTTTATAATTTCTGAGGTTTGTTGTCGGAGTACAAGGTGCCCATGCATCATATTTTCGCAGATTTACATACATACAGATTTAGATACAGTCGAACAGGTATGGTAGCTAATGGACGAGAGCGGCTTTCTGGACAAACTGACACGGCTGATCAAAGCTACCCTGGAGCGAGTGGTGTCCTACGAGCGTATTTCGGGACACTCGAATCCCTTGGAATCGCACAGAGGGTTGCGGCAAGGAAATGGATTGTTCTATATGATATTCAAGATTGCTATTAAAGGTGTGATCCGACAAGCAGGCATCGAAACTAGAAGAGCTTCAACAAGAATAGCCAACTGCTAGCCTTAGCAGCCTACCTCGACATCATTACTAGAAACCTTGAGACGGCTAAGGGAATCTACGCCGGACTAAAAATGGAGACTTGGATGATAGGGTTATAAATCAATACGTCGAAACTCAAATATGTGGTAGGAAGAGGCCCCAGAGAAAACAACGTTTGCCTCTGACTGGAACTAGAAGTGGTTGATGAGTTCGTATATGTGGGATCTCTGGTCACCGCCGGCAGTAATACGAGTAAGGGGAGCCAATAACGCATTCAAGCTGGAAATCGAGCCTACTTTTTCCTCCGCAAGACGCTTCGATCAAGAAGAATACGCCCCCGCACAAAGCTGACGATGTACAAAACGCTAATCAGACCAGTAGTCTTCTACGGACTTGAGACAGTAACTTTGCTTACGGAAGACATGCGTGCACTAATCGTATTTGAACGAAAGGTGTTGTGGACTATTTTTGGCGGAGTACAAACGGAAAGCGGAGCTACGAACACTGCTTGTAGAGATTCCCATCGTACACCTGGCGAAAGTCGGGAGACTACGGTGGGCCGGCCACGTCGCAAGGATGCCGGACGACTGTGCAGTGAAATCCGTTTTCTTCAAGAACGCCATCGGCACCAGGCACTAGCTCAACTAGGTTGAAGCCGACTGGCGTGTGTTGAGACGGGCAATGAATTGGCGACGAGTAGCCCAGGACCGAGTACAATGGAGAGAAATTCTGGATACGGCAAGAGCCACTCCGGCTCTCGGCCGCTAAACACCTCGGAATTGCTGGTTCCTGGTTCCACTATTAAGCTTTGAATGCGGGGAATAACTCTAAATGAGTATATTGCATGAATATTTATACTATACGCCTAGAGTAATATTAGGCAATATTTTTAAATGAACGAGTATTGTTCATAAAATTATTCTTATTTAGAAACTATTATCATCCAGAGCTGTTTAAAAAAATGTTTGCATGAACCAATAATTCCAAAACCGTCGTCATAAATGCTTATTGCAACAAAGTTGAATTGATCAACAACCTTTTCATTCTGCATCTTTCTCGTTGAAATCTGCGCAAACACATAAAGAACCTTGACATGTACCGTGTACGTTTTCCTATAAACATAATTATGGACTAATTATGGATGACCTGAAAAAGCGAACGTTTTCGGGCAAAACTCTGAGCAATTTAGTTCTCATTCGATGGGGACAGTACCCCGGAAGACTGCAAAATAACAAAGAGGTCGAAATTTCCACAGCCGAAGTTTCTCGTTTGACAAAGAATCTACAACTGTGGACTGAAAAGTTACGCTTTCGTAACTTCCGCAGCCATGAACCAGGGAATTAATCAAAAGAAGGGCCTACAGAAGAGATTGCTACCGTTTCTGAAACGACACGAGATTAACTATCTTTTTCGACCCAACTTTATTTAAATTCGACTAAAGAGTGGTACAACGCCAATGGCGTCACTGTAGTTCCCACAGAATGGAATTTAAAGAAATACCACAGAACTCTGACCGTTTGAGAAATACTGAATGAGGGAGAAACTGAAGTACAAGTGTCGAGATGCATTCGAAAAAAAGTAATTCAAGTGAAAGTGTAATAAACAAATGGGAATACAACCGGTACAAACGAATTTCCCCCCGCACGTTCGAGTATTAAAGTAAATGTTCGAGGAAAAGTTTGGCTATGTGAGAAGTTAGTCTGCAACAATGGTTTTAAATTAAGTATAAAATCCTGTAAAATATACCCAATATACTGAAAAATAAAACATAAATTCATTCATTCACACTAACAAGTTTTTCCGACCTTAATTTTTTGTGTTTATTTTTAGTGTGTTCTTCCACTTGTTGACCAGAAAATAACTTTAAAATGATTAAAATAATCGAAAATGAAATTGTTACATTTAGCATTGTTGTACGCCTCCATAAGCTTGCGTCAAACTGGTCATTTTTAATCCCAATTTATAATGTATTTTCCTGCGCTAATGTGCTGATGTTTTACACTGTAAAACATTTCGCCGAATTTCTTCCAAACTCCTCCTGATGAATGAACGTTAAAATGAAATTGCACGCCATTACTGACTGGAAGTTGTCGTCGTCGTCGTCACAGGAATAGTAAGCTCCATTAGCAGTTGTCGCTCTCGTAAAGAAAATCACACATGCAGAAAAAAGAACTCGCACGACTTCCCCAAAATTTATGATCCTCCGGCGAGGGATTTTATCTAATGCATATTCAGTTTGAATCCTACATCAACCCATTGTAGACCAGAGTAGCTGGATTAGCACTAACGAAAGATTTTTCTTACAACTTTTCTTTTTTTTTCTTTGTTGCAGGAAAAGCTGTTACCCATTGAACCACTGTTAACGTAATAGCAACCGATAGGCATCGATGAGTCGCCATCTCACCTGAAAGCAGCTTCTCAGCAGTTTCGTTCCCGATCATCGTTTTTCCGTTCTCATTGTTTTCGGATATTTGGAAATTGTTTACTGCAGCGGACGACCTCCGGATATCGGCCACCAAGCGACCAAATCATCAACTAAAACTCGGATAAGCGTGTATGGATGTGCTTGATGTGCGTGTACGTGGGCAAGTTTTGATTCCTTTCAAGTGTTGCTTCTGCAAGATTGATTGTGATTTGCGTTAGAAAATAGTATAAAAAATAACCCTAGAGCGAGTATTGTTCACCGTGTTTGTCATCCAGTTGTATAAAACAAAATCATCTTCACCTAAATCACGCATGCCAGGCATAAATTCGTCAAGAAAAGTCAATACACAATAAAGAAGCTTTTGTGATAGTTTTATATATGAAACAAGTCTATTTTAAGAAAATAGTAAAAGTATTAAGTGCAAGTGTGCGAGTGTTTACGATTCCAGTTCAACTTACTACCACCTTTTCGAGAAGATCAAGCTCACCCAGATTTGATCCCAGATGAGACAGATGGGTAATCACTAAACTCCTCCACGATCGGGAGCTGCGTGTTTGGATATAGTTGAAACGTCTTTCTTCGCTTTCGGAAGCTTTGGCCGAAGACCTAGCAAGCAAGCAAGCTTAAACCTAAACCAAACTTTGCATAATGACGATGAGTACAAATAATTGTGAAAGTATGACTTCATACTTTACAAATTCCTATATGAATTCAGACATGCACGGTCACTATCCTGGAACTGGTGTAGACGGATTAGATACTAGTCAGCAAATGTATCATCACAGTCAGAGTCATGCGGGCCAGGGAAATATGCCACCGTATCCACGCTTTCCGCCATATGACCGAATGGGTTACTACCAACAGAACATGGATCCTGCCGGATATGCGCGAGCCGATAGTCCTTCGAGTCAGGTGGGTGGAGTGATACCTCAGCAGACGAACGGCAATCCCTTACAGCAGACGCAAGTACAAGCTCAACAGCAGCAACCGATAGTTTACGCTAGCTGTAAATTGCAGGCCGCAGTTGGAAATGGTCCGAACGGGCTCGGAACGTACGGTGCTGAAAATGGGTCCCCTCCGCTCGAACAGTTGGGTCACCATATGAACACGGCGCAAATGACAATACCTCAGCATCACATGGCGCACGCACAGGGTCAGGTGAGTGAGCATTTTTCTGCCATACGAAAGTGATAAGATAATACCGTTGATATTAGGATTGTTTCTCTCCCGATCAGGTGCACCAAAACCCGCAGCATATGGGAATGTACACAAACGCTGGCGGTGGTCCACCCGGAGTTGTGCCGCAGCAACCACCGAATATGATGCACCAGCAACCTCCACAGTTACACCAAGGACAGCAACCACCGCCAAATAGTCAAAATTCTAACTCTGGCCTACAGTCGCCACTCTACCCGTGGATGAGGAGTCAGTTCGGTGAGTTTTTGCCTTCTAGCGCCAGTACAAGATTAACGGCACTCGATTTATCATGCCACATCACATGGCACGACGTTATTAGTCATTAGAATTCTTCAACAATGCAATGCTGCTGCTGCTGCTGCCGTTGCCGTTCCTTGCTTGGAGCGGGAAAACCTAAAATTACTTCGAGACACTGGCAAGCAAGCAAGCAGCATTACCCAGCCGAACCAACAGTCGAGTCAAGCGCAAAGAAAGAGAGCAGGAAAATTTGATCTAAATTAATAATCACTTTTCTCTTTTCGGAGGCCTTTCATATTGTCTACAATTTTTTGGGTGTAATCGGGCACCGAACCGAGTTCCTAGGCGTTTCGGTGCTTCGGTTGAGTATGACTTGCTTTTCTGTTTTCAATGTTGTGCTAATGGATATTGGAACAGGCATTATTTGGGAGATAGTTGTTCATATTCTTTAGGAATGGCTACGAGTTATCCAACATTTTGGAGACATGTTCTTTTAGTACCTATACTTGAATCTTTCGTAATATATTTTATCTGTGAACATTTCAAACTTGCTTGCGAAATCTTAAAGAAGTAAAAGCCAAATTCATTGTTAAACTTGCTAGTATTATAGATACACATTCTTCTCACAAACAGAGAACTTCAATGCTTTCCTCCCTCTAATATCACTTTACTTTCGGGCAATACATTGAACAAAGTGAAGTAACGAAAAAAAAACAGTGCAAGAAATTTTTCTTTTTCCAGAGTTAATTTTGTTTTAATTCCTGACTTAGTTTTTTTTTCTCGAGTTTGCTGCCTGTGCGGCGTGTTTTTATTGCTTTTTCGTCGGGAACATGCGGAAGAGTATTTCTCATTCTGACAGCATCAACCTAAGAGCCCGGCTAGAGCGCACAATTGAAGCAACTGGACTGAAGATTAATGAAAAAGTATTAATATTAATTTCTGGCAATCTTCTGGCTTCACGCTTTTGAACAAAATAAGGTAAAAATTGCACTTCCTTGCCGCTGGCGATGAAAGGGAAAAGCCCAAATCCCCAGTAAAATATCAGTTTTCTTTCGCCAATCCTTCACCATTCGGCCATTCTCGCAGCAATTGAACTGAACCGACGATTTTCGTTTGTTTCAGAACAATTAAAAGACTATAACCGCAAACCTAATCATGCAAGCTCTCATGAATCATCATAATTTCAAAGCAAAATTATTTTTGAATTAACGTAACTTTCTCTCCACGAGAATCTGGTTTCACGAAGCCAATAATAATAACATAGCGGATGTGGAAACTTCATTGCCCTTTACTCACGCTTTTAATTCACCTGAGGAACCCGTACGAAGGAGCAGGAGAGAAATAAAACTAAAATGGCTTCCTAATGATTTTTTAATTTTAAGGTACCCAAACCAGTCATCTTCTGCTGTCGGCAGCGGCAGCGGTCGGTCGACCCCCGGTAATCCAACCGACAATGAGAAACTGGTAATAACGTCATGGCCAGCGCGATTCTTCATCTTGGTGTACACGCCGAATGAAGCCTAGCCTGGGACTCGCTTATTTCGCTTTGATTGACAGGTCCGAGCGCACGTTATTGCACTACTTTTCAAACGAAAAAAAAAGAACAACAATACCATAAAAAAATTCAATCAATCATTCGAGAGCATCCGTTTAGAACACATCCAGGCAAGGCAAGCAGTATGATTATCATTGGTGCCGTAATGATATTATGCTGCATCTAATGAAACGACCGCCATTACTGGGAATGCATTAACACATTGGAAAGAGATTTCGAATCAATGGCTAAAAAAGTATGGCTGCCTTTGTTAAGGTGGCCGATTGTGTCTGGGCGATTTTTTTTTCCTGCAAATTGAATGGAAAATTTTGAATTTATAATTAGAAGAAATTTCGTGCTGAGGAGGTTTGTTATGATCATACCTTGGGGACATTGCTTAACCCAACCTCTGCAACTAGTTTGGAGCAACCATAATTCGAAAATGGTTGATTATTTTATACCTAGTTTAAAAGTTTATCACAAGAAATCTAAACATCGAAAACAAAAAGCAAAAGAGATAATACGACAAAAGGTTTGTTTTTAGCGTTACTTTATTTAAAATTTAAATAACACCTATAACACTGCTGTGTGAATTATGTGGGGAAGACTACAACAGTTTGAGCCTAATTTAATACGATAAAATTTAGGGGAAAGTCCCCCAGTACTAGACACCTAAGGAAATGGGATACACGTATTAGAATCACGAATGAAACATTTTACAAGTCGAACGAGAAATTGATAAATATCGTTATTTAAAAATAGTGTCTCCCAATAACGGACACTTAATAGAAATCATAAAATAAACCAGTACAAAGGTTATATTTCTGAAAAATACATGCAAAAAGGTTAAAGTTCTTCTATTGTTTGCATACTTATTAACTACAGATGTTTGAAAGATTACTTTGAAGAAAAATCAACAGTTTTTTATGCATTACATCGAGCCTCTTGAGTTTTCTTCGAAAAGTTCTAATTTCCTTATTTTTTCATATTTAACATAACCATGAGTGATGTTTTCTTCTTCATCTCTTCTTTACAAAAGCTTGTTTTTATTGAAAAATTTGCAGTCCTGTTGGGAGACGGTTCAGTATCCCGTATTGGGGGATGGCAATTACTGAGTACACCGAATATTTCTTAATGAATTGAAAATCTCTGTGAAAAAATAAACTATGGAGATTGCGGAATTTTACCCGGTCGTATAACACCGTAGTACTGATGCAAAAATGAGCTGAAACATAAAAATTCGATCGACGGTTGATAAAAACAAACAAATTTCTATATTCATAAAGGATTCTGAAATTCAAAGTCACACATGCTATTTTTTTTTCTTTTTTGCTGATTTTAAAATATTGGCTATTAACATCATTAGAACTATGAAAGTCAGAAGTGTCCGGTATTGGGAGCTGTCCGGCGTTGGGAGCTGACCTGCGTTGGGGGATTTCCCCCTACAATAATTTCTAACGATTTTTACCAGAAAAATTTATCTAGTTTCAATTAGTTTAGCATCACTGTAAATATATTTGCAAAATTTCATAAGAATTGGTTTTACAGTTTAAAAGATATCAAACCCATATTACTCGTGCCAACTTTTGTAACACAGTTAGGCCATTGCAAATCATTTTTAAAGTTTTTCTCGTAGGATTTGTAGGATATGAGTTAGTTTTTTTTATAAAATCATTTGTCTGTGGGCTATACAGCCTGAAAAACTTGAAAAATGGGTGTACGAATTGAGTTAACGCTTCTAGCATGAAATAGAAATGGAAATTCAAACAGCGGAATTTCTGAAAATCGGCCAAAAAATTTTTCTATTTTTGTCTTTGTTTCGTAGATTTTTGCATGGAAAATAACAACAAGCAAGAATAAAATTTGGTTAAAAGCAAGAATAGATTTGGTTTTCACGTTTAAACTTTGAATAAAAATGCCTAAAATCCATTTTTTTGCTTGATTAAAAAATTCTGTTTGTTTTTTTCGCACCACCCCCTTCAGTGGCCCAACACCGGAGGGACAAAAACTTTTTAAAATTTTTGTAATGGCCTTACTCGCGCGTTGTATTTCGTACAAAATACAGTAATGTTCCGATTTCATCTACCCCCGATTTTATCAGCTTTTTATCCCGATTTTGTCAGCCTATAAATTTTGTTTATCTTTTGTAAAAGCACAAACATGATTTATAAAACTTTTCAGCCTGCTTGAAACTATTCTGATTCTCTGGGAAGAGTTTTTGTATAAAATGATGCTTTCTTGCGAGTAATTCGGGGTCAAAATTAGGGTATTTTTATAGTAAAAGTTCTATTGTTCCTAAACAAGCAAAGGTAGAGGTAGACTATGTTCAGCAATGTTATGTATTTTTACTATTTGTACAACTTTGTAGAACAGAAAAAAGTCATACAACAACTATAAAAACAGCTAAAATAAAAAAATGATTTTAACGATTTTTAATAGGATTTTTCTATCTTTGCTGAAGAGATAAATGGTTACTGTCCTCAGCTAAATTTCTTGTAAAAATATGCTGTAAAACTTTGCAGAACACAGCAATGTGTTATATTGAAACTGAAGAAAAATAATTTTTTTATTGCACTTTTAGGGGGATTAATCAAAATTTGAATTCCGCTGGATGATAGAACTTTTAATTTTAAGGTACTCTTCCGAAGGTGAACATAACATAAAACATAAACTGAAAGAGATAGACGTTTTACGTCAAAAAACGAATTGTAGAACGATACTAGAGCTTTAAATTGGTAAATAAAAGCAATCAGTTTTATCACACATTTTTCGGAGAAATCCAATAAAAACGCCTTGAGAAACACTTATTTTATAGCTTTTTGCATCTAAAAAGTTACTAAATCTCATTAAGTAGGAGGTTTGAAGGCAATTGTCAGTACAAAGTTTTCATAGCTTTCGAATCAAATCAATGACAATGACTTACTCAGCAATTTCATGAAAAAAAGTGGTCCGATTTTGTTCAAATTTCGTAAACTTATTCAATTTCAAAAAATTTCAGCACGGTATTTTTACAAAAATCGTCGTTTTGTCAAATTGAATCAAATTTTTTGAACGATCAAATCGATTGTCATTATATTAAAAGGTATTATTTTTCTTTATTTTTATTATCTGTCAGTAGAAATGATATAAACCAACTAGCATTTACTAACAGTTGAATTATGTTCCGAAGACGGGTCGATTTCTACCTCAAATAATCAAATCAGGCTGTCAAGGTGGTATCCATGCATACCTCGAATCTGCACTGATAAATCATTGCATCGTACTTTTAAGCCTATCACACTTTTGCCCCTTTTAACTCTATATAAATTTCTTATGTTAGTATGTGTAGTAAAGTCGCTTTAAAGCGGTCTTCATGCATACATAATCAGGCGAATTTCAAACATTTTAAAATGATTTTCCATAAGACACCATCCAAGTAACAATTCTAAAGCCATTTGGTTTTACTTGATTTTTATATGAGTTTTATTGCGGTATTAACCATTACCTTTGGTTTTATTATGGAATTACGCAATACTAAGAGGATACAAATCAAAATACACTTGTAGCTAGCTATAAAACAATAATAAAACTGTTCATAAAGCAACTTTATTGTGGTTGCTTATATTACCACGATAAAACTAATTGACTGCTTCACGTCTCTTATAAACTTACAATACGTGTGACGTAGCAATACAATATGGCGCACCAATCGAAATTGATCTTAAGACGGTTGCTTTCAATAGAGCTATTGAAACGGTAAAACCATGACCAATCAGATTTATTGCTGCTATTATGAAGACTCAACACTGAAATCATTTTTTATGCGAGTATTCTGTTTTAGCTCGCAAAGAAAATTTTATCAAAGCAAAGTGTTTTGCAGAAAGAAAGTGATTATCACGCGGTTTTCCAGTCACAGGAAGCAACCAAATTGATTTTGCTAGAAATTGAGATTGACTAGCTGATTATATTTATTTTGTTAAAACTACCATAAGTTTGATGGCGCATTGATTTTATCCACCTATCATATTAATATACACGATAAAATTAAATGCGCATGTGCTGCATACCAATGTAAACTGCTAAAATTTATTAATATGTAATTCTATTGGATATTTTATTATGGTCGCTGCAAACCAAATCGATCAGGATGATCTGACAGTAAAACTTCAACTTTTTTGCTCACGGATGTACTTTCAAGCTTTCAAAATTGGCGGACGGATTTAATATTTTTTGAAACCATGGTTCTACAATTGATGAAGGGACGGTAGGGGAAAGAAATGAAATTTTTTGTGAAGGAGGGGAAGAGCGGAAAGGAAAAGGGGGGGATATTGGTAGCTACGCTTGACAAGTAGTCATTTTGACTCCTACCTATTGTCCAATGCTGGAAGCTGCATGAGTCGAACTAATCGAAAAGCTCTAATATGAGATTAAAACCGGATTCGAAGCCACAATACCCGCCAGGGCATGTGGCTTGCTTTGAACCATAGAAGCCGTCCGTTACTCATTTTGAAGTTTATTTATGTTATTGTTTTTTACATACTCACACAGCGGATATTTTTGATTGAAAATTTATTTTATTGAAAAAAATGATTAGGGGAACAAGGGGTAAGAAGGCCCGGCGGGGTAAGAGGGACCACTTCGATTTCGTCAAGAAATCCTTAAATTTTCTACAAATGCCCCAGTATGTTTTGTTTATTAGCCTATCTTAACACTTTCGAGACAACTTATGGCACTAGAATCAAAACAAACTTTTCGTTCGCAGTATCTTCATGCGATATAATTTACGCAGCAACAAATTTAAGGTTTTTCAGCAAAAACAGCTATGTATTTTGTCGTTTCTGTTACCACTGACTTTAATTGGACAATTCTTGTTCTGTGTGTGGCGGAAAAGGTATATAAAATAGTACGGATTGAGAGATAAAAGCAAAATAATGTAAATTGTTAACTAGGGGTAAAACGGACCATTTTTCACGGGGTAAAAGGGCCATACGTCATAGTGCTCATAATTGCCTAAAGTTCTTCTGTTTAGTGTCTTAATAGATTTTAAAAATATTGAATGAAAAAACCAACTTTTTTCCTGTTAAATTTGACTAACTATTTTATTATTCTGACGGATACGCATTTCGTTTACGACTTGCAGGCTTCATCATTGTCTTTTTCGAAATAGAGTACACCTGTAATAAAAATTATCCCTGAATCTGAGATCATCCTGTCTAACACAGAGCCTCCCACGTCAAAAGAAGCCAACAAGTGCCATTCGAATAACACAATCAATGTAAATTTGGATCTAACGGAATCAAAATTCGATGATTGCAATTCACTTAACGGCTCATTTAATGTGTTGCCTTATTTGGCTGCACCTAAAGTGAAGGGTATTCAAAGAGTAAACGTCCTGCTGACAAATCAACTAAAATAACGCCAAGAAAAGAGTAAATAAATACCAGTGGAGTAAAATAATGTCTACTCTTATTTTCAAAATTGAACTAGTAGTAAAATTCCTTCTTTTAGCAGGTGTCTAAATTAAACTATACCTTCTTAGCATGTACCTAAAAACCCCTTAATAACTTGTTCTTACTTAGTTAATAATATTGAAATTGTGTTTACAACTCAAAGAAACCTTCAAATCTGCCACAATCCGCCTTACTCCGCCATGGTCCGTCTTACCCCTTTAATGGTCCTTCTTACCCCGCCTGGTTGTGAACGAGTAATTTTTAGACGTTTCGAAAATTGACGAAAAATCACGGAAAAATAGACTAATTAATTCTTTATATAATTTTTAATGGTAGATAAATGAATGCTTTTCCATGTGTGGAACAAGAAAAGGTGAATTTTCGTACACATTTATAGCTAGCAATTTATTCGCTTAGGGGGGCCGTCTTACCCCGTCTTCCCCTACATGATTGGAATGAATGATTCCAAAGATCGTTAGTCAACTTCATAAGTTTCTGAAAACTATGAAGATTGAAAAATAAATCAGATAATAGCATAAATCAAAAAGGTTTTGTAGCATAAAAGATTACAAATATTTTTAAAACAGTTATGAAATAAGTTATAAATTATTTAGAAAGAAATTTCGAATATTATAAACTGATTTCTGAAATCGGGAAATCATGTTAAAGCTATACTGTTTTGAGCTGTGTAATTAAATTAAATTCAGAACAGAAAAGTCTAAAACTTGCATGTTTTTTTTTTGAAAATTTTAGTCGATAAATAAAACATATGTATGACGAGAGATGAGAGCAAAATTGAACAAAACTTTTTTTTTCGAAAATCGCAGCAGAAAACATTTAGAATGTGGAATCAGAGCCGTCGCTAGCTAATAGAAGACTCTGTGCATTTATCGGTTGTGAGGTTTAATTCAAGCCAATACATATTACACAGATGTAGGTGTATTTCGTCTTCATCCATAGACAATTTTTTGAATTAGAATAGAATAGTCCCACAGTAAAATATAAACGCTTTTTTAATTTAAGTTAGTCCAAACATGAGCCTGTCATTCTAACACCGGCGGCTATCAGCTATATGTAACATTCATTCTTCTAGGTTTAAGGGTTAATATACGTGACTAGTGTTATTTTCACTTCAGTTCAGTTCACTTCCACGGTTCTCAGTATTAAAACTAAATTATTTAAAAGTTTTGTTAAACGATCAAAATAAATGTACATACAAATATATTTTCTATTATCAAGGCATTCAAACTAGGCAACTAAATTAGACTACAACCAAATATCATATATCATTTACTACGCTAATGAAAATTTCAACATAATCAAAAGAAATTCATAATTAATACCGTTTCAAATTTCCCTCTTTAGCTGAAAATCCGTCGTCCAACTTGTCGGCCCATTTCCCTAATAGCAAACTATCAACCGGTAGTTCTGGCTGCCTCTTTTTACCCTCTCGAAAGTTCAGCCTGTTTTTCCTACCGTGTCACTTTGCCAAATTCTGCTCTTTTGGCACTGACGTTGGGCGACTGCAACAACGGTACGGCGACAAACGGATTCGCACTGCAGTATGCAACAACAAGACATCTGCAATCAGAAAGGGCAACCATCAGAAGAGCTAGATAGATAGAGCGACACTAGACAGGAGGCAGAAGAAAAAAGGATTCCTTTCTGTACGTCATGCCGTCGTCACAGCAAATTTGCTCCAGTTTTAACTGATTGCCTTTGTGTCTGGCGGGTTAACTTTCGAAAAATGTAACTTTCAAGAAGGAAGACCCCTTGCCGAGTGCGGGTCCGGCCGAATTTTGCATAATCGTGCAGGGTTTTTGATTTTGCAATACTTGATCATAGCTGTGAAATCGGTCATAAATTCTTCACCCAATTCACTTTGGTCATCTTCTGTTTTGGGTTCCAAAGATTCATGCACAATCGTCTCGAAACGTGTTCGGATGAAAAGCAAATTTATGGCGTAATTTACAACATCGAATGCAAATATCTGGCGAAGTTTAAAGTAGCCAAGAATTTTCGCATTCCGAATCGGTGCAATATTGAAGAGGTAAATTCAGTACCGTTCGAGCGTGACAGAGGAACGGTGTTCCTTGGTTCGTTGCATTACGTGAATCAGTATCAGTGCGAAACGATAAAATCCTATCAATAAGTCTGAAGATTAGTGCATAATAGCCACCTTGTACTGGCCAGCCTACATATATATTTTCCCCTCCGAAGAATTGACATAAAAGTTATTCATCCTGTATGGTCAACATGCATCGTGACTTCTGGAAGCAGGTACGTCTTCAACGCAAAGATGTTCATTAATCGATGTATATAAATTACTATAGCATTATTTGTCGATTTCGTTCGCTTTAGTAGTGGGATTTGCTATCAAACACGGTCATAAGCTATACACTTCGATCAGGTGGCTCCAGTTAACCATTTTGAAACAGTATCCCTTTCCAGACGTCGAAGAAAGTGTCGAACAATCAAAAAGGAAAATCCTGAAAAATATCTTTTGATTGTGTTTCAGATGTTGATAAATGCGAGTGCGACACTTCTTGCCTCTCTGCTAGGAGTTGTCATAAAGAGGAAAAACCTACTGACGGTCGGTAAACTCAGCATCGTATCAATCCACACACATTCGAAGTTTTCCGGAGATTGCCGTTAGCAGCTTCTAATCCATAGCTAAAAGGGGACCGGCTCAAATTTACACCCACTTGAAGGCTGGAAGAGAGCTGCGTATAGAACAGATTTTTTCCCGTCTTCTGACGGGGAGCGTGAAAATGAAAGGAAAATCTCCGTGCCGCTGGCTTTGTCGAACAGTAAAGCACATTTTTCCGCTTTCACTCGCTCCGTAAGACGGCGAAGATTGTCAAAACGGGAAAATAAGATAAACAAAGAACGTATACGGATTTCCCTCTGGTTAGCTGGCTAAGATGAGATCAGTCGGAAAATGTTTGAAATATTAGATTTTTCCTTTCACGTGTCTCTTCCGAGCGAATCAATTTTTCAAACTTTGCTCTGAAAAAAGAACCTATTTCTCATGTCGAGCGGCCTTGAAATGTGAGAACGGACCAAGGCAACGGGACCGGAAAGTGAGGTGCATTTCCGCAGCGAGTTTTCTCTACGCTACAGTTGCGCTTACTATTGCGATTGTTATAACAGTTGACACGGTGGAAGCGTTAGACTTTTCGTCCTAACACACTTACAAGCGATCATAATTGAAAAGACAGCAATGTGCCGAAAATGCAAAGTAGATGAAGGCAAAATTTATTATTGATCGTTATCTCCTTCTTTCGAGTTGGGAAATTTTGTACGCCTGCGGTCCTCCGAGCAGCGTCGTAACGCTTCGCGATCTCACGTCGTCCGGATTTTCCCTGCCGTCCGTTGTTCGCAGCACGGTACTTACTCTCGGAGTTCCGAAATCGACGAGTTAGATGGAAAAACAGAGGAAGGGGTGCGGGGAGGGCAAGGAAAGCGCCAGTTGTTTTAAAATTACGAGCCACTTGTTGATGATGGGACAGTGCCTCTCAGCACATTTTACGCTACACCGCGAAAATTACCTTCCGTCATCCGCGACGTTTTGTAATATATTCTCAATTAGTACTTATATATACCGTTTGCAAAGTTTCGGTTCTACGGCACAATAAGTTTTTCGTATTTCTTCTTATTTTTTTTGCCTTCAGGCTTAAAAACGGTGATTGACGCGCAGCGTAATCTATTAATTGTGTTCAAAATGAGCATCATTAATTTTGCGGTGCCAGAGCGTGAGGAATAGGAAACATCGTCCTATTGAATTAAGAGATTAAAGTTGAATATCCGAAGGAAAAAAAACTGTTTTTTTCTCTCTCATATTTACTAACTCATCGTTTCCTAAATGCCAAATCGCCTTTTGGTGGTGGAATAAAATATCAATTTATAATAACCATTAATTCTCTCCTAGATGGAATGTTGATCCGACTAAGGGGCAACGCAGAGAATGGGAAAAAAATAACACGAGACTTCCTTATCAGCATTTTGGAAGATGATTTTTCACCTTTCGATAAAGCTAATTCAAAGTATGAAAATGAAAGAGAAAATAGTATGCATTGAGCTCACGAGGATGGCCCTCTTCGAACCGCAGGAGGTTTTACTCCCAGGCAGAGTGCCAGAGTTCAGAAAAGACACAGGAATATGGACGGAGGTAATTTCCGTGCTCCCATCGGCTCCACCACGCGGCAAACCGATGAAAAATTACGCTAAGAGACAGTTTGAAAAATGTCTTAATTTCAATTCCAACATTATCATATTATTTAGAGATTTTTTATATAGAATTCTCCGTTTACAAAGCCAGTGCTCACTTTGCAGCCCGCAACGTTTGCTGGTTCGTTTCTCGTGTCGTTGTTGTTGCCGTTGTTATTGTTGTTGTTGGGATAGTTTATTGTTAACTTCTTCCTCCGCTTATTCACTTTGGCTGCCAGACGAGTATGTCCCTGGCGACACACCTTCGCGTTTATTTTCCATTGCTATAAGTCGCCGTGGCCGTTATCGTATTCACGGTTCCATCAGCTCAAAACTGATGCCAAACCGAGGTTCCTATATGTCTGTGTCTCTATCTCACTCTTTCTTTCTTTCTTTCTTACTGTGTGTAGTAATAGCAAAGAGAAAAATTATCCCCGTGTTTTCGTTTGTCATTTTGATTAATCATAGTTCAATTGCAATCGATGCACCAATGATGCGAAGTGTTATTTTTTAGTCTATTACTTTAGTAAATAGTAATTATTTTCAGAATAGTAGTAATCTAAACTAAAATCTCTTAACGCTGATCGGTATCGGCAATCGTTGCTGATCGTCCTTTTGCTAAGTTGCAGCGACGCGCTTCGTACGCGAAACGACAACAAAAAAAATAAAACAAGAAAAAAAAGAAGTCACGAGAAATTGAGATGTAAAGCAAAATTGATTGCAATCATTAGCAGCATACATGGAGCATACTCAATCTCGTACGCACACACTTTGGCTGCTTCAGTTCGCGCATACCTTCATAGGGCCAAACTGGAGAATGCTTTATTTATTTCTCATTTAGGAGTCAATTTTTCCTGCAAAGTTGATCACTTTTTCCGCTGCCAATAGTCGCTGCTCTCCGGCCGGCTGCGAAGTGTGCGTTTTCCGTTCTACCAACGCAACGCCGCAACGCACCGACGCGACTTGAAACGCTACGCGTCGGGGTATAAAGTTTTTTTTAAAGCGTTGCCAGTTATTGATGGTTTGTCTTATCTGGTGTAATCAATATGATTCTAAGGTCGGGGAAGAAACAAAGGAAAATAAAAACCAGCTGGGAACAGAATTTGCTTTTTAATTATTTAAGAAATAATTTGGTTTGAAATTTGCAGTTGACTCCAACACGCTTCAGTGGTTGAAAAAATCTGAGAAAGTATGCAATTCTTCTTACTGGAGGAGTGGTTCACTTCTTACGCAAGTATCCAAAAAATGTATGATAATTAGATCAAATATAAACGGGCTTCTTGCTCTCTATTTCGGGTATTTCATTGCACCAATGAGTTTTAAAAATAAATAAAAAGTGGTAGAAGCTTATAACCCTATTAGATACAATCTTTTCTAAGTTTTTCTATTAAATTTATAGCTAATTAACTGAGTCACAGTTCCATTTGGTTACTAGTAACTTGTCTATAAAGCACATTTCTGCATAATCCGGTCAAAAAATGTATTCATTTGTTGTAAAATACTATCTTTGCAGATAATGTCATATATCGCACATTTTTAAGAGAATCTGAATTTGATTAGAATCTCAACATAATGCATAATCTTTCATTTTCATTTGAAAGTTTTCAATATTGCAAAGTGGGAAAACTTAAAACGCTGTGGTTCTAACGCGTCTCCGCAATTTTAAATTAGCGTATTTCCTAGCATAAGTATAACTTAAAGCCGTAAATATGTCGTTCTGGTTTATACAGTCACTCCATCAGTGTTGATAACCGTAAAGACACTTGAAAAAGGGTGATTTTAGTGACTAAATAAACAAAATTAGCAAATTAAAAGAGACGAAGGCAGATGGACGTAGTTTTCTTTCGAGTGGTGTGAATGAAAAACGAAAACTGAATGAATTGAAAAAAAAATATATATAAAAACTGTGAAAATAATTGACTGGACAGGGGTTTCTTGAACCGACAATTCTCAATCTCCGGTCGAGTGCGTTGTCGAGTTACACCACCGGATAGTTTGTTATCAGGGAGTGTCCTCCAGGGAGATCCAGTTTTCTTTTTGCTCTCCCAAATCGTTCGTTTGCCATATATTTAGGTACCCAGATGGCAGATTTAGGTAGGGCAGATAGCCAACTGTATTCCAAGCTGAAATACAAGCAATTCTAGAATATACGACTGTATGTTTGCGCAGGAACTATAGACATTCAAATATATGCAGGGACGGTCCGATCATTTTGACTCAATTTTGATTTTTTGACAGTACACCGCCTTAGCCGAGCAAAATTTGACAAAGTTAAGTATAAGACATTTGTAGAACTAGTTATTATCTACAACTTTCCTGAATAAAGTTTTGCTGTATCTTTTGTAGTTAGGGTGCTATAATGCTAGTACCTGATGAGTAACTAAGTGAACGTCCCATATATAACCATATATGGGTCCCATATATAACCCATATAACCCATATACGTCCCTTCTACAAATGTCCCATATATAACTTTGTCAAATTTTGCTCGGCTGAGACGGTACTGTCAAATGAATCAAAATTGAATCAAAGTGATCGAATCATCCCTGAATATATGCATCATGTCCGACAGCCAATCAGCTCTAAACGCTCTAAAGTCGGCGACATTCACCTCAAAACTTGTCTGGGAATGTATTCAATCACTCCAAAAATTGTCTTGTCGTAGCCAAGTCAACTTGTACTGGATCCTAGGTCACCGTGGAATCGATGGAAATGAAAGAGCTGATGGATCATCTCATCAATTTGTAGATGCTGAACCCTTCTGAAGCTTATCGGCTTCTGCTTTAAGAATGGAGCTAAAAGCATGGGAATGTACGACAGTGAAATCGAACTGTAATAACACTTTCAATGCTAAGCAGTCGAAACGGTTTATCTCTCCAAACGTTTCAATGACTCGCAAAATTCTGGAGCTTTCGAAGAAAGAACTAAGCATTTATACTGGTCTTATAACAGGACATTGTCCAAGCCGCTATCATCTGAAGCTAACGGGAAAACTTCAAGATGCTCTGTGTCGCTTCTACGGCATAGAAAAAGAAGACTCGCATAACACCTGTTATACCGAAGTCCGACAATCTATATAAAAGTGAGCGTGAGTGTTTGTATGTTTGTATGTTCCACCATAACTCCGGAAGTCCTTGACCGAGTTTCACCAAACTTGGTACACATATTCCTTGATATAAGGGAATCAGCACTGGAGGTTGATAAGAATGGGGAATGTTCCTAACAAGGGGGGAGGCCATAACTCCGAAATACCTGGATGTTCTTCGTCAAACTTAGCACCCATATCCTTGATATAAGGGAATCACCACTGGGGGTTGATAAGAGGGTTGTTCGTAGCAGAGTGCAGGGCTCCGAAGTGCCTGGACGGTTCTTCACCAAACGTGGCATACATGTTTCTTGACATAAGGGAATCAGTACTAAAGGAGTTGATAAGATGGGGGGAAGGGTTCATGACAGGGGGGAGGCCCTAACTCCGAAACGCCTGGACGATTCTACATCAAATTTGGCACGCATATTCCTTGACATAAGGGAAACAGAATTGAAGGGGTTGACAACACGGGGGGGGGGGTTCATAACAGGGGGTTCGTAACAGAGGGAAGGTCGTAAAAGGGGGGGTCCTAACTCTGAAACGCCTGGACGCTTCTTCATCAAACTTGGCACATATGTTCCTTAACATAAAGGACTCAGAACTTAAGGGGTTGAAATAAAGGAGGGGTTTAAATAAGGAATGGGTTCATAACAGGGGGAAGGCCCTAACTCCGAAATGCCTGGATGGTTCTTCATCATTAATCTCCAACACAGCCAGTTTTGATATTAGCCAAGTAGCCAATTAGCAAGTAGATGGGTGACAACTAATGAAAATTGATATGACCAAAGTCGCTAATCTTCTATCATCCTGCTTCCGGTTGTTGGGAGGAGTACCAAATAGTTTGCATTGAAATGAATATGCGGAGCAGTTTCAATTCTGCCGTCATTCCGCAGTACTACGAACTCATCCACAGTAGATGGCTTCTTGTACTGACAGCTTGACTACTTCGCCAGCTAAGCTTGTCTCCGCGATCATGATAACGCGATCATTTCTTCGGAAATAAACCATTCGCATCAGAGTGTTCTTCGGTTTCTTTAGTTCATCCTGCATCAGGTACAGTTCTTTCGTCTATAGTTAGCAACGAAAGAATAAACATCGCCGCAGCACGGCGACATTTTCTCTTCTCGAGAATTCGAAGATATTATTTGCTTTGTTCAGTAGTCCTCGGATTGTCGAACAAGCTTCAATCCTTTGAATAAGATGTCGCACTGTGAGATGAAACCCAAAACTAGGTGGACAAAAGTAATTACACTAAAACCGTTAATCTTAACGTTAAAATTGTGATTTTGGTAAGTTAAATGGCAATTTTTACTTCATTATTCAATACAGTCTATCAAAAAAGAGCCGACCTGGACTGATTAAACATCTATACAAAATTTAATTTGCTGCTTTTGACCAGTTTTTAGGTAATTGACATTTGAAAAAGCATAGTTTTTAAGAAAAACTGTCTGTAGCTTCAGGACCGCAGGAGATAGCGACTTGATTCCTTCAAACAAAATATGCGTTTTTGATTGATGTGAAAGTGCTCCGAAGGCAAGATTTGTGAGAAATAAACACGAAAGGAAATATTAAGAAAAAACGGATTTTTTAGAACCACCCCGTCCAATAAACTTTCAATTGCTCCATCCCATCAACCATAAGAGATGGGACTTTCATTTCTTTAGCAAAGTTACTCAAAGTTTAATGTTCTTTAACTTTGCTGAACATTTTATTCAGCTAACTTAAACCATAAAAAGTTTATGTTTTGTACTCTCTTACTATGATGGTCATCCTAATGTCATATACACCAAAAAATGCGGAAGTTAAAATAACAAATTTTCTCCGAAGATACTTTATATCTAAGACTAACGGTTTTAGCGTAATTACTTTTTTCCACCTAGATTTGGGTTTCCTCCCACGGTGCGTCGGTAGTTTTTGAACACGAATTTCTTCCCAAGTTCATCACACGTATCCACAAGGTGCAATCACCATTGTCCAGAACTTTCTCGTCGCACTGCATTACTTGAAGGAGAATCTTTCCACGGACCAGGAATATACCTAGAAGACCTGAAACTTTCTCAATTGAAAATCGCAAGCAGGATACCATCCTTCAATTTCATTGATAATTGCAATTCGTCGTTCGTCGTCAGCCATAACCTTTCCAACACACGATCGCTTCTTTTCGTTGGATTTAGACCAAACGTGTTGTTACCTTGTGGGTCTTCCTAATTTATTTCTATTGATACTGCTCCACTGCCTGATAGTCATTTTGAAAGCGAGGAAATCTCCTTGGATTTAGCCGGTCTCACTCGACACGCGCACTCAAAGCTGAAGGTCATCAAAACTGTCCAAACTCTTATTGCGGTTTTCAAGACCAATTTTGGTCTTAAATGCCATCATAAGAATGTAATAAAATCCAATTTGTTACTTGGGTTTGGTGGCACGTAGAAAATGGTCTTCCAATCGATTGTTTTTTTAGGTTCTCGTAGGTTCGTCACTCACTAACAGATCACCTCAGATCGCACGGTGCGCATAGCCTTTCGGCTGGTGCTGCATCAGGCTGACTATTAACGCAGGTGGTAAGCTTACTGCACAGCAGACACTCAGTACAGTTGATTCCCATACGTGGAAACTCAACTTATTCGTATCTCCAGAGCTATCCTGCTTCGAATCTGCTCACGTCTCATAGGATCGCGTCTTTCGGGATTTTTCTGGTACGTTTATTCCCTTCGGATCAGGCTCCATTTGCTGTTTTTCGCTCAGTATATGCTCATTTGACTACAGCGTCTCAGCAAAACAGAATTCGATAAAGTGTGTCGTTTAGGGCAATTATAAAATTAATTGTTATCTTTGACTTATGCAAAATAATTCCAATGACAGTTAAGCTTTCGCATACTCTAATGCTGCTAAATATTTATGGTGACAAACAATAATGTTGATTATGTTACATTTGTTCAACACTTATGATGAATAGTGATGTGTTATTTGTTGTTTTTGAGGTAAAATTTAAAAAAAAGTTTTAATAATGCAATGGAGATGCACGGTATTTTGTTTTAACAGAAAAGGGATATTCTAGCAAAAGAATGGATATCGTTGGTTCGACTTTGTCAGTAAAATTTTGAATCCTTGCAGTTTTGAGAAAAATTGAAACACAAATTTGGAGTTGCTGACATAATATGTAAGATATATACTTTATCGGTCCCCGATCAGGAGGCCATAACAAGATTATATCTGTTTTATAACACATTTTGATATTTTTAACATATTGTGTTACAAATCGAAAAAAAAAACTTATTAGGATGTAATTTCAAGTTTGTAACAGATTCAGATGTCTTTGTCAAGATGTCAAGATGTCTTTGTACGATCTGCTATTTTTCATATTTACATTATTCGGCTATTAACTTTTTAGTCAATATAAAAACTTTCATTCAGCTGCTAAATTATAGATTGTTTTTTTGCTCAAAGTGATTCCTGTGGAGTAGAGCAATCCGACCGAACCCATGAACTTCTACATGGTTACATTTAGAATATTCATTTATTTAATTCGTTTTCGGTGCACTTTATCTATTTAAACTAATTAACGCATCTGAGAGTGTACTTCAAAACAAAGAGTGAGAAATTATCGAGAGAGCAATTATTATAAGTGTCGAAGAGCTTAGAGACTTAGCTAAAGAATATTAACATGATTTTAAATATAACTTTTTTGGAGTAAAATATATTAAATGAAAGATGCTTATAACCCTTCAAAATTTTAAGAAAAGAAACACGATTTTTGTAATCAGCCACATTTTTCACTCTATGATCCTCTTCGTTACCTACTTTGTTTCAAGACAATTTAGCACACGTTGACTGCATTTTTATTGCTTATTGCTGCTTATTGAGTTGACTGCATTTACCCTTACTTCGCGTAACATCTCTAAAAGGTGGAACAGTTAGCTAAACATCAAAAATAAAAGTAAATTATATTTTATCAGTTACTGCTTCATGTTTACAGATGAAACTTTTAATTGACTAAAGATGATTAATAGTTAGAAAAACACATGGCTGCGTTACAAGCGGCTTGTTTTGAAATAGCTGAAAACACTTTTTAAAATACCCAGCGAAAAGAATGAACGTAGGATTTGTCAGCAATGTCTTTTTTTTTCTAATTTTATAAGGACGTTACAATTATTTTAAAAAGTTTTTGTCCTTCCGGTGTTCGGCCACTAAAGGGGGGGGGACAAAAAAAACAAAGTGAATTTTTTAATCGAGCAAACAAAAACTTGGGTTTAAGCATTTTTATTTAAAGTTTAAACGTGAAAACCGAATCTATTCTTGCTTATAATATATACGTTATTATTTTCCATGCAAAAATCTACGAAAAAAGACGAAAACGAAGGAAAATTTTTTTGGGACGATTTTCGGAAATTCCATTGTTCGAATTTCCATTTTTGTTTCGTACTAGAAGCGTTAACTCTACTTGTACACTCATTTTTCGAGTTTTTCAGACTGTAGAGCTCACAGACAATTGATTTTATAAAAAAAAAATTTGACTCATGTCCTACAAATTATTTTTTTGGTCCCCGATTTTTCAAGCCAATTCCCAAGGGGGGGGGGGGGTGACAAAAACTTTAAAAATGATTTGCAATGGCCTAATTGGACATTTGTTGAATCGGTCAAAATGGTTCAACATTAATTTCAAAATGAACGAATTAAATATAATGTAATTGTTCTGTTATCCATGAGCGTAGATGCCTGTCAGATTTTATTGGTAAATAAAACTTTTCAGAAAAAATATTCATAAAATCAGCAGTAAATTAGAATTCAATCTAGAAATGGAGAAACTACAAGGTTTCAATCTGGTAACTCCTATGAGGCAGAAACATTGATGAACTTTTATTGATAAAGGATTTTTTCAAGACTCAATTTTTCGGATTACTATCCACGCTTTATACTTTCCAACTGACCAGGTAGACTTTAGCAATTGGTTTTACGAATGGAAATTACAGATGTGTTTTGCCTTGTTTATTCATTCAACGGTCTTTATTCCAACTTTAGGAACAGGATGTGTTTGTTTCAATTTTGACCAGTTAAAACAATATGAATATGCACATTAGCATGCAATAAGCCAATTATTTATTTGACAAACGGTACGAAGTGCATCCAGTAGGTAGACACGCTCTCCTAACACGTTTTGTCAAAAGAAAGTCGAGTGACGTTGAATCGAATGCAATGAAAGCGACTTTACTTCACACTGTTATCAACATTACTCTTGCAGAAAACTTCAAGTAGCCAGTTCCTGCTCAACACAACAGCATGACAAATAAAGTGTCCCGGGCCCGGGTCCGTAAATTATTTTGCAATTTCGAGTATCATTAAATTCTGTACTCGTTTGTGCAGAGGAATAATTGGACAGCCTTGTACGTTGGTAATTGAAATTTTCAGGAGAAAAAACGCACTCGTAATTATCGAATTCCTGAGTTATAAAAAGACGTAACGATCGTTTCCCTAGTTAGTGAATAAACATGTTTACCTTTATCATATACAAATCCAATGAATTTTATATTCAAATGGGCCGTCGTTGAAGCTGTCGGGATGATACGAAAATATTGGAACCCAAATTTTCCGTCAATCCGTTCCGACAACGAAGTAGATTTCCACCGAACTTCAACCCATTTGTTCTGATACGGGCAGATATAGTACGAGTAGGAAAAAAAACTTTCACGTATCACTACAACCGTGAGTAAGAGTGAGTGTGCAGGCAGCGGCACCAGAAGATGAATAATAATTTTTTGGACCGTTTGCCGAACGGCACCGAAGAAGAAGAAGAAGGCTTAAGCCTCAAGCAGAAGAATCCTGGAGGTCTGCCTCATGGCCCGGCCGATGGCTACCCTGGCTCGGTGGAAAGCAAAGCGGGAAGAAAGCAGGACTTGAACACCCATGTCAAAAGATTTGACAGCTGACTGGAACATGAACAACCATCCCACCACTCCTGCACATTGGCGGAAACGACAAAAACTCACCGCCCCGAATCCAAACGGGCCACGGCGGGCCCGTCGGGCTTGGTCGCGGTTGCAGATAATCGAAAAAGAAGAATTCCAACCCCAGAGGGGGAACTTTGAGACAGGATGAGGGATTCCTTTTGAAAGTTGTTTTTTCCCTCTATCACACAGTGCGCGCTCATCTAAGGTTGCCAGCTAGATTGAAGCCAATTTCGTGATGAATAAAAATGTGTTCTCTGCTGCTACCCTTCGAAGCAGAGCGATAGACCAAAAAAAAGTTGATTTGAAATTCAGAAAGCAACTTTTTTTTTGGGTCTTCACTTGAAGTGCCGCTTCGAATGATGAATAAGCAATTAGAGTTCTATGCATAGGTATATTCGGAAGAGGCAGCACTGTTTAGAAATTTAAGGGGCAGGCAGCGAGAACTCCCTGGAACCGATGGAAATGGGCTTTTCCACTAATTTGGTTGTACTAGATTTGCAGCAACCATTAAATCTGCTCGCAGCTGCGCGGATTACCACGTTAATGTAAGCTGTAAATCCAATTATATTCAACTTTTCAAGGTAAACCGTTTTGCGCGTCATTCCATTAGCTGCCTAAAACTCGGCTCCTCGGCAGCGGCTTCAGCCCTCCAAATGGAACAAACTACAGAAAATGGAAAACGAATAAAAATTTTCTTCGTGTCTACACATCTAATTAAGGTGAATTTTGACACCAAATTAATTTTCATTAAATTTTAACGTTTATTAATTCCACTCTTTCCTCGTTATACGCCAGAAGCCAGAAGAGTCCATTTCTGTTGGGTGTTTTTTTTTTCTTGTCGTTGTTGGGAAAACGTAGCACAACATACAGAAATACATCACCTGATAATTCGTTGCTTTGCAGCCCATTTCGAGCCGGAGAGCATGGGATATTTTAAATCCCATCTTGCCTATTCATAATGAATCGTTAGTTTCGTATCGCTTCTTGTTTTTTTTTATTTGGTTCGTTCTGGAAATTCTGCAGCAGCCCTCGACAGTGTGTGAATTTTTGTATGAATCGTCGTAATATCAGATATTAGAATAACATCTCCTCCGTTATTTTCTTTTTTTTTTGTTTTCAGAGCGAAAACGTGGCCGCCAAACCTACACGCGGTATCAGACGCTGGAGCTTGAGAAAGAATTCCACTTCAATCGCTATCTGACCCGGCGACGGAGAATCGAGATCGCCCATGCGCTCTGCCTGACGGAACGTCAGATCAAGATCTGGTTCCAGAATCGACGGATGAAGTGGAAAAAGGAAAACAAGACAAAAGGCGAACCAGGATCCGGAGACGAGAACGACATGACACCGCCGCAATCCCCGGCGTAAACAATTGTGCTCATCTCTTCTAGCCTAGCCTAAGCGTGTAAAGTACTAGCAATTTCTATCAGCAGTTTCCTCCATTTAATTTTCTTCGGAATTCGTAATACGAACGAACGCCCATGCTTTTTCCGTTTTAGTTTTCCCATCAAACCATGTTCACAGATTCGAAATTATTACTTAATTTTCTGTTGATTATTAATATGCCTCGGAGCGAAATTTAAAATTTTGTGCTGTTCTTAGAAGCATGTCTACTGTAAACAGGAAAACACATTTACTAATTTATTATAAAGAAAAACAACACATAATATGGAGAAAAAAGAAGCAAAACAACTCATGTGACCTCAAAACTAATATTAATTTAGAATTACAAGATCTAAACATTCATCAAACGGATTGCAGGATAAAAGGAAACAGAGAAAAATTAGGAAACATGTGAAAATAATTGTGCAATGCGAAAACAAAAACCTTTTATCGGTTTTAGATAAAAGGTACAATTTTTGTGGAAGAATAAGAAGCAAAAAATACGAGAATATTCTAATAATATACGTACAAAAGTGCTTGAACGTTTAAGAGAGAGAAGAAGCAAAAGAAAAACAACCCTACATGGATGAGGAAAAACTCGAATCAAAAAATTATATCAAGTGCTTGGCAAATCCCAACAGAAAAAAAAATTAAGTTCCCGTAGATCATTTATCCGTTCGACTCCTTTTCGTTTAGCTTGCAAACACCGGAGATGAATATCTCTTCCAGCGATGTCTGTTTCCGAGATCATTCGACAAATAAAAAAAATGAAAGAAAAACCCTTCACGGGATGATTTCAACCTCACTCAGCAAACGATAGGTGAAAGATAATATCCAAACCAACTATACCAAAGGCAATAGATTAATGATAATCACTTTCATTTTGCATTCATTTTATTTAAATCTCGCAGTAGTAAAGTGGAAGGAAAGAAAAAAGATATAATTTATTTGATTTTTACCGTTGTTACTCATTCATACGTGCCCATAAAACTCAAATTTGAGAAGTAGTGTTCTCATATGTATTATAATAGGCTCTATATTACCGCAATATAGTCATGATCCCAGTGATGGAAGTTCAATTTCCACCTTGAGTTAGGATTTTGTCTTCAAACAAAGCTATGTTCTCCGAAACCAGGCACAACTAAGGAACAGTAATGGAGGCCAACAGCTTCCAAATACGAAAGGTGGTATACGACTCTAGTAGAAAATCGGAAACGTAAACAATTTAGAATATATTTTACAAAACAAAGCAAAAAAACAACTCTAAACTATCCGCAATGGTTGAATGTGGATAGCAAAACTTACTGCAACAAACCCAAGTTCAGACCATAGTGGTGTAAAAATTAATCATTGAAAGGTAGGATACGAATGTGAATTATTGTGATTATTCTGATGCACCAACCACTATTTTGGGGAATTGGTTTAAAAAAAACACTCACACATACAAACACACTCTCGTACGCAGAAATCGAAATACGTAAACAAGGTGAAATGTGTATTTATAATTTATACAAAACCTAAATCATGAAGAAAAAAGTAAAATATGCGTAAAACTCATGACATTAGCCTATAAGGATTGTGTAATAAAAATGCAAACAAAAACAAAAGAAAGAAAGAAAGAAAGAAAGATGCAAGTCCCAAAAATTTTAAAAGAACGTAAAGTATCGACCGTCGATTACTGATGATGACAACAATGTACGTAAACAAAAAAAAACTATATATATAATCATAATTGGTACGGGATAATGCTACAGAAATAAGACATAAATATAAAACTATCTCGTTAAACAGAACAGAAAAAAAACTATGTTATGCATAAATGAGATCCTAAGATACTTTGAACTATGAGGTAATGAAATGTAACAAAATTTGTAAATACCTGACCCACACAAAATGGACAAGTAATAAACAGAAAGATAAAATTATATAAATAGGCACTGGTGGAACACTGTTCGTTTGTTATGTGAAACTTTCGTGATAGTGAAGAGTTAGGAAGCGATCGAACCCTCAAGGATTCGGAATCAATCAGAATTACGGAATTGACACCAGTTTCGTCGATAATTTTCATACTTTTTTTATGCTGATTTTTCGACAGTGTTCATCGAAAATCGCACACAATCGCAAATCATCCGCATCAGCACGAGCACATCGAAACCGCCTGCTATGACCTGCCCGTTGCATCGGTCGTGGTGAAACCCCGAGTGAGAGGTCAATAGTTCCAAATTTATAGATTTGAACTCTTCACTCAAAATATGCACGTCTGGGGGCCATTATGAAGTGGGATCTATCCAAGTTGTGCCCGCCTAATCATGATTTTGTTATTCCTCCGTTTCCTTCTGTCTGTGTCGTTCTTCTTCTTTGCCTGGCTGCGCCGTCGTCGTCATAAACCTGAAAGCTTGCGCGCTGGCCTGGCAGAGGCAAAGGTAAAATAAGCAACTTGTTTTGTTATGCAGCTTCGAAATTCGAGCGACCAAGCGAAACAAGCTCGGCTGCCTGGCCTGTCTGTGTCTGCAAACGTACAAGACGGTCGGGTCGGCCGGCAGCGGGTTCCAAAGGCATCCCAGGTTTTTCGTTGTTCAAGCGGCAGGAAATCAGTAGAGAAAACCAATCGACGAAATCGATCTAGGCACACGATCACTTGTACCCAAAACACATGCTTCACTGCATGCAACTATGGTTCTCTCTTTTGTTTGTGTTGGTTTGCGCACCTTACGTCTCCTTCTTGCTCACAAACTCGCCGAAGCCCTGCCCTTTGCTATAGCATTTTCATACCGCCGAACGCTGCGGGTCAGACCCTTTTTCAGCGGAGACCACGATTCGAGACACGCAAAGCGTTTTTTACCACTTTTCCAAACAATCTATTCACAAGTGAAACATTGTCCCGCTTGTGTATTTATTTTGACCATTTGAATAGATAAATTTCTTCGGCTGTGTGTCGATTCGCATAAATCACAGAATCAAATTAAAATTCGAGTGAAATTGCTCATTTACGTTCTACGGAGTGAAATCGAACCGAATGTTTCCGGTTGCCGCGACTCCGAGTCAACTTTGACCATTTCACAGCTCATCGACGATCGAAAACCGACGCATTTTTTATTAGTTTTTAACCTTCTTCCCCAGTGTCGCAGTAGTTTCGAACAAAGGAGTTTTGAATTGAAAGGTTTCGGGTTTTTCTTGATCGAAGGTCGAAGCAAACTTTATCCTGAAAAAGTGAAACATTTCTAGCTTAAGCAGTGTGCGAAAGTGTGTATTCGATTGGCAAGAAAATAACGGTAAGTACAGTAGAATAAGTGGAACCTACCAAAGGAAAGATCGATAGAATAAGTCCTAGTTTGATTTTTCCTTTTAATGACATCCCGAACGGTGTGGAATGATTACAATTGGGATGGGATTACTTTCGATTGGCTAAGACTTGTATTGTAACAACAAATAGTACACAAGTGATGTCAATTTTTAGAAATCCTGTTGTGCTGAGAAGTGGATAGAATAGCATAGCAAGCGGATACTTTAATATTTTCGCAGATAAAATTTTCAGTGTTGTGGTTATGAAACTCCTAGCAAAAAGGAGGAGTAAGTGAATGGTGTTTCAGTTAAAATAATTCAATCCAAAAACAATTTTTCTTCTCGAATTTAGTTCGTGGTTTGAAACGAACAATTTTATCCCGCGCCGGCAGACACGCTTTATAGTGGTAAAACAATAAGTTAAATTCGCGGTGTAAATTTCTATAAATCTTAATTTTTTTCTAAATAAAAGTAACAATTCTCGGTTCTCAGTTCCTTGACGTGGGACTACGTCTTACTGAAAAGTCCCCCTATTCTAAAATAACTAAAAACGAAACTCACTAAAAGTGTTCAGGATTTGAGGGCAAATAACTCGGTCATTTCTCATCCGATTTGAATGATATTTATGTCATTCGAACGGAAATCTTGCTGTGAATTAAACAATAGTGTAAATATAATTTATCTTTAAAAATTTGCTCTTGATAAATACCTAAATGTCAAGCATTGTCATAGATAATTGAAGAATCAATTCACCAAGTGTAAGCACATTTTTGCTTTCCAAGTTTGGGACGTCAACTGTGACTTGATTTGTTTCCATTACTGAATACTGAATACCGAAGACCAGATCGCCCCGTCGCATTCCCGTCCCAACAAGTAACCAACTGTATTCTTTCCTGTCAACATAAACGAAAATGACGTCCTAAACGTAAAATTTGTTCGTAAAATATGCAATCATCCTTAACCTTCAACAGTTTGTGTAGATATTCTATAAGGACCTAATCAAAATTGAAGTCTCGTGCGAAAACTTAGAAGTCGGAATATAAAATTTGTGCTTTACCGCATTAATCTTCGCAATGTTCAATGCGACATCGTGAGTGAGGAACCGCAATTGATGCTTGCTAACGCTTTTAGCCCAGAATTGATTATGGACGTGTCATGTACTTAGTCGCACCGTTAATTGATGGCGTTTCTCTCCGATTGCATTGTTGTCGGAAAATAAACTTGCAAGATGCAACAAGATGATCGTTGAGATGGCAGTCCACTACAGGGATACCTCGATATAAGACAGCCTCGTTATAAAACAATCTAGATATAAGACAATTCGATATAAAACAATTTTTACCTCGGTATAAGACAAATTCCTTTGATATAGTTGGTAACGACTCCTGAACCAATTTTCCAATCCAAAAACATCGTGATGGATGTTCATTATTTCTAAATAATGCTAAAAATTGTAAAAAACTGATAGCTCAAACAATTATAAATAGTTCAAAAAACGTAAACTCACAACACAGAGCAAAATTGGCGAGTGCTAATGCAAAAATGCTTGAAAAAATCATGTTTCGATATAAAACAATTTTGATATAAGACAACTTTTTGAAATTTTAAATTGTCTTATATCGAGGTATCCCTGTAACTGGATCAGTTCAGCTTTTTATCCCGATTTTGTCAGCCTATAAATTTTGTTTAACTTTTGTGCTTTTAAACATGATTTATAAAACTTTTCAACCTGCTTGAAACTATTCTGATTCGCTGGGGAAAGTGTTTAATAAAATGATACTTTCTCCCGAGTAATTCGGGGTCAAAATAAGGGTATTTTTATAGTAAACGTTCTATAGTTCCTAAGCAAGCATAGATAGAGGTATACTATATTCAGCAATATTGTGTATTTTTACTATTTGTACAACTTTGCAAAACAAGAAAAAGTCAGACAACAACTAAAAAAACAGCTAAAATAGAAAAACTGATTTTACCGATTTTTTATTTATGAGAAATAGGATTTTTCTATCTTTGCTGAAGAGATAGAAGGTTACTGTCTTCAGCAAAATTACTTGTAATAATATGCCGTAGAACTTTGCAAAGCACATCAATGTGTTATATTGAAACTGAAGAAAAATAAATTTTTTATTGCACTTTTAAGGGGATAAATCAAAATTGTATTTCCGCTGGACGATAGAATTTTTAATTTTAAGAAACTCTTCCAAAGGTTCCATAAACCTAAAACCCCGCTCAAAGCTAATGCGCACCAAAAAAGGTTCTGGACCAATGTGCTGTACCCGGTTCATTGAGCTTTCGGTTGACCAATTGAGGGTTAAAATTTAATTTTTTGCAAAAACGCACGTCAGACAGACCTCAAATCACTTGGACCTTTACTTGCTAAGTTATCGCATATCCAAGCTATAAATTTCCATAGCTTCACGAGCCCATGGGGTAAAACATGTGATAGACACATGGTTTCTTCGGCAAAGTTGTAAATAATATAAAAACAAGCAACTTTGCTAAAGAAATGACATTTCTGTCACTATCGAGTGCAGAGCTATAGAACATTTTCTTTAGAAATTCTTTGAAAATTAGTTTTTCATACTTAGCTTATGTTGGTTGAATTTTACAAGAGTATATGGTTCTAGGTCTAGGCGATGATTGAAAGACTAAAAACACATGTTTTTGTAGAAGGTTGTAAATCTCTAGGACCTTTCCTTAAAGCTTTCCTTTCGAAAACAATTCCAAAAACATTCAAAGTTCGTAAATCTGTCCGAAGAAACGACCGTTATGGAGGCAATCTATGGAATTTTCTTTTTTGTGATCAATTCAACTAGTGAAAAACTTTTACTAATAAACGAAAAAATCAATACAGTTGCTTCTTTAACGGAAATACGTCAGCCAATTTTAATCAAAATTTCATCCAGACTGATGTTTCCACATATAATTGACAAACTTTACGATTTTAATTGCTTATTACAGCAGAAAAAAAAATATTTTGCTGAAAATCAGCAAAATTATACGGATTGCGGCCACTACTGAGTACTACTAGTTTTCCTGCAGGTTCGCTTGTTTCTCCGGGCAGCGCACCCAAATGACAGTTTAATTAGGAACTGCCCCGTGCAAACAGAACTGACGGACAGGTTGCATTTTTCTCCTGCACGTCACACAAGTCGCAATTAAAACAGCATTAAGCTGCCAGTGAGTTTTCGAACCAATCATTCAACTGCGTTCGCTTCCTCCTCCCGACAGGGTCCGGCCGGCCGGCAGTGTGAATGACAATCCCTCAGTAGCCCCCTGTAGGTAGCGAAATCGCGTTCCCAACATCACCGAATTGCTGGTCCTAGCCAGTGCCATGGCTTACTTGGGTGATGGTGTAATGATCGTTCTGCTAGTGCTTCTGCAAACCTCGATCGTATTACGACGGATATACTCAAGCCAATAGAAAATACTTCGTTTCCTTCGAAATGAAGACTGTGGGCGAACTTTTTCGTCATTTATTTTCATTCTCCCAGTTTTCCATACACACACACATACACATTTTTCCGCCCCGGCTTCTGGTGGTGGATTTTTTCGCTAAGCGAATTTTCCTTCGTTCACACCTATTTATCTCTCTCCGGTCCGGACTCTAGGGCGAAGTCCGAAGCAGAAAACTTTTCTCCGAAACATTTTTCTCGTTACAATCCAGAAAGTGCTAGCTCCACTATTGCCGGCGACTGGATGCTTCTGAATCTGACAAGCCCGTCGTCCGTCCCGGGGATGGCGAACTCACAAAGCGTAACCGACCAAGTACCATAGCGCTAACGATATATACAGGAAGAGGAAAGGTGAAGCGAGAAAAAAATGAGTCAAGCAAGAAGATGACTTTTTCCACTCCATCCGCCTCCGGTATACACACTGGGAGTGGAAAAGTGCAAAATAAAATATACACCCAGCCCCAACAGCATTAATCCGAATGACATTTTCAGTTTTTCGCTTTCCGTTCTTTCCAATCCATCAATGTCAAGGAGAAAAAATGTTACTATGTATTTTCTATAATATAGAATAATTCTTCTGCCTTGGTTTTTCCCTTCGATCAAATTTTTTCTATCATGGTTGGGAATGAACGAAATTTCTTCAGCACCCTCCCCGAAACATAAAACCATGGCGTATTGTGCTTCTATTCATCCAGCCATCTATCCATCCATTCATCCATCCATCCATCCATCCAGTCGTCCGTCCGTCCGTTCGTCTCGTTCCGCTGTCGTAATGTACAATGATAACAAAATTCGAGCACAGAGCTAAGCCAGGCTCTTGATGGCGTCGTCTCTGGGCTACAGGCATTTGCTGTGACGGAAATCCATCAACTTGAACCGGAGGGTCCTGCGTGCGTGTCAGTATATTCAACTGTCAAGAAAACCAATCAGAGGCAATTCCATCCGCCACACAGCCGGTCGGGCCCGAAATACAAAAGCAAGTTTTCTTTTCGGTTTAGTGACGAGTGATTTTCATTAGCTACGTTCCTGAATAAATAATGACCGTGATAGGGAAACGGAAAAGCGATTGCTGGCGGTGTTTTTCGGGAAAACTTTTCAACCCCTATTGTTAGGGGCGCTCGAATTAGCTTATCAAATGCTAGCGTTTTCCGAAGGCGGACCTTGCCGGAGCAGAAGAGGTTTTCGTTAATTGAAATTATGCTCCCGTGGAATAATTGTGAAAATGATTAATAATGAAACGCAACCAGTTGATTTTGTTTAATACCTTTGTCGCCCGGCAAGGTGGGAGTCAATGATTAATTCAATCATGAATAAATGTGGAAAACTTCTCACGAAAGCCGCGCTGCGGCTGGCTGCTCACGCGTGATATTTAGTTTTATTTGCATACTGAGTTCAAAGTTGTCCCTAATGGTAATGGTGGTTTACCTGCTAGCTGGTCAAGCAAAACGGGTGAGACTCTTAAACTAACAGGAACTCAAAAACCAGTCGCCTTATCGGGTTGGCGCTGGGAAATTATCGGTCTTGATGTGTGAGGGGCCACGCATTCAACATGGCCACTAAGTTAGCCCACCAACTTTGGGGTCGATCGACACCGGTTCTGAAACTATGTTCGACTGTGAGATTTCTTTATTACCGATCATCTGAGTCATCTGAAAAATCTGCATCTGCATCGAAAAAATTATTCCGATTTGGTTTGCTTAATCGTATTTTACTTGACCAGATATAAAAGTTTCAAAATAACAAGCTACCGTAAAAAATGAATTTCCGGTACATACATACATACATACTACGGATTCCAAACCGTAGTCTTCTTTGTCACGAAAAACTGGGTTTTTTGTCCGCATCTGCAAATACCTTGTTTTAATCGGCTAAAACGAATTTGAACTTCCTGAAGACCTCAACCATCCGGGACTCTCCGGCCACAATCCACTTTCACGTAAGTTTTGTCGTCCATGAAGACGAGTCCTTCGTACTTCGTTAAACTTCATTGAACAACTTCCGGACACATTCTTTTGGCCACTTAATTCTGCTTCAGTGTCATGTTTGGTTGCTCACTGGCCCTAAAAAATCGAAACCCTTCTCGCAAACGAATCCTTCTGACGATGTTTTGTCTGGTAATGAATATCTAGGGGATGTACAATCCTTGTACATGCCCTAATCGTTCTCAATTCCTTCAAATGCAGCATCCGTAATCCCACTGCGACGCTTACTACGATCCTGTCGATCGATAATATGGCCTTCACGCACGGAAAGGTTTGAGAACGCTGCACACGGTCGATTTAATCAATTTCGTCTACCTCGCGATTTTTGAACCTGACCACGTCGGATTTTTGAAGTGGGTGTCCAGAATTAATTGTCGGTTCGCGGCTTCCATAACTTATTTGAAACAAAATCAATAGCGACGTGACGAACTTTTTCGTCCACTGAAAGATGACAAATTTCAAAATCAACTGCTGTCAAAACTGCTGTGTAGCCTCATGGAGATATAAGTCTAGGGTAACGGAAGATTTTGGCCCGCTTTAGGCGGTCGTTGTTCGAATTTTCAAAAAATTTCGATTTTGTTACAAAATCCAACTTATTCTATATAGTCAATCCACAATCATGGGACATTTTAGCTTTATCTGCAAATTAATGCGTGAATATTGATTAATTGATTGACAAAAATGTTCCTCATAGCACTAAGCACTAGCACTAATAGTATGATCAATCATTATGTGATATTTAAACGGAAATTAGTATCTAAAGCACAAATGACCCACAATTGTATGTGGCCCATAATTTTCGACTGACTGTAAATAATTACAAAGGGCTGAATGTTATTGTCGAAACAAATCGATGCAACTTGATAGAAAATTAAGCAAGAATTGCAAAAATTTCTGAAGACGTTCATAATTCTAGCTTGGACTACCAAGCTTTTATTTTGGACTGTTAAAAAGCCTATTTTAGGCCACCTTTCTATTTGATAGAGTTGGTTTGAGGTAGTTGTGAGGAATGCAACACTGTCCCACACGTTTGGTTAGGATCGGTATAGATATTGGTCAGATGGTCTTCGGTATTACTAACAATATTTAAATAAAAAATAAAAAGCAAAACCAGGTTTATAATTATTTAAAATGATTACAAAATGTGAAAAAAGGCTTTATGTTTAGTTTATTTGACTTACATTCAGTGCATTGCAGCGTTGCGGTCGGATACTCGGCCATCTAGAAATAAAAAGAATAATTTCAAAAAGATTCAATCTGGAGCTCCAATCAATTTTAACAAATATATTAGTATTAATTTATGAAAATATTAATTAGTTCCTTTTTTAGACACGAATGCCACAACAGTGGTAAAGTGTCTTAAATAAAATATAATAATAATAAATTAATTAGTTCCGCTAATGCTTAAAATGACATGGCGAAAATACGTTTTCTCTAGATAACTAAGAATATATTTTCGATATACCCTAAGTTTTCATTGCCACCCGACTTTGCTCGACTGGTCTACTTTCGGTAGTCTATAGTAACTCGATCGCTAAAAAGCTAAAGCTAAAAAGTGTCAGCAAATGATACCTGCATACCTCATGAGCAAGATTCGAACATACGACGACTGGCTTATTAAGCCAGCATCATACCTCGAGGCCACCTGGGAGGCTGCTGATTAATACTTACTTCACTTTAATGGCGACAGTCCGTTATTGATCCTGCGCCTAACTAATTATGGTCCCCCAGAACTGTTGGTCCTTGGCTGTCGTTCTCCAATACCCTCGAACACCAGCTGACCGTTCGTCGTTCTCAACGGTGCACATCCATCGGGTGCGGGGTCTGCCCTGAAGTCTACGGCCTCTTCCTGTTCTCTGCTAAAAATAGTTTTGGCTACTCTTTCGTAGGACATTCTGGCCACGTGCCCAACCCACCGCTGCCTGTCACATTGAACTACCTTCACTATATCAGCATATTAGTATAGTTGATTCAGTTGGTTCGTGCGTTTCCATTTTGCATTTTGCCACCAAGTATTGATCGTAGAATTTTACGCTCAAAATCCCGAAGCACTCGTCGATCAGCTTCCTTTAACGTCCATGATTCATGTCCGTACTGGATCACCGGGAGGATTAATGTACGACCCCCCGTTTTTTGCGAAATTGCAAACTACGGGACTTGGTCTGGCTAGGATTTGCGGCTTTAATTTGTCGTTTAACTTCGCGATTTCCTCCACTACTTCGTATTGTTTCCCGCCCAGCTCCATCACGGCGCGAACACCATTGGGTGTTCCCACGTTCCCTGTCAGCAACTACTAACTTCATCCGACGTCATCCGCAAAACCAAGAAGCTTATGAGATTTCGTGATGATAATCCCATTCAATTCCACGTTTACTCTTCGTATTGTACCTTCCAAGGCAATGTTGAATAGCAGGTTAAAGATAGCATCCCCTTGCTTCAGTCCATCCAATGCCACGAAAGCGGTTGAGGTCCTGCAAGGATGACCACGGTAAAATTGCAACACACAAAATTAATTCGCAAATTTCGAGTTTTTATCCGATTGCCATCAAACTTTCAGGGCATCAAATGAAACAATCAAACTTAGTTTCAGCGTTATCATTTTTTTAAATTTCGCCTCCGTATCAGAATGCCCGTTCTTTGACCTTAACCCCACCCATGAGATTTTGCACCTCAACCTCAAAATCGACATGTTTTGCATATTTACCCATACTTTCTTTATTTCTTCAACTGTTTTGACTACTTTAGGATGTTCCCGAATGTTCTGTTTCATAATAGCCTAGTATATCGCGATTGGCTGCAGCACCGGTGTATTCAAGGGGGTTGGTTAGATTTTTTGGTATGAAGTCGACATTATTTGCCTTATGTCACTCCAGGACGGCCTTTGCACCATGGCATGAAGTCAAATCCTACCAGAAGATCGTAGGATAGTTTAGGAGAGGAAGCAATCGCTTTTGGAGACACTCTTTCAAATACACCTGTCTATGTTCATGGTATCTGGGGTCGCGAAAAGTGTTCTCTGCTTTCCACATGAACAAATTGCTTGGCAAATCAAGAATTTCTTGGCAAAGTTCGACATTTTTCCTTTTCGGAGGTTCTCTGGAACATCAAACTTCTCCTTTGCAGTAGATAGAATTTGGGATTCCCAACTTTTTACCGATGGCACGATGTGACAGATTCTTATTTTCGATGTACTTGTACAGAACGAGCTGTTCTTTCGACGGCATTTTTCATATCTTTACGCACCTGATAAAAAGATTCACACAGTATAAACAATTCAGTTTGAACTTTCTCCATGCAAAGTTTCAATTTATTTTACCTAACGGTTCAAAAGTTAGAGCAATTTGAGTGTGTTTCAATTTTACGGTGGACACTTTTTATTCTGACGCATAGTTTTGACCCACCCAGCGTCGCACGAATCAGCCTAATTGGTTTCGTCGGAAAACACTGTTGTAGCATTATCTGCCACAACTCATTTCGTTTGACCGAATCGTACGTCACCTTAAGGTCCACCGTTCACTAACAGATGGTGACCTGCATATTGTACTCCCGGAGCTTGCCTGGTAATTGACGCAGGGTAAAATCTGATCCATTGTGGAGTGATCCTCTCGGAAACCAGCTTGATACACGCCAACGAAGGGCTTCGCTAACACTTTCAGTCTACAGAATAGGATACGGGAAAGCACCTTGCTGGCAGAATTGAGCACTGTAATTCCTCAATAGCTCTTACACTCGAGTCAATGCCCCTTTTTAAAAATTGGGCAAATGAGGCCATCCAACCACTCCTCCCGCATTTGTTCTTCGTCTCAGATTCTGACAATGATCCGGGGATTGCTTCATACAGCCGCTCGCTCCTCGCTTTTAGAAGTTCAGCCGGCATACCGTCCTTCTCAGCGCCATTACCGTTTTTCAGCTCACTGATTGCCTTCTTAACCTCCTCCTGTGTTGGTGGCTTCACAGCTTGGCCATCGCTTACAATTTTTATCCTATCCCTGCTGATCTCCGTGTTTAACTCTCCGTTCAAGTCTAACTTCCGTTTAGACGATGGGTTTTTTTTTCTGCAGCTCTAGCCCCTTTGTACCTCTCTCTGTTTTGACGCTTTGCCGCAGTAAGCATGCGACTCCTGGCCTGGTTCTTTTCACCCGACACTCTCTGGCATTTGGCATCAAACCAGCTGTTGCGCTGTCTTCCAGGCATTGTGCCTACGGCCTCTCTCGCAGCTGTTTCGTTGGCATCATGGACGTTCCTCCACAGACCACAGCCCATTTATATCTTCTCCTTCTACCTACTGTTCTGCGATTCGTTGATCAAGCTTCCTAGCGTACTCCACTGCCACGCAATCTGTCGTCAACCGCTGGATGTTGAAACGCAGCGTCCTCTCAGTGCAAGCTTTCGCCGTGTTCGACAGCCTTGCGTGAATCTTTCACACTACGAGATAGTGGTCAAAATCGATATTTGGTCCCTGAAAAGACCGTGCATCGATAACATCCGAAAAGTGTCGACCGTCAATCAAGACATGATCGATCTGAGAGTTAGAGTCTCCATTTGGATGCCTCCAGGTGTGTTTCCGAATATTTAAACGTGGAAAGTAGGTGCTACAGATGGCCATTCCTCTGGCCGCGGCAAAATTTATGAGCCTCAGACCGTTTTGACTGGTCGACAGATGAAGGCTATGTCTTCCAATGACTGGACGGAAGAATTCCTCCTTCCCGATCTGCGCATTTGCATCTCCGATGATAATTTCCAGGTCATATTTTGGGCACTCTCCATAGGTCCTCTAGAGCCTGTCGTAGAACTCGTCGAGCATCATCGGATTTATCTTTTGTCGGTGCGTAGACGTTGATTAGGCTTTAGTTGAAAAATTTACTGTTAATTCTCAACGCTCATATACGGTCATCTACGGGTCTCCACCGGATAACTCGTTGCTTTTGCTTTCCCAACACTACGAAACCGACACCATATTTCGCTTTTCTACCGCCACTGTAGTAGATGTGGTATTTGAAAGAAATGCCTGCAGTAGTATCAACAGCACGGAACTCACTTTCTCCGGATTTTTGCCTTCGAACTTCCTGTATAGCAGCGATCTTTACTCCGAGTCGATGCAGCTCTCGAGCAAGCAAGCCAGCTCGGGCCGCTCCGTCGTCCCCCCGTCGCTACGCCCATGCTCAAGCCATCATAAAATAAATTCATGCCTCTCCCACATGCCAAATTTGGTTACATTTGCTTGATTAGTTCTAGAGCTAAAGAAATTTGTATTTCATTTGTATGGGAGTGCCCCTTCTTAAAATAGAAGGGGTCCTAATTCATCATAGAACAGATTCTTGCCTCCAAAAACTCCCACATGCCAAATTTAGTTCCATTTGATTGATTAGTTCTCTAGTTATGCAGAAATTTGTGTTTTATTTGTATGGCAGTCCCTCCTCTTAGTGGGGGGAGGGGTCTCTAACCATCATAAGAACCTTCTTCGGCCCCAAAATGGAAATTTTCACGCCGATCGGCTCAGTAGTTTTCGATTCTGTAAGGAACATACGGGCAGGCACAGAAATCCATTTTTATAGGTATAGATTTGTATGGGAGCCCCCCCCCCCCCCCCCTCTTAGTAGGGGGAGCGGTCTCTAATAGTCCAATAGTCCGGATTTGGTGTGGCCCTGAAAGAGAAAGAGCCCAAACCTCATTTTCTGTTGTGGTTGTTACATCAAAAAGATGTTTGTTCACTAAAATTACAGAATATTAGGTCAGCTTTCTCCATTTCGCTCTCAATTAAACGCGAGGCAATACACGCGGGCTAAAGGATAATAAATTGGGATCAATTACAGCAATTATTAGTTTATATGCGAATGCTTGACATTGCTGTCTCCTATCAAAAAAGGGCCGATAACATCAATTTGTTACAAATTTTACACAAGGTAATGCTCTATATTCACTTAGATCAGAAGAGATTGGTACATTATAAAATCAGGCTATCAGGTCGAGCAACTCGGCTCGACTCAGTCACTGTCGAGTGTCGAGTGCAAGAAGAACGGGCAGCATAGCGGTTCATTGCACGACCAAAACAAAGTTAGCTTAGGCGTCACTTGCTAACCTTTTAGTCACAAGCTTTTTAGCGATGGACTCAGTCGAGTTACTCGACAAAACCGGGTCGCGAGTGACTTACATAATATAAAAGTCGACTAGTCGAGCAAAGTGACACTCGACGTGACTTACAGAATAGGGCCCATAATGTCGCAGAAGAGTTATACCGACAATTGATTCGCTTGGAACGAGCATTTACAAAAAAAAACTGCCGGAATATTAAATTACCCAGGTCATGAGCATAAACATTCACAGTAAATCAACATTTTATTGGTATTACAACTGCACATTGCTGTGTGTTAGCTTTTCGACTGCATAGTTGTTCTATTTTGAATTGTTTTTGTCAGTGGTCAGCTACAAATAAGTATTGTCAGAATTTTAAGACGTTTAGCATTCAATCCTTGGACACATGTTGCCTTACGATCAAAAGATATGTAATGGATAATGATTAGTGAGTTTCACCCTACCCGCCATACTCATCAGACTTGATGTTGTCTGACCAACATCTGTAATATTAAACCCTTTACTGAAATATGTTTTACAACTGAGCAAGGTATCAAAAAATTGATTCGTCACATACTCGTGGAATGATCCTTTTTTCTGATGAATAAGTCATTTGCTGCCAGAAAGATAAGAAAAGATGTCACTCACAATGACAAACATCTTTGTGTAACAGTAACTTACTTTTAGAGTATTTATAGCATTATTATCGTTCAAAAAAGTACGGTTTACGCTAGTCCATCTCTGCAAGTATGGAACATCTTATGTCCGTTCCATCCGAAGAATGGCACAAAGAGCCTGTTCGAGCCTATACGAGCTAAAGATTTGTTGTCACTCGGAGTGTAGTTGCTCGATTTCAGCTTCCTGTGAATTCCCAAAAAGTGTACATGGTTGCGTGCCACTGAGTTCCACCAAAAAATCTTGTGTATAACCGTTTTCAAGAAAATTACCTTTCTTCGTCGACAGATTTCGAAGGGCTATCATTATCCTATTGAGCTTAGCATAAAATATACGCAACAGTACCGCTGGCCAAGTTGATAATGTGCGTTTTGATGCTCGATCACCTATTAGATGCGGAGAAAATTGAACAACGAGGCGACAAGAAGCGAAAGGTGTTCGAGATGTTGGAATAACTTTACAATATACCCTACTTCAAATATATCAGATAGCGGAGTGCGTTTACAGCCATCACGGGCACGAAAAAAGCAACAAGTCGGAGAATTTTAGAGCCCCCATACCGAGCCAACTTTGGATGAATTCATCCTCAACATTTCGGGATTAACTTTAGGCGTTTTTGTTTTGCTTCAATTCACTACAATTACATCCATTGCAGAAACCAACTGCATCAAATTCATCTGCATAGACTGAATAGCATTTGGCAGCTGTTCTAGCTCAAATACCTCGTAACCGGTAATATTAAGTGTTTGCTACAAAAAAAGATCGACGCAGGAACTGTACCTCCACATATTCCTCTCAACTCGGGTACGCTCAATGAATCCTAACAAAGAAGATTAATATAGTATACAAATACATACAACATGGCGGTTAAAATATTGTTTTTAGACACCAATTCTACGGTTTTTCAAGTTTACAAATTTCCGTCATTCGAGTCACATTTCAAGAATCTATCCGATGGTATATCGCATTTGTATCGCTGCACAAATTATTATTTTTAACTCTTGATTGGTCATTGTGTATGAAAAATGGAAGCGAATAAATTTAAAATTCCGAGATTTAGACAGAATACCATTGTTGAACTTGAACCGTATTATGTGATATTCAACAGCAACCCTGGTATAAGTTATTTTTGTACTGCCATTTGTGGTGATTGAGTGCACATCCCGCATTGTAAACAATTCAACAAAAACAAAAATGACTGTCGAACAATATTAGTTATTTTTTCAAAACACATTTAAAATTTTTTTCAAATGCTCGAAAAGGCCAATTTTTCAGCATATAGAATCAAATGCGACAGTTTTCAAATTACCCACGCACGCAGACCACGTTTAAAACAGTCGCCTCGAAAGCATACCAAATCCCTTACAAACCACCAACTCCAAAACAGGTAGGATTTTGTTTTCCACACGCTGATCTGACTTCAGGCCCAGTGCATCGGGGCGATTATTATTAGTCATAAAGGAAATCACCTCGCAGGCTCAAACCAAGTATAGAAAACACCCATGACTCCTGGGAGAGGGTGTGGAAGCACACAAAAAAAATCACTCCATAAATACCTGCACATATCATGAGCCGACATGGATCTGCTTCTGCTATCACTTCCTCACGCTGCTGCATAAAATCGATGAATGAACGACGCTGCCACCGAGTGACTAAAAAGTGCAGGGCGCTGCGCTGCCTGGGTGAAAAGCTTTCCTGGTTGGAAAGATGTTTGTACAACCGCCGACGCCAGAAAGGGAAAACGTTAAGAGCGCAAAAAGGCATTCATATAAATAAATAAATCGGCAGCACTTTAACTAAATGAGTTTCATATTAAATTTAACGATGTGGCAGTTTTTCAAAAAATGAGTAAAATAAAAACGGAGCAGCAGCAGCAGCAGAAGCACTGTCAGAAACTGGGAGGTGCAGTCAATAATAATGATGAGCCACGAGCAAGTGAGGCGACGTAAAAGCGTTGGAGGAACAACTCGACAGAATATCTGCAGCAAACGGCATAGGCAAAATTTATTGATGGTAGCTTATTCGTTCTCCCGGACCGTCGACGGAGTGGAGAGCTGTGAGCTGCGACGGTGAAAAATAATCCAAACGTCTGGCCTGGCTGTACGTTTCGAGTCAGCAAGCTGCCGAGGAAACCCAGTTAGAAATGTGTGTATGATTATTATCATCAAAAGTAAATATTGTTTTGATTTGAGACGATTTATTTATCAATAAATTAAAACGACTTAAGCCATCTGTACGTGAGTCGGGTTAAAGTCTAACTAATGGCGGTAATTTTCCTTACACCTTGAATGCCATCAATCACCAATTTTAAGGAAATATGCCATCATTTGACCTTCAGACGAAGTTTGCAAACAGTTTTGCGAAACCGAACACAACACAGTTGTAAACGCATTTGCGGAAAAGGCTATTTTCTTGGGAATTCACCGAATTCAAATTTTGCAAATTTGACCTGACAATCCTTTGAACGTAAAACTGAACGGATTCGATAGTAATTTTGCGAAAGACCTTCACTGAGGTCCGGTTTTTATTGCAAAGACAATGCATCTTGCAAAAGGGAACGAACGCAATTAAGGAGCAGTTGCTCTCTATTCAAATCAGATCATAAATTTTCTGCCTTCTGTGCATCCATGTTGCTTCCTCCGATATGCCTTTCCCGATGCGGTTACACAAATAAATCAACCTTCAAGGACTCGTCCAGTAGGGCATTGCAGCTTCGACAGCATACTGTCACAATGTTTCTTTGTTTATTGTTCATTGACGAAATGATTGACGATCCGAATTTCGTCAGTTTTTAACATGTGTCAAGAAAACGTCACGCATTAGTGGGTAAGCTTCCGCTGCGGCCGTCCCCTAGACAGCAAGTTTTGTCCATCTTCTTTGTTTTGGTTTAGTTCGAGAATCAATGAAATGTTATCGAACATTTCGAGAAATGTAGGCCAATTTACGCCTCAGTCCGTGCTGAGAACAGATTTAATATATGCACAATGTGGGAACCCTTGCTGAAGCAGGAAATTAAAAGATATATTTCACACTGCTCATGCCTCATTTTGAAACGCAAACCGTCATACCGAGTGAAGCTCCTGAGAGTTGAAAGTTTGCTTCGAAACGAAATGGTTCGCAATTGTGCCAGGCAGTGCCAACAACCATATTCAACAGAGGAGAGCAGCGATGCGGTTACAATCAGTGAGAGCCCGGGTGATGCTGGTTTCATCATACGAAAAGTTACATGCAAGTGCAATCCTTTTTCATTTCCATCGTACGACGGCAGTCGCCACTTCAACCAGCATCGTGTGCATATTGCATGTATTATACCACACCGCCAGCCTCCGGAGGATACCGCGTACAGGGAGACGTTGCACGCCGGATGACATTTTCCGCAATATGTGCCTGCGAAAAGTTTAATTTTCCTAATGGAAATATTTTCACTTCCGGATAGATCTTGTAAACGCATATAGGCGTGACCGGTGGACCGAGAGAGCCGAACGGAAAACCATGCACGGCATGTCGGTTGATCTTTCGAGCGGTGCAATGTGTTAATGTGACTATAGCTTTATTTTTACTGACTGTTAATGTTCTGTTTGATTACAATAATATGCTTTTAGGATTGTAAAAAATAAACCTCTGAACATTATTGTATGTATATTCATTGACGGATTCTCACACGATCGGGCTTTAAAACTGAAACATTTGGTAAAGAATGTTAGAAGAACAGAACATGATAGTTCGAGACGATTTTTGGGTTTAAATTGGTACAATTTTCGCCATTGCCAATTTTCAATAATTAATCGTTTTTCTATCCATAATTCAGAACCTTCGATGTCTGCGAATTCACAATTCAGGATACGACGATTCAAAAAGCACTTGATAAAAGGAATTCGTTTGGCATATTTCGCTCACATTTTAATCCGAATTAATTCACAAACATACAGAATAAAAAATAAATCATTTCATTGTATGTATTTTGTTTGAGCAACTATCAGAAATGAGCTGTTGCTATTTTAAATTTTAACTAAACCATATGTACAGAGTATACAGTCTTACATTCCGACGGATCGTAATTTCGTGATTTTATTGGCAGCACTCTTGTTCAAAAGCTCATCCGTCGGAATAAAGAAAAACGCTTGTAGTCATGTACAGCAAATGCATTTCTGTAGTGTAAATCATCATAATATCATTCTAACGCAGGTATTTTAGATAAATAAAAAAACCAAATAAAATCTAGTACGAAACGAAATAGTAAACAAGCGAATCCTATATAAAAAGTGTAATTTTGATATAAGAATTTAAATCGTGTTACAATAATTTAAACGCAATATAATTTGTGTTTTATTTATATATTTATTATACAAAAATCAACAGACTGCTGTTGTCCTAATGATGGTTCAATTTCTTAAACTAATAACTGATATATTCAAACAATTTCAAATATACACAGATTTTCTTATTTGTCGTTTGTAGAAAAAATACAGAATAGTTACGACGGGCTGTTTGTTTCACACGACAAATTAAAGTGGAAACAAAGCAAAGCACTGTTTCGCCCGTAGTTGGTCCGTTGAAACGGTATTCTCAACATTGAGTTAGTCCGCAGTGCCCTGAAACGTACGTTCAGATCAATCACTCCAAAAATAACAGGACACACGATTCTTCCTTGCAACATTTCGACAGCAAAGAGAGCTCTTGTGACGATTTTTCGCACCTGAAGTGTCTTCAAATGGATCAATCGGGATCGACTTTCGTATGCTAGATAACAAAGAGCAAAACGTAAGAAGCGACGTTGAATCGACTCAATCCTTGGCATCCCATGCCAAGCATATCTCCTGCATTGAAAATAGGATTAAATTCTGCAAGATCTCGGAATTTTAAACGGATGGCACGAATGTTTTGCCAAATCCGAAATGTTTCTAAATGTGAAGTGTTCCCAGATTTTCTTCTTTTTCGCAATCCTTCGTCTACTCTCTTTCCTTCTATCATTTTCACTATTGCTCTCTCTCTCTCTCGCTTTATAAATCTCTTATTCCTTCTATCGCTCTCATTCTGTCTTTTATCTCTTCTTTCTCATTCTCTCTCGCTCTGTCTCGCTTTCTTATTTCTTCTAATTTTTTAAGAAATTACTGTACAACCCTAATAACAATTTGAGTTTTATTGCGCTCTTATTGTGGTTTTAAGGGCCAAAAAAACCATCATAAAAGTACAATAAAACTCAAATTGTTACTTGGGAATTTAAGTATTTTGCAAGTTTTCGCAGAACACTTAAATTCAGCCTCCTGTCTAGCGTGAATCCGAGGTAGTCGACCTCATCGGACCACTGGATGACATCGTCACCAAACCGGACTCTTATGGATAGCCTGGGTTTTAGCCGCATTTATCACAATTCTCCAGCTTCGTGGACACGTTTGACGCGACCTGCATAAACGATTGTTGTGTCGTCCGCAAACTAAGACAATACACCGCCCTCTGGGAGGGGAGGGATGTCAGATGTGTAATGTTATACAGAATGGGTCCCAGAATACTTCCTTGAGGCACACTTACTATTCAGAGATACCTGGAATGCTCTGCCAGACAGCTAGCTTCTGATGATCTTGATAAGATATTGTTGTTGCAGTTGAAAACCGTAATAATCGACGTGCGACATTCGGTTTTATTCTTGTTCTGTGTGTCGCAACTACGTCGCACGTGGTGCGCTGTGTTCGCACCAGAGATGCCAGAAGTGAAGACATGTCTTCATTTTGAAGACATTTTGGTTACAAAAAAGTGAAATGTCTTCGCTTGAAGACATGTGAAGACATGTCTTCACCATGCAATTTAAATGAGCGGAAAGCCGAAAGAAGACAAATGAAGACATTTTTCCTTGATTCGTGAAGACTTTTCAAAAAATCACCTGGCATCCCTGGTTCGCACATTGATGCGCTATACTGCGCACCACCTGCGACGTATACATCGAAAAATTGTATCGATGCAGCTTGAACACTAGGCCGCCGTGCCACACATTGTCGAATGCCTTTTCGATATCCAAGAGCACCACCCAGCTAGCACCAACTCGTATATCAATGTACGAAAATTATCGTAAATAACTCTTAACAAATTCGAAATCGTAACTGAAGCTTGATAAAGTGGGATAATAACTGGTATACATACGCTTTTCAGCACAAACTTGTACAGCAGTACGAAACGAGTCGCGCTTAATCGTATATAAATACTTATATAGTCGTAACGCTTAAAATTATTTCTAATCACGTAGGGCACTGGAGGGTATTTTCAGCCCATAAAGCGATGACATCTATTTTTTCGGCCAATGGCCTAGTTCTAGTGGAAGATGCGGTGGTTTTGACGTTCTTTGAATAAAAAATAGTAGATTACTTATAGTCTTGAAAAAATAGTATCAAAATTGTATGCCGGTAAAGTATTTTTACTGGCGAAAGATGAGGTAAATAGGTTGAATTTAGAAATCTGCTGAAAATACCCTCCCGTACCCTATATCGCCTACAAAATAGTACGGATATGTCAATTTTGCGCATCAAATACGATTTATTAGCATGTATATCTGTACGTAATGCTGATTTTTATCTTTCATATACATATGAAAATGCTAGCGGGGTATTGCTATTGTCTTAGATACCGACTTTGTTGGAAACTCGATGAAGTAGTTGGATGATGGACCTTTACTTGCGGAACCTAAACTGTTCCTCCAGGAAGACACCTTGCTCATCAGCGAACGCAAGAATCCGGCTTTGGATTGACTCCTTATACCGCTTTGAGAGGGAAGAGAGCGAGCTGATGTGTCCATAGCTCTTGGAAACAGCAGGATCTTTCCCCGGTTTCAGTACTAGGATTATTTTAGCTAATTTCCAGCTCGTCAGCAGTGATTTTTTTTCCTTGGTACCTCTCTAATTGAATAAACTCAGTAACTTCCCTTTGCAACAGAGTACTCGTGTGGACTGACTGACAATATTCTGTCCTAGATTGTGAGACATTACAAATTGGTGACGCAGCGCGTCCGCTTTTTCACTTGGAATAATAGGTCGTATGAATCAAGGAGTTAAACCAAACTCCCCCATAAGATTTAAACGGGAAAAGCAAAGCAAATTCATACGGCCTAATAAGTAGAATTCCATCGCCTGAGCCCCCAGACGAGACAAGAGGAGGAACAGGCTTTGGCCTCTTTTTGAAGACCTTAGTTACCAGAATGGTTTCGAATAGGGTGAATTTATTGGAGATTCTTTTGGAATTCCTTATTCTTAGCTCTCGAAACTGCTCCAGGATTATCCTAGCAAGACTGTTTGTCATAGATTTTTTCTGTCGGTCATCAGTGTGGCATCCTGGTATATTTAGCATATTGAAGGATTTTCGTTGAATGAGTAATGTGTTATAATGGCACATTATTTGGGTAGTTTCCGATAGTGTGTAACTGGCACAGAGAGCAAGTGTCGGCTTTGGTGGTGGAATCTATTTTAAGAAAGGTGCTGACCTGGTGTTGTTGAGCTGGGACCGCACTTGCCCGAGCAACGGTAATCGCTCGCTGGAGGGATTCCAGGGCGTAGTCGATCAATTCCGGTGTATGCAGAGGCTGTTTGCAATCGATGTTGTCGACGATCCGTTGAAACTCGACCCAGTTGGTACGATGGAAGTTTTGTAGAGGCCGACTGTCCACCGCCTCTCTCTCTCTCTCTCTCTCTCTCTCTCTCTCTCTCTCTCTCTCTCTCTCTCTCTCTCTCTCTCTCTCTCTCTCTCTCTCTCTCTCTCTCTCTCTCTCTCTATCTATCTCTCTCTCTCTCCTCTCTCTCCTCTCTCTCTCTCTCTCTCCTCTCTCCCTCTATCTCTCTATCTCTCTATCTCTCTCTCCTCTATCTCTCTCTCTCCTCTCTCTCTCTATCTCTCTATCTCTCTCTATCTATCTATCTCTCTATCTCTCTCTCGTTCCATCTCTCTCTCTCGTTCCATCTCTCTCTCTCTCTCGTTCCATCTCTCTCGTTCCATCTCTCTCTCTCTCGTTCTCTCTCTCTCTCTTTCTCTCTCTCTCTCGTTCTCTCTTTCTATCCTTGCTCCCTCTCTCTCTCTCTCTGTCACTTTTCTCGTCCTCTCTGTTTCTATCTCTCCCTCTTCCTCGCTCTCTTTCAATTCACCTTAAAATCTTATTAAATCTTTACATCGAGAATGTCTTTTTTTCTGTCAGTTCAAGTGCCTATCTATTCATTTATCTACCATACGTTTCGATTTCGCATAATAAGAAGCAGAGAAATAAAATGAAACGTTACATTTTTTCAATAGAAAGGTTGCAACAGTGATTTCTCAAATGATTCGGATCTCAACTACGCTAACAATACTGAATAAAATGATTTATAAATGTGTTTGAATCAATTTTGACTGTTTTTGTTGATGTTTGTCAATTATTTCAATTCTTTGTTTCTAATAAGCTCGCGAAACAATTGCATTATTAGGGCAGTTTTTTGTAATCTAAATCGATCTATTAAATCGTGCACAATATTGGACAACATTTGGTGGAGATATATAAGAAGTATAATATATATCAATGCCTCACGAGCTTCTGAAAATCTTGGAAATAGCATACGCACCCATTTTTTCAATGTCAATCATATCATGCGATTAACATCCCGTGACATTCGATTTTTAATTACTGTTTCCCATGATAATTCAAAACCAAATTTAAACTTGCAAGTAAATTAATCTGTTGATTTTTAAGACCGGAAATCGAAGTCTCATCCCTTGCGATCGCAAAGCCGATTTATTCTCCGTTCACAAACATATACTTACAACTATTTACCGAAAACGCAGCCACACCTACGGTAGCTGTAAAAGGCGTTTTTTTTATCAAGAAGGACTGCACCTTCAGCCATTTCACCAACTAGCCAACCAACATTAGCAACAAAGGACAAAAAACACACGAACGCAATGGAATCGGCAGCCATTTAGTGTCGCAAAGAAAGCGGAAGAAAGTTCCCATCTTTCTCTCCGACGAAAACTTGCCTAAATGTATCATCAGAAACAGCAGGAATGATGCGATTGACGGTCACCGTCCGAAGCCGGGGGAGGGATCACGAAAAACACACAGCACGGGTTTGGGCGAAGAAAAATGGTAGAACAAAATACACTTAAAATGTATACAATGGTTGATGGTTTATCATTCATCATCCCTTACGTGATTGATGACTCTGTCACCCACGCATTTTCATTTTCTCATTTTCTTTTACGTTTTATTTTTTTTTTCCTTGAAGAATATGCTCCTTGGTGAGTTTCCCTTAGTTTTTCTCCAGCCCCGGAAAAGTGTGCTTTTTCCCAAAGGACGCAAAAGCAAGATGAGGGTTGCCCGCAATGACACCGGCCATCGGTATTCGGATTCGAACCAGGCGCAGTAAGACGGAAATTTCGAAATTAACAGGAAGAAGTAACCTTTTTGTGGAATTTAGTTTCATGAGCTGGAATAATGTTTGATTGCAGCCAGCAATCAGCAGCGTGGATTGAAAATGTTTTAATTTGTTAATTTTCGGTAGCAAACTTGATAGCCGTCCAGAGATGGTGATGTTTACTTTTTAATGCTGCAATGTGTAAACCATCACTCTCAGCAGCAAATACGTGTTGGTGTGTAGTAAAAAGTCGGCAAAACCGAATGTTACTTATGTTATATTTATGTTAATATATATTAAAAAATATTGAATCATTAAAAATTGGATTCTAGAAAATGATTGAAAGAAATTGTATATTTTCAGAAAAGATGTCAAACAGATACTATATCGTTGGAACTTAAACGCAGTAAAAGTTTGAAGTTATACAAAATTTTATAGAAATCAATTTGGAGCATATTTCGAGCATGTTTTCGAGTATGTTTCGGGATCAAACGTATACCTTGTACAACTAGTGTAAATCCCACCCCTCAGGCTCAATAAATGATCTCCGGCTTTTCCATATGGGCTCTGTGGCCACACTTAAATACTGGTGTCATGTTTATTAGAGTTTAAGGGTAAGCAATTTCCTGGATTTATGTTTGCAATTACTACAAGTAAAGCTTATGGCCAATTTTCATAACTACGGTACGAAAAGATTTTTTTTTTCATATAAAATTCGTAAAGCATTTTGTGCACTCTGCAAGCCAATCAGTGTTTCTTTTTTTTTGTTCTGTTTTATAGTAAAGCGTAAATGCAGCTGTCTACAAATTTATCAACGATCCTTTGCTAAACAGCTTAGTAAGTAAAATCTGTAAGTAAACATAAATAAAGTAATTAGTTTCGAACAACAAGCCTACTCGTTAATTTAATCGTTAATCTGATTTATGGCTGCTATTACGAAGAACATTAGTTTAAAGAGTTGCGAAATCATTTTTTATGCAAGATCATATTGTCATTTTATAGCATTTTTTGGAAGAAATGGAATATAAAAGTGTCATAACATGGAGAATTTCCATTGATCAACGAGTTTTTCACGATTGCAACGATTTTATGTTCAAAAAGCCCAGCAGGAACTGGTGCAAGTCCTTTGAAATCATTTTTTATGCAAGATCATATTGTCATTTTATAGCATTTTTTGGAAGAAATGGAATATAAAAGTGTCATAACATGGAGAATTTCCATTGATCAACGAGTTTTTCACGATTGCAACGATTTTATGCTCAAAAAGCCCAGCAGGAACTGGTGCAAGTCCTTTGACACTCTGTGGTAAGACGTGACGTGTGCTACGTCAACATTATTACCTTTCGAATTATTCAATAATCACAATTTTATATGTGCATACTACTATATTTCATTATTTATGCTATTATTTTTCATTATTTATGCAAAAATTTCATATTCAGGCACATTCTTTACAGTAAAATATTGTGTGTACTTTTGTTGCCAAAATCAAGGCACACCAAAATCGAAATCCCACTGTATTTAGTTTGTTTAAATAATTGGTTAGGCCATTACTAATATTTTAAAAAGTTTTTGTCCCTCCGAGGTTTGGCCACTGAAACGGAGGGGGGCGAAAAAAAAGAGGATTTTAGGCATTTTTACTTAAAATTTAAACGTGAAAACCAAATCTATTCTTGCTTTTAATATATACGTTATTATTGTCCATGTAAAAATCTACGAAAAAGAGACAAAGACGAGAGAAATTTTTTTTGCCGATTTTCGGAAATTCCACTGTTCAAATTTCCATTTCTATTTCGTGCTAGAAGCGTTAACTCAACTCGTACACTCATTTTTCGACTTTTCCGGGCTGTAGAGCCCACAGACAAATGATTTTATAAAAAAAATTAACTAAAAACCTTCAAATTATTTTTTTTGCCCCCCGATTTTTCAAGCCAATTTCCAAGGGGGGGAGGGGCATGACAAAAACTTTAGAAATAATTTGCAATGGCCTTATCAAAACTTGCATAATCATGATGGCGCGTTAATTTCAGCCACTTATCTTTCCAATATGCACAATAAAATTTAATGCGCATATGCTGCACAACTACGGAAATTGATTGAAAAATTATAGCTTTGTCGAACAAAGTAAAAAGCTTCATTAGTTTAAGTTACCGTCAAGCAGCGAACGGCATAATCGGCTTTATTTCTGCTCTTAGCAGATCGTAATAAACCTACCTGAGCTTATGGCCTAACTCTTTAAGAGGTTATAAAAACCTTCTGAAGACTGCCCCTCTTGGTAGGAAAGAAGTTTTAAAGCCGTAATTGAAAGGCCCTATTGGGAATATAATATAGGAATATAGAGAATATAATCATATAGGCCCTACAGTGGAACTCATAGTTTTATAATCGGTTTTATGAAATTGGCCACGAAAACCACAAGAGGAACGTTATAAATCTTAAATTGCTGCTTGGGTTAGCTTGTTATTTAATTTAAAAAAAATTCCGAGACATACTTTTACATTGAAAAAACACTTGTTAATATAATATTTGTGTAATAAAGTGAAGCCTTATAATTGAATTTGTCTAACTTTCAAGTTTAAAAAACTTATGACCAATACTGACAATTCGTTATCAGATGTGATATAAATCATGACACATCCTACTTGGTGACAAATCCATCAAAATCATAAAAATCCAGTGACGAAAATGTCATTTCTACCAGAATGTGAAGTTACTGTTACTAGTACTACCGTACCGACAAACTGCGCACTCATCCTGAAAAAAGATTTTTCATCAGGGAATTTCACTGAAACATCGTTAATACATATTCTTCTTCTTCTTCTTCTTCAGCATAGAGCCGGGATGGCTCGTGCTGTTTCAAGCACCCGTCTCCATTCAACTCGGTCTTGGGTCACTCGTTGCCAATTTCCCAGTTGTCTCAGAAGTCGCAAATCGCTTTCGACCTGGTCGAACCATCGTACACGTTGGGCCTTCCTGTTCCTGGTGCCGGTGGTGTTGTTGAAGACGACTATTTTCGTCACACTATCGTCTGGCATCCTTACGACGTATCCGGCCCACCGTAGCCTGCTAACTTTCGCTAGATGAACGATGGGAGTCTCCCCAAGCAGTGCCTGCAGCTCGTGATTCATACGCCTCCGCCACTCTCCGCTTTCAGTTTGTACTCCGCCAAATATCGCCCGCAGCACTTTCCACTCGAACACGGCAAGGGCGCGTTTGTCCTCCGTGAGCAGCGTCACGGTTTCAAGTCCATAAAGAACTACCGGTCTAATAAGGGTTTTGTAGGGGGGCTCCGTAGCCGCAAGGTTACCGAGTCTGCTTTGATAAGCGAGTGGTCGTGGGTTCGAATCTTAGTAGAATCAAGCCATTCGATGTCAAGTGACTTTAGCATGGGTTTATTCTCAGGCCCCTCCATTTACCCTTCCTTCGTGCTGAATTCTATATTTACCCTCTGAAGCCTCTTGACAGTGCAAATGTCCCTCCTATAGTTAAGTGTACTGGTCAGAGGTACGAATGAGTCCTCGCCAGGGACGGCTATAATATGGGATAGTGCTGGCAGCGTGGAATAAGTGGGTAAAGTAGATCAAGCTTTGAAGGAAGGGTAAACCCCAATACACGCAAGCACGCATACAATTTAAAACAAGCATATTGCTCACTCAATAGCGATTATAGCAAAAAGAAATGCAGTGCAGGTCATACTGCAAACACCCGGGCGATATTACAATAGATCAACTATACTGGTCGCAGTAATGAGTCCACACATGGAAAAAAAGGGTTTTGTACATTGTTAGCTTCGTGCGGCGGCGTATGCTTCCTGATCGTAGCGTTTTACGAAGGGCAAATTAAGCCCGATTTCCCGCTTGTATGCGCCGCTGGATCTCTTTACTAGTGTTGTTGTCCGCGGTCACCAGCGATCCCAAATACACGAATTCCTCTACCACTTCTAGTTCGTCGCCGTCAACGGTTACCGTCCGTGGGAGACGTGTGTTTGTTTCCTTCGAGCCTCTTTCTTTCATGTATTTGATCTTCGACGCAATTATTTTTAGTTCAATTCTCCTAGACTCCGCTTCAGTCTGGCGTAGATTGCCTCCACCATCGCAAAGCTCCTGGCTATGATATCGAAGTCATCTGCAAAGCCTAGACGTTGGCTACCCTTGGTAAAAATCGTGCCTCTCGTTTCGATGCCCGCTCGTTGGATCACCCCCTCAAGAGCGATGTTGAACAGCATGCAGGATAAACCGTTACCTTGTCTCAGCCCTCGCCGCGTCTCGAAGGGATGCGTACGAAATACATCACTCTATCCAATGTAGCTCTCATCAGTCGCTTCAGTTTGTCCGGAAAACCGTGTTCGATCGACTGTATCGTATGCTGCTTTGAAATCCATAAAGATGTGATGCGTGGGCGTTAATACATATACCATTGAAATATATTGAAATTGGCTATAAAAATCGGAGGACAAAAAAAGTTGAATATGAGTTAAATTTTTTTGTATAAAATCAATTGTCTGGAGAAGTCTACAGAGTGTTAACCCTTCTAGTACGAAACAGTACAAAAAGCGATAAAAACTCTTTCAATTTTGTCTCTCTTTTGGCAGGTTTTCGCATGGAAAATAATAACGTATATGTATATGAAAAGCAAGAATAGATTTGGTTTTCACGATTAAACTTTATGCAAAAACGTTTATTTTCGCTTATTTGAAAAAAATTTCATTGTTTTTTTTTCACCCCCTCCCATCACTTGCCTCAGGTCGGAAGGACAAAAACTTAATACTCTCATGGTTGTAAAACAGTTCAAATCTTCAAATATTTTGTTTATGTAACAAAGTGATATAAAACTTTTTTCAAATTAAACCGTTTTATAATGTCAATGCTGTTAACGCACAGCCTTGAAAACAATTCACCGTCAAATGCACACGTTTTGTAAAGATTTTATTGCATAATTAATGCTCATACTAAAGATAGATAAAATTGTAAGACAAGTCCCTCACTGATAAACTCTCTCCTGCATTTTATGAACTGCAAAGTAATATTTTCAATGACATAATTAAACTCTCGGGTTTCAGTACAATTTAAATAGGGTTAATGAAATGTATTTCCAACAAAATACTGTGAAATTATTTGAATTCAATACCAATAGCAAGATATTTTCCTGCGATCACTTTATAGTCTTCTTTTTTCATTTCTTCCCAAAAAAGTGAAGCAATTATTTAATTAAAGCCTCGTTCACGTTTCAATTTTCTGATACGATTTCACAACTTATGCTCGACTCATATTACATATTACCGTAAGCCACATTTTCCAGAGGCTTCCCCTAATAAAATCCAAAACTTAGGACAAAAAACAACGACCTGCTTCAACATTGTTCCACTGCAATGCCAAATACGGCACTGCCTCGATTGATTCGAAACCGCCTCTGCATAGATTCTCCAAACCATAGAACTACAACACCTTCAGTTCGTTCCTCGAAGCTCCAACTGCAAGGCACAAACCCTGCCAAAGTGGCATCGTAAAGTTTCTTACATCGAAACCATTAAAATAAACGATTTATTGTACAAACGCCGAGTGGAAACAAAACTGTACCGGGAAAGTGCCTGCCGGCAGCGCGTGTGAAGAAGAACAAAACTAGACACTAGAGTGAGTGAGAGCCAGCAGCAGCAGCCGCCGCAGCAAATCCAAGATACGATAAATTGCTAGAAATTAAATTTTAATGTCTTAATTTTTGATGAAATTGTTGTACAAGTGCACGCCAAGCCATCATCGGCCGAAACGGATGAATGACGAGAGTTTTCGAAGAGTTCTGAAGTCAGCGAAATTGAAAACTTGCCGGTCGGTCGGTACTACCGCTCCCTGACGGGCGATGGCCGGTTTCACCGCGAAGTGACTTCAAGCCGAAACGAAACGAAGGCACTCATCGAGAAAGATAAAAGCCACGCCGGAGTGAATAATGGTATTATAAACGTTTTTCAACGGGACCACGAACCAAAACGCTCATGTTGATGATGATGATGATAATGTTGATAATCATACCTGCCTTTTGACAGTGAAACGATATCTGGTTGTTTCAAAAAATGCAGGCGCTGTTTCTATAATTATGATGTTCAATATAATTGCAGAAAATAATATCATCACTCTACTCTCGAACGATCGATTTTGGGTAGGTATATAGGACAATTATGATTGCTTTTAAGTTCGGCCACTGACGATGTGCGAGAAAAATTGAACGTCTGAACCGACGTTTCGACTTTACCTATGTAGACCCCATTCATTGGATCGTATGGTCGAGGTTAATCTAAACTAATGATTCTTCTCAAGATGTCTTGCAGATCAAGTTCACCAGTATGTTTCCCTGTTGCGAACTTGACTTGAAACGTCATTCCAAAAAAAACTTTAGGAATTAACATAATTCCACAATTATCCAACAACTTGACGCCTGGTATTTCAGGAAGAATTCGATGAATTGACCGAAAATTTATCATGACGCAATTTTCGCTCTCTGAGCTTTGTTTCGTGTGTAGTTGAGCTGCTTAAGATTTTCAGTTTGAACGATCATTAATCAAACTCGGATTCCTTCCTCCACCTAGGTCACGAGGAATCGCTGTCCGAAGATTGAAATCGAATGTAAAATGAATTAAGAAATTAATCATACCGCATTATGGCATGCGCTGAGCTATCTGATATCTACAGCTCGTTTTCTCTCACAGCAAGGAATTAATAACACTCACACACACACAGCTCTAATGGTTTTTAATATGCACAAAAAAAACGATAACGTTTTGTATAAGCCGGATTTTTTGTGTATTGTTGTAATCTTGCTGGTTTTTTTTTCGTTTCGTTGCCCAGACCAGAGTACCAGACAAAATCAATCATTTCGAACGCCATTTGAAATTTCGTTCGCTTGGCAAAATTTCACACTAGGACAATTGATTAACCCGGTTGAAATTTCTCGTCACAAACAAATAGCATTTTAATTGCACAAAATTGCTTTTAATTTGTTTTTTGTTTAGGCCCCAACGACTGCGCTCAATTTATTTATAATGACCTCCAAGTCCGGGATACGAACGAACGCTCTGATTGGATGAGAGGCAGCTTATGTCCCATTTGTGGGGCGCACTCTCTCCACACAAATTACTGCACACCATCAACGCGTATCATTATCGTCATCATCACTGGCAACAATAACATGAAATTAAGAGAGACAGAGAGCGTGAGCCTCGCCGGCTAAAGCACTGTACAATATCAAACACATCAAAATAGTCATTATAACAATGGCAGTAACCGCAAACGGTTTGGAAGCATACAAACATTCGTACCTACACACGTCACAACCAAGAAATGAACTCTCCAACATGATGAAATGATGGCGCTCGATTCCAGCGCTTTTTGTGGCTGTCGGCTGATGGCCGTCGGCCGCCATTCTCTTCCCCACGAATCGGGTCCCGAAACCTGCTTCTCGCGTGCGCTGCGTTGTGTTTTTAATGCGTGGCGGTCATTTTATTTTAATTCTACTAGATTTGCGGTTGTTTGATTTGTTTGATTCGCCCCTCACTCGAATGGAAACAATTATTTTGCAATCATAATTAATGAGTCGTTGCCTGACTGGCTGGCTGGCTGGTTGGTTGGATGGGTGGTGCACCCACTTCTTGCTGACCGATTACCGATGTGCGGAGATTTGACGTTGAAGTTACAGATTTCTGTAACAGACTGACCAACAGAAGCAAATGATGCATCTTGGGCAGGCAAAGGCTAAAGGTTAACTGAAGGAGTGAAAGCAAATAACGAAAACTTTGAATGCAAATTTCAAGGACACTGATTTTCTCTTTGCTTAGCAACGAAATTGTTGTACTGTCCAAACAGGTAAAAACAAAAACGGCTTTTTGCCGTTCTTACCGCCGTTCCTAAATTCTCAGTCAGCAGCGTTTAAGGACAGCTGAGCTCAACTCTCGCAAGCATGAAAACCACCCGAGTTGTTAACATATTATGCTCTGTGCACTATAATAAGCTAGTAACAAAACATAAGTTCGAGCAGAAGAAATACGAACAAAAACAGTAATCTGGTCGAAAATTTCCTCTGGTCTGTCTTTACGCGGCAGAGCCGTCCATCGCACCGCCATTGATTTGAGCATGATTCGGAATATCACATCATTGCAAAGTTTTATCCTAGAAATGGGCGAAAATCCGGAGCAACAGTAGCAGCAGCAAGCAGCAGCGCCACGCCAGCCAGCCAGCAGAAAGGAGCAAAAGGAAATATCCCTCTGCGTACGAAAAATCCAACGAGCACGACGGATAACAAAACGATCGTTTTTGGAAACATTTTCCATCTTGCCGTTGCGTCGTGCAGTTTAGCAGCTTGGCTGTTGTTGTTGAATGTTTGTAACTATTGTGCCAAAAAAATGCGAAATATATGTCTTAAATAATAGCTCTTTATGAAGTCGTGTAATTTCAATGATTTCTGTATACTTTTAAATTCAGAATAGAACTGAAACTAAAGCGAAAACGACAAACTGATATAAAGCTGCTAAATAATGAAATGAAAACATTATACTGATGTTTAGATTTACAGTTTCATTAAAAAGGACTAAAGTTTTATGTACCATAAAAGACCGCCATGAGGCCATCATAGCACGGTTAGCATATGGACGGTTGCCATACGAATGAATTCCATAAAGAAGAATGCCATAATGCATGTTTGCCATAATGGACGGGAGCCATAAAGACGAATGTCATAATGTATATTTGCCATAATGAACAGGAGCCATAAAGAAGAACGTCATAATATATGTTTGTCATAATCGATGAGAGCTATAATGCATATTTCTCATAATTCATATATTCGACTTTTGATTTTTTCGAATGGATGCCCCAGAACTGCACTACGACCAGTTCAAAGCTTCTGTCGTCTATATGGCTTTTGTACGTATAACAACCGTCCATATGGCAAACGTATGTACGACTAATGGGTGCGTCGTTATTGGTTGTTATCAACTAACCACCCCCCACCCCAGCTCACCACCTTTTGTCTCGCTCACACATTATTATTCTCTGAGACCATCATCCAGCCACATGTACAACTGATTTCGATCCATATGAACGGACCGCTTCATCCATTTGAACCTTCATCGCCCCTTATAAGACACCGCTCCTTTTTTGTCAAGCTCCGTGAGCTTATTCTTTCACGTCAAAGAACATATGTGTCAAGCTTGATGCAGAAACATTCAGGCGTTCCGGAGGTATGACGGAACATACATTCATACTCCCGTTCTTCGTCCCGTTCCCACAACTGTTTACTTAAAACAAAAATCAACACTGTCGTGAAATTTTATCCAACATACAGGGTGTTGGCCCAACATTCAACACTATTGGGTAGCTTAGTGCAAATATTTCAGGGGGTGATAGTGGACCATATTTGATGAAAAAATCCTTCTACGCATATGGTCAAATCTCAATCGTTACAGAGTTATTAAACATTTTTAGTTTATGGTTCTGTTTGCCCTAAAATCGCTCTAGTACAAAAACTATGCCAGCTAGCCCAATTCTCTTACTTTCCTTCGAAAGTTAAGTAAATTTTGTATTAAAATTGGATCTTAAACCTCCTACTTTATGAAATTTAGTACCTTTTCGGAAGCAAAAAGCTTAGAAATGAGTTTTTTTTGCGTTTTTATCAAATTTCTCCTAAAAAAGCCTGATAAAGTTGATTATTTTTATCCACCAATTTAAAGCTCGAGAACCGTTCTACAATTCGTTCTTTGACGAAAAACGCCTATCTCTTTTAACTTCGTCGCAATTTAATTTTAAACGTACCGTGTTGGGTGTAGAATTGGTAACTGAAAACTGTGCGAATTCATACATCACGCATAGCGCACTAGATCACCGCGTGTGATGGACACGGAACGACGCGTAGAAAAAAAACAGCTTGAACAGCAGTTGAGCAGGAGTCTTGCTTTAGACATTGAACGTTGACAGCCAAACGCGAGCAGGTGATGTTCTGACAAGTAAAGTGAATAGATCAAGTAGAAAACTTATTTTAAATAAAGTTTCGGCTGACGGCCCTGAAATATTTGCACTAAGCTACCTAACACTCTGTATTATTGAGAAACAGTGAATGAAAAATATACTTTCAAAATTTTCCATTAGGAAGAAAATAGTTTTCCCGATTTTCTTGGCAATCTTCTCTGGTGACGTAATTTTCTAATGAAAATTTTTGGTCTATGAGTTATGAATTCTTAAAATAATCAATGTCCGAGAAAATCAGGAAATTTGTTTTTATTCATATGTTGTCTAAACCCGTGTTCAAAATTTACGTCCGAAAATAGGGTGACGGATCCATATTTCGCCACTTTTATCCAAAAAATTTGCATGAAACGAAACAGAACAAGGTTCTATAAGTTCAGATATTTAATAACATGGAAATATTATACTTCGGACATTTCTTTTATTGATTCAATCATCATTTTCATAGTAAATTGTGTATTTTTCTCGTTATATTGATTATTTAAATGTGTATTCTGGGCCCAAATTTCGCCACCCAGTTGCCAAATTTCGCCAGCCACTGGACCCAAATTTCGCCACTTTAGAAAAACCCGATTCAAATAGATTTTAATGTCAAATTTATAAATGAATTCTCTATATTCCTTATAAATCCAGTTGTTAAATAGATTTTGCTTCGTTTTCAAGTGATTGTTTTTGAAAACCAATAAAATACCAATAAAACCACAAATAAATCAATGAAAAGCAACAAAATAGGAGAAATATTTTTACATATTGAATAAAATTCACTTATAAAGTAACTTAATTTTCTCTGTCTCCAGTAAATATATGCGAATCGAAATTCCGGTCAAATAGCAATTGTATCATATAGGCCTTAGGAAACTCTAAGTAAAGCGACGGCATTTTATTCAAGCAAAAAAAGAATTCAAAATATTTTCTTCTGTATTAACCTCTCTAAGGTCTACAACATTTACAGCATCGCAAAATCCACTAAAAAGGTCGTAACTTTTTTATCTTTCAATATTTTTTCACCAAATTTGGGGGATTTCCCGAATATCTTTCGCATTTTCATAAAATCTATAGATAATGGCCATATAACTTAGAACCCCGGCGTTAGTCCGGAGTTCCCTGGGGTGCCGTGACATGGGTTTTTTTAGATGCCAAATATTTGAAATTTGTTTGAAATCTGTTGATTTTTGTAACTATATCATCGACATATCAGTTACTTTGCCCATTGGCGGAACTAGCGCTCATTCCTAGGGGGGGCTATAGTCCTCGGAATTTTTTTCAACCATTTTATTTCGTCGGCATATTAAAATTTAATGCACATTAATGCCTGGAATCTTATAACAGTCATGCAAATAAACTTTACTATGAAGTTTTTCGTACCTATAGTTATCTAACTATTGGTTTTTCAAAAATTAAAAAACTTAGTCAATTTTTCTAGGGGGGGCTAAATCTTTTCTAGGGAGGGCTTAGCCCCCCCTAGCCCCCCCCTAGTTCCGCCAATGACTTTGCCGCAATTACGACTAAGGGACATTTCAGCGTCAGTCGTGTCGCATAACAAAAAACGTCACAAAATTCGACAAAATATCGGTTGGCGACCATCTCATGTCTTTCAGAAGCCATGTGACCGGTTCCAGTCCCAGGAGGGTTTCTTTTCTGATTCAAGCACGGAACGGATTTCGAAGAAACTTGTCCGAGACTTGGCTTCTGAGAAACATGAGATGATTGTCAATCGGTTTTTGTCAAGTGGTGATGTTTTTTGATATGCGACACGACATATGTTACTGATGCTGAAAATTCCCTTTTTAGGAACCGGTTCCGGATTCATAGTGTCCCCCCGGATCCGGATGATGCGCACCATGGCTCGTAACTGCGGCAAAGTAACTGATAAGTCCACAGTCGATGATATATTTATAAAAATCAACAGATTTTAAAAAAAATTAAATATTTGGCAACTTTATCTAAAAAAGCCATGTCACGGTCCCCCAAGAATCCGGAATAATTCCGGGGCCATAAGACATGTGGCCATTATCTATAGATATTATGAAAATAGAAAAGATTTTCGGGACATCCCCCAAATTTGGTGAAAAAATATTGAAAGATATAAAAGTTTAAAAAAAACCAATTTAGTGAATTTTGCGATGCTAAAAATGATGTAGACCTTAAGTGGTTAATATTATTTTCTGTCAAATTGTCAAATTGTATTAGGGTCACACACATTAATCACACAAAATCGCCATTAAATTTTCTGTTACAAACTTCGCCGATTACACGATTTTCCCTGTGAAACACTTCGTTTAATTTTAAAAACGTGTTTTGTATTCCCGAAGATTCCACGACAATAATTTACTTGTCGTCCCTTTAGCATTGAATAGCAGGGAATTTCGTGGAGTTAATGGCACTGAAATCCAACTAATGAAGTAATAAAACTCTTAATCCACTTTTAAAACTTTGTACCGTTAGGGAAACTGTAATATTCAAGATAAATGATCGGCATTTAGTTAACTAACTTTTTTTTATTGATTTTGTTCTAATTTCTGCAATTCTATAAAAGAAATCACGTAAGTAGAGACCATACAACGAAAACGGGTTTAAAAAAAATCAAGTGGCGAAATTTGGATCCATGACTAAAAATGGATACCATATTTCGCCACTTTAATTTTGACGAATTTTTCAAAATTATCCAAAGTTTAAAGTGAAATCGGTATAAAATTAGTTGAAATATTGTACATAGAATCATATTAGTCAAGAATAATTGAATAATGAAACAGTTTGAGTACATTTTTCCCCAATAGTATTTTCGCCTCTCGTTTTGATTTTGTAAAAAAATATGCACTAAGTATGAGATGGTATTTTCAAATTGTAAGTAATACATGATAAATTAATAACAAACCAAAGGTATCAATTATTTTTGGTAGTACATGCCCTTAATTTTACCAATTCGTCAAATAATTTCTTTTACGTTGACCAAAAATATGCAAAAAAGCTTTGGATTCATCAAACTGGCGAAATATGGCTCCTGGCGAAATATGGATCCTCTACCCTAATTATTTTTCGTTCAAAAACACAGAAAAAACTTGTCCTACCGTCATGTATTTTTTAATAAACCAAACTTATTCCTTCGGTCCTGTACGATAACGAAAAATTTCCAACTATCAAACTGGAGATATTTTTCGAATGGGATGTATTACCGAACTAAAGAAAAGGCGCCATATCAAACGCAGCTTTCGGAATCTGACTCTCTGTTTTTATTCAACAGACTTCACAGCCAGCTGTTAAAATACAGGACAATTACAGAGATAGTACTACAATCCTATTAACCCTTACAGCCTCTTGACTACAATGACTGGCATGTTAGACCAGTGTCGTATCTCGAGACCAACTGAAAGACCGTTACTGAACTAATTATAGGCTTCATTTTCTATTTTTTGCTCAGTAGATGCTCATTTGACTACAGCGCCTCAGCGAAACAGAATTCGAAAAAATAGTCTAAAGGTCAATTGTAGAGTCAATTATTATCTACAACATTGTTGAAGAAAGTATGGTTTTATCTTTTGTATTAACTATGAGGCTGCTACCCCGTTGGTAGCCAAATGAGCGCTCTTTTTGCTACCAACGAAGTAGTAACCCCATAGCTCCGTAAATACAAAAGATAAAATTGTACTTTCTTCAGCAATATTGCAGATAATAATTTACTCCACGATTGCCCCTTACACTACTTTTTCGAATTCTGTTTCATTCATTCTTTCTAACTTCAAAGATTACAACTAAATTTTCAACAAAGACAAAAATTATGGTACTCTATGTCAACCGCACTGTACCATCATAAAAGCGTAACAAAATCCAAATTGTTACTTGGGTTCCCTCCTTCCTGTATGAAGTACTTACTTTCTTTAACAGCCGAGAACCGGGTTGGCTGTTACCGAATCAAGAATTCCCCATCATTGTACTCGGTCTTGGGCTACTCGTCGTCAATTCGTTGCGAGTCTCGACACACGAAAGTCGGATTCAACCTTATCGAGCCATCTAGTACGTTAAGCCCCTCTATTCCTGGTGCCGGTGGGATTCTTGAAGAGAACGGATTTCACTACACAGTCGTCCGGCATCCTTGCGACGTGGCCGGCCCACTGTAATTTCCCAACTTTCGCCAGGTGTACGATGTGAATCTTTCCAAGTAGTGCCAGTAGCTCGTGATTCATACGCCTCCACCACTCTCCGCTTTCCGTTCGTACTCCGCCAAAAACAGTCCGCAACACCTTTCATTCATATACGGCAAGTGCACGTATGTCTTCCGAAGGCAAAGTTACTGTCTTAAGTCCGTAGAGGACTACCGGTCTGATAAGCGTTTTGTACATCGTCAGTTTCGTGCGGCGGCGTGTGCTCCTTGATCGAAGCGTCTTGCGGAGGGAAAAGTAGGCTCGATTTCCACCTCGAATGCGTTGTTGGATCTTCTTGCGTTTATTGTCGGCGGTGACCAGAGATCCCAAATATAGTCACTGCCCAACTAGCATTTTCATATGCATATAAAAGATAAAAATCAGCATTACGTATAGATATACACTCAAGTCGCTTTTTACGCGAAGGATACGTCCCGCGTAAATTAAAACCGCGTTAATTCCGAAATTAGCGTGAAAAAACCGCGTAAATTCCGAAAATCGCGTAAAAAAAACCGCGTACATTCCGAAATTCGCGTAAAAAAACTGCGTAAATTTCGAAATTCGCGTAAAAAAAAGCCGCGTCCGAAAGGACGAGCTTTGATCAGCCGCGTCAGTTTGTTCGGAAAACCATACTCGTGCATTATCTGCCATAGCTGTTCGCGTTCAACTGTATCGTATGCAGCTCTGAAATCCACGAAAATATGATGCGTGGGCACGTTGTACTATCGACATTTCTGAAGGATTTGTCAGAGAGTGAAAATTTGATCCGTTTTAGCACGGACCCCCATAAAACCCACCTGATACTGCCCCACGAATTCTCTTGCTATTGGGGATAGATGACGCAACCAAATCCGGGAGAGCACCTTGTAGGCGGCGTGATTTAATTACAGCAATCTTGCCGGTCGCCCTATTTGTAGATGGGACAGACTACACCTTCCATCCACTCTTCCGGTAGTTTCTCCTCCTCCCAAATCCTAGAAATTATCCAATGAAGTACCGTTGCTAGCGCTTTTTGGCCATTTTTGTAGAGCTTTGCTGGGAGTCGGTCCCTTCCGGCGGCTCTATTGTTCTTCGGCAGATTAAGGCTGTGCGATATTTCGCGAAATTTCGGGTTTACCGAAATTTTACGAAATCGTACGAAATTTACCCTAAATTTTATGGTAGGTCACCTTTAAACTACAGTTAACGGTATGGTAAATTTCGCCCAGTTTCGTTACATTTCGGTAAATACGAAATTTCGCGAGATATCGCACAGCCTTACAGCAGATTTCTCGCCGGATCTTTTTTTCCATGTGTAGACTCATTACTGCGACCAGTATAATTGATCTATTGTAATATCGCCCGGGTGTTTGCTGTATGACCTGCACTGCATTTCTTTTTGCTATAATCGTTATTGAGTGAGCGATATGCTTATTAAATTTATGCGTGCTTGTGTGTATTGGGGTTGACCCTTCCTTCAAAGCTTGATCTACTTTACCCACTTATTCCTCACTGCCAGTACTATCCCATATTATAGCCGTCCCTGGCGAGGACTTATTCGTACCTCTGACCAGTACACTTAACTATAGGAGGGACATTTGCACTGTCAGGAGGCTTCAGTGGGTAAATATATAGAATTCAGCATGAAGGAAGGGTATATGGAGGGTCCTGAGAATAAACCCATGCTAAAGTCACTAGACATCGAATGGATTGATTCTACGAAGATTCGAACCCACCGGATCTTTTCGAGATCGGGAAGCGGCACGCTGTTGTCGTCTATTCCTGTATGAAGTAGCTCTGCATAAAAAATTAAAATGTTCATTTCTTTGTCAAAAATATCCGTTTCTTTCTAGATAAAAGAACACCATGCGTCTCCACTGCATTATCGATATTCATTTTTTTCGAGTCTCTAAAACAAATAAAAAATGAAGTTTTTTTAATTTATGATATTTTATGAAAAAAGAGTTATGATTTTTTTTATCGTTACGCTATGAAAACACAAAAAAAAAGTTATCTATTTTCAATGTTTTTGCAATTATAAAAAAACTTTGAGCTTTTATCCAATATTTTGTTTAACCCTCTAACGTCTGTAGACGGCCTTCGCTTTTGGAGCACCAGAGCCGCATACGAAATTTGTTTTGAGTTAACAATATGCAAAAGGTCTTCAGAACAGATTTCTTGACATTTTGATATTAATATCACAACATTCTGACTATGTATTCAAAAGTTATCATTTTTCAAAAACAAAAATTCCGAAAAATTTCGAAAATAATTAATGCGCGAATATTTCCTTTTTTACTTTTGATGAAAAAGCACATCTAGAACAAACTGATTGACCTTATGTTTTATATCAATTTTGTAATGTATTTGAATTGAAAAAATATCTGGGTAGAGCGTTAGACATGAAAAACGAAAAAGAGAAATTGGACTTTTTCTAACCTGGCGCTCCTCCAGATAATTATTTTTGCATAACAATCAGAACTTAAGGTTCTTTTGAGTGTACTCTCATGATAAAATAGTCATTAGCTTGATCGCATCGTTTTTACGATGTTGCCCGTTAGAGGGTTAAAAATCTCACTTAAATACCTTTCATATAGTACCAAAATCATACCAAGCAGAGAAAAACTGGTCAAAAATGTATCTGCCGTTTTTAAATCCAATTTACATCGGCGTTTCTGGGTACTCCAATAATAAATACATGTGTCACTAACAGCATATTAATCTAAATAAATTCAAAATCGACCAGCTTGTTGCCTTTCGATCCCCGTTTGCACGGTATTGTATTTGCAAAACCAGCTTTTGCACTGGCCGAAAATGTGTTCGATCGTCGTACTGTCACAGTCGTTGTTATTTTCCTTCAAAAGCATTAGCAATTTTTCCACTGGCAATTTTACCCCAGTATAGCAACTAGGTGTGTGTTGTCCAAATATCACACGACTCTACGAAATTCATCATTACACCGTACATATACGAGCCCAAAACATTACCAAACGAAATAGCGTCAGCTGTGTCTAGTTTCAAATTTTGCACGACCGGCTTCTCTCCGGCCGGAGCAAATGGCGAGCGGCAGCGCAGCGGTCGTTCTCGATGGAGCCTTCCTTGATGTTGACGGATTGCTATCATTAATCTATGACGTGCACGATTTTCGAAGAGGAGGATATAACACCAGAGGTGCACACTCGCACTCTCGTTTTTTTCCTGCTTCTTTCGTCACAATCTCTAGACGAACTCATCATGCGCACTGCTGAATGTAAAAATCCTTACGACAAAACCCGCACATACATACAACATCAGTTGCGCCCTGCGATGACTTGCCGGCAGGCAAGGCAGAGATTACGGAAAGCAGTCATCGTGATGTTATTTGATTAGGGATAACATCGGGAATCCACCAACTAGTGATGGTTATTTTATGCCAATTTAAAATTAATTTGAAACGAAAACTTTCCGTTCCGAGATGAACGGGCCTGGGATTATGACCGGGAAAACTAAAATTAGATACTTTAATAGCGCAGTTGGTAATGGTTAAATACTGTAAAGCTTGAACTATTCGTGCAATAATGGAAGTTATTTCGATGATTTTCTTCAATTACTTGTCTACAAAAGTGTTCGTATAATTCTATTTTGATGTGGTTCAAATAGTAGATCTCCTTCCGGCTAATGCATAATTCGCAACCGCAAATGACCGAATTTGCTACCGAAACCCGTCAATTTCTCTCATTTAGAGTAATTACCGTCTGCGGAAATGCTTGCCACCTGGAGTCGGCCCATCAATCATCCATTGGTCGGGCATGGTGAAAGATACGCGTGAAGTTCGGCAAAGTTTACAAACAAATGATTATATTATAAACACCATCAATCATTCGACGAAATTACTGCTGTGACCGCCATGATCTGTTTCAATTAATTGAAAAATATCATTACGCGAGAGGCAAAACAAAAAAAAACACATGAATGAGATTATAAATTCATTTATCATTTTGTCACGCTTCTCACATTATACATATGCGGTTTTCTTCGAGAGGTCTTCTTCATCTTTTGCGCGCTTTCGTGTAGCGCACGATCGATGAAAGTCACAGCGCACCAATCGTGCTTTGCGCGTAAACTTCGAGTCCGTCTATCCGTCATTTTTTCCGCCCGAGTCCGCCTGGGATCCCCGCGCGATGATGTTTGAGTTGTAAGGACGTTGTTTGGCTTATGAATCAGTAAATAAAGCACATTACATGTTTAACATTTCGACAGATATTTCTTTGTTTTAGTTGACTTTTTTCATTTCGAGACGAAAAAGGTTATACATGTCAACGTTGGACGTACCAAAATCTTTATTTTATTTTAACAGCTAATCAAATGACTAATAATAATATCCTCATATCGATTAAGCGCGACTCACTTCGTACTGCTATGCCATTTTATGCTGAAAATCGTATGTATGTCAGTTATTATCATTATGTACGATAGAAAATCAACTTAGTCCACCTTTATCAAGCTTTAGTTACGATTTTGAATTTGTTAAGAGATATTTACGATATCTCTGATTGATATACGAGTTGGTGCTAGCTGGGTTCACTTCATTGAAGGATTAGTTATCACGCTATGAAACGCCAAAGTTAACCTGCCTGGAACACTGTTCGTTTGCGTGAACTGTAGTGGCTGAAGAACAATTCTTAGCGCAAATATCCCGGTTGAGAAATATTGCCACGAACCTTAACTCAAACGTCACAGTGATGATTATCGTCGTCTGAATAATTTACAGTACAAGTCATATATTTTTCTGAAACTTTTTCAATTCTTAAAGAAAATTCTCTTCGGTACCTTTGAATATCTGGATTATATATTAATATTAGTCTGGATGATATTGAAGCAACATCAGAGTCGGATTCATGCGAATTGTTTGCAGAATTTTTTGCTTCTATTTTTGTCAACCGAATTGCTTCAGACTCTAAAGCCGAGATTGCGGCTGCGGATGTGCCAGCTGTTGACTTGACTGTTTTCGAAATAACCACTGATGTGATGTTGGCCGCCGCTAAAAAACTAAAACGCTCCTTCTCGGTAGGTCCCGATAAAAATTCCTGCTGTTATTTATAGTAAGTGTGCAGATTCGCTGTGCTTAATTTTCACCAGGTCCTTTGCACAAGGGAAATTTCCCGAAATATGGAAGCAGTCACAAATGTTCCAGGTATTTAAATCTGGGGATCGGCAGAACATCAGAAATTATCCTGGCATCACTAGCCTATCTGCTGGATCTAATCAATTTGGGATTGCAGTAAGTGGCGTTATTCTTTCTTGTACGATACAATCTATCTCTACCTCTCAACATGGAGTTGTGCCAAGTCGCTCTGTTTACACCAACTGGCTTGAGTTTATCTCGGCGTGTATTTCACAAATGGAAATGAAAGCACAAGTCATTTATACTAACCTAAAAACCGTATCGGTTTGGATCATGGATCGTGACTAGGAGCTTGTTGTCGAGTCGTTGAAAGGTTAAGATCCTACCTACGTGGCAGAGTTTTACGCGTTGAGCTCGGTACTTGTATATCTTCTCTATTTCCACAAGGAAACAATATGGGACCATTATTATTCATGCTGTTTTTTAACGACCTTACTCTGTTACTAACATCTAACCGCAAATTAATATATGCAGATGCTTTAAAATTGTATGGTTACTAGGATCCAATCGCCGATTGTATCCGATCTTCGACAATTACTGAAGAATAATTCGATTTTAATGAACCAACACAGAGATACATCCTCGCCTTCGTGCTAACACAATGAAGTTGACGAGATACGACGTGCTGCAAGCGGAACTCTACATTATTTGTGGCGGCTTTCACCCTCCTCAGTTAGGTAGTGGACCCAGACTCTCTTCCCAAGCAGTAATTCAAGTTTTATTATGTTCCTCTAATGGTTTTCATGAGCAATTTCATAAAAGCTCTAATAAAACTATGAGCTCTACTAGAACCTTTTGATGATCGCTATAAAACTGCCTTCCGACCAAGTGACTTCAGAAGGTTTTGATAGCCCCCTTAGGAATCAGCCCGTAAACTCAAGTAGGCTTATTACGCACTGCAGGAAGCAGCAATAAAACCAATTATGCTCCACTAGAACCTTCGGATGACCGCTATAAAACCTGCTTCCGACCGAGTGACTTCAGAATGTTTTGATAACCTTCTCAGGAATCAGCCTATAAGCTCAAGTAGGCTTTTTACGCACTGCAGGAAGCAGCAATAAAACCAATTATGGTTTTGCAGCTTGACAGCCACCGGCATAACTTAATGAAGCTTTTCGTTTTTCGCTTTGTACGCCAAAGTTATAAAGCATAAAGTTTGTTGCCTGACGAGGAATCTAAATCAATCAGCGAGCTTCGTTAACTTGAAAATATTGCCGTGAGAAGAAAAGTTGAAGTTTTACTGTCAGGTCATCCAGATCGATTTGCTTGATAGCGACTATAATAAAATATCCGATAGAATGAATAGTAAATTTTCAGCAGTTTCCGTAGTGGTGCAGCACATGCGCATTAAATTTCATCGATGATAAGTGTGTAAAATCAACGCGCCATTGAAATTATGCAATATTCGAAAATTAGCTGTTTTAACAGAATAAATATACTCAATTAGTCAGTCTCAATTTCTAGTAAAACCATTTTAGGTGCTTCCTGTGACATGAACACTGGTTGATAATAGCTTTCTTTCTGCAACTCAATTTTCCTTTGATGATTTTTTTGCGGGTTAAAAAATACTAAAATATGGCAACATGATCTCGCATAAAAAAATGTTTTCGGTGTTGAACTCCAATATTCTTCCAAAAAGCCTCAATGCTAATTCCGTTATCGAAATTTGACATTCAGTTTTTTATACGACAGACTTTTTATACGACAGACAGACATATTCTTCCAAATAACAGCGATAAATCCGTTTAGTCAGGGTGTTGCAATATTAATAGCAGTAGGGGAAATGTGTGTAATGTGCCCCCCTAAGAATAAACGGATATATCTCTGTTATGCTTCCCCAAATTAACGTTACAACTACGAGTATATGTTGGTATTTAAGCTGAAAACCAATTGCAATTGTTTATTTCATTTAGTACTAGCTGACCCGACAAACTTCGTACTGCCACAAATTAAAATGTGTTGTTCATAAATCGTGAATCTGTCACAATCTCGAGTTCAGCAAGTTTTTGAGGAGCTCAAAATCCTACAAAATCCCCCACATGCCAAATATGGTTCCATTTGCTTGAATAGTTCTCGAGTTAAGCGGAAATTTGTATTTCATTTATATGGGAGCCCCTCTCCTAAAATAGGGAGGGGAAAAATTCATCAGGGGCCATCCACATACCACGTGGACAGCTTTTAGGGGGGTGGGGGGTATGAAAATGTCCACGCTTGTCCACGGAAGGGGGGGAGGGGGTACGGAAAATGTCCACGTGGACAAGTTTTTTTTCATGCAATAGAAATTAGAAACAATTCAATAGAACTGCAATAGAAATTTTTTCACAACTCTTGCCTTCTTTGGGAAATGATAAATGTAACGGAGGAATCCATGGATATTCACCAGTCACGTGACTCATTTATCACATAGGTCGCACTTGCGTCAAATGATTGCATTTTGCCTCAAAATCAAATGCAGCTCGCCAAAAAAGGGCTTCCATGGACAACCTATTTCCAAAAGGTTTCGCCTTAAAAAAATTTTACGAATCACATTGCGTCGAAAAGGTCTTGTGTTGCGTTGAAGTAGACGGCCAAGCTGAGATGTTCTAGATAAAGATACTCTAGACAAAGATACTCTGGACAGAGAAGAATCGTCAAGTGAAAGTCAAGCTATCAGCTTTCTTGCAGTCGATAATAATTTGCAGTAGACAAGATCATAAGAATTAAGGTCCTAACACCTTGCATACGGATTTTAATACGCTGCGGAAAGTTGACGGAAAATCCATGGAAAAACTCAAATTTCCGCCTAAACGCCTTAACGCCTAAAAAGCCGTATGCATTGTGTCGCGGCCTTTAGACTGGCGCTTCCTTTCACGTCAGCTTTTCGATAAATACTGCATAAATCAAGTTGAAAACAAAATTTAGAACAATGCATTTCTGTTTTGTTAAATTTGACATAAGAAAAAAAATGTCCACGTGGACAAACAGAGGAGGGGGTGGGGGTTGAGGGAATGTCCACGCTTGTCCACGGAGGGGGACGGGGGGGTTGAAAATTGGTATTTTTCTGTCCACGTGGTATCTGGATGGCCCCTCATAGAAAAGATTCTTGCCTTCAAAAACCTTCACATGCCAAATTTGGTTCCGTTTGAGAGATTAGAACTCGACTTAAGAGAAAATTTGTATTTTATATTGCGGATTTTCGGCTTTCCAGTCAGTTTTATATTGAAAACGGCTTTTTTATACTGCCTGACGTTTCGGCCTTTGGTTTTGGCCTTTTTCAAAGGTAATACGGTTACGTTTTCTTGTCTAATCGTTGATTGTCAACGGAAGGAAGTTCAAATTTAAACAGCTCCAATTGCATTGGTTTGGTGACAAAATAATGTACACACCTAAACCTTTTGACCATAGTGCACAACCGTTGTGTGGTCTCTAACCATCATAAGAACCTTCCCTGGCCTCAAAAATCCCTACATGCAAATTTTCACGCCGATCGGTTCAGTAGTTTTCGATTCTATAAGCAACATACGGACAGACAGACAGACAGACAGAAATCCATTTTTACAGGTATAGATTGTGGAATAAATATGCTAGGAATCTTATATATAAAAATGGATTTCTGTTTGTCTGTCTGTCGGGATGTTCCTTATAGAATCGAAAACTACTGAACCGATCGGCGTGAAAATTTGCATGTAGAGGTTTTTGGGCCAGGGAAGGTTCTTATGATGGTTAGAGACCCCTCCTCCCACTAAGAGGGGGGGCTCCCATAGAAATGAAGCACAAATTTCTGCATTACTCGAGAATTAATCAAGCAAATGGAACAAAATTTAGCATGTGGGTGTTTTTGGAGTCAAGAATTTTTTCTATGGTGAATTGAAACTCTCCCCTCTTTAGAAGGGAAATTATGACTCTTCTCCCCCTTAAGAGGGGGGACTTCCATACAAATAAAATACAAATTTCCTCATAACTAGAGAATTAATCAATCAAATGGAACCATATTTGACATGTGAGTGTTTTTGGACGCAAGAATTTTTTCTATGATGAATTAGAACCCCTTACCTTATTAGGAGGGGAGGAGGGGGCTCCCATACAAACGAAATATAAATTTCCTCATAACTCCAGAACTAATCAAGCAAATGGAACCAAATTTAGCATGTGGGTGTTTTTGTAGGCAATTTTTAGGAGGGGAATTATGACCCCTCCCCCTTTCAAAAGTGCGGAGGGGGCTCCTATGCAAATGAAGTACAAATATTTTCATAACTAGAGAACTAATCAAGCAAATGGAACTAAATTTGGCATGTGGGGGTTTTCGAGGCAGGAGTTTTTTTTATGATGATTTGAGACCCCTCACCCCTGTGGTAGGGGGATAGGGACTCTCATACAAATAAAACAGAAATTTTTGCGTAACTCAAAAACTAACTCAAGGAATTTTAGACTCTTCCATAAAACATTAGTCAGTAAGATTACTACAAATATTTTATCAAGTTTTTGTCCTTCCAGTGTTGAGCAACTGAACGGAAGCGAATTTTTTAATCCAGCAAAACTAACGCATTTTTACCTAAAGTTTAAACGTGGAAACCAAATTTGTTCTTGCTTGTCATATATATGTTGTTGTTTTTTATGCAGGTTTTACGAAAAGAAAAAAATAGCGATTTTTGCAAATTCTATTGTTTGAATTTCCATTTATGTCTGGTGGTAGACGCGTTAACATGAGTGTATGGAGTAATTTTTCGAGTTCTTTAGGCTGTGGAGCCCACAGACAATTGATTTTATCAAAAAAATTCGACCTTCATCCCACAAATATTATTTGTCCTCCGTTTTTTGAAGCCAATTTTAAAAACTTTAAAAATAATTTGCCGGCTTTCGCTCCGCTTTATCACCCGCTTTTTGGCCAAACAATGGGAGGAGTTGTTCTCTACTTTACAGTGAGGAAAAATTGCAAATTTGTATATTAAACTACCTATGCTTTCACAGTAACGTAACTGCCAAAATGAAGCATCTTAGGTTGAACTCCTCAGAAACTTGCAAAACTCGAGATTGTGACAAAGATCATTTGAGATTCATGATTTATGCACAACACAGTTTGATTTGTGGCAATACGAAGCTGACCCGACAGCTAGTGTTAAAATAAATTTCTTAACTTTACAAATTTAATGTTAATACACACTCAAAATCAAAATCACCAGCATTGTAACATCGCATCATTATTTTATTTTTTAGCTTAGGAATATTGTATAGCAGTACAATGCAGTAAGATTGACATGGCATGATTTAATTGCAGTGGTGATGAGAGTTTAGAAGCACATAAAATGAAGCAATAAAATCAAAAATGGCGCACAAATAAAAACATTCTCAAGACATTTTTCTTACAAGCAAAGATTCATGCTTGAAACCTGAGACAGATAAAAATTTCAATTATGAAAATCATTTTATGGATTACAAGATTAATGTTATCAGTATACTTTATATTTATTAAATGACAAACAAAACGAATGTAGCTGACCAGGATCGAAATACAACATTTTCGAACTTAGCGTTCCGTTGAAATAAGAAATACAACCGTACGTAATATCCAGATCAAAGATTAAGACCAAGAACACATCTCGATAAATCATTGGTAAAACAACTAACTAATCGATGTAGATTGCTATCTACTTGTTGGTTGAAGGACATTAATGCATATAGAAGCAATCTTGGGCGAGCGTTTTCTTACAAATCGACCCGCTTGAGTCGTATTAGATATATTGTCTAAAACTGAAAGCGGATAGCAATTTAGAAGCAAAACAAAATCGATCAAAGATTGCAAAATCTTGATAAATATTACAGCATGGCTACATCGGAAGGAACAGTTCGTTTTGAAATTCATCAACTATGCAAAATTTTAATGAGTTGAAGTAAATTAGCTAAAATAAATAACCCGTCATTTAATTAATTGCTGGTCATACGAGAGGAAAAAATGAAATCTATATAATGCATCGTAGGCATACAAAAATGTGCGAACATACCTGTGCAACAAACAAAGTCAATAACTATTCTAATTTAGTATTTTCGATTGGTTATGGATAGAATTACTGCATCATTATTTTAAAAAACACATTTTTGATTAATTTTTCACACACGTAATACATTGTTGCAGGCAACACTCGACAATACACTACTGCTGGTTAACATCACCTTGTCGGTCCTTTTTAAGTGAAAGCTAACAATTACCACCAACAACGCAACGGGTGAGTTTCAAACCGTACCCATCATCGCATCGGCCTCCAAATAGATAGTTTCATTTCGGAAAACAGCAACTTCATCAAACTTTTTTATCATGCCAATTTCCATATAAAAACTAAATTATAAAATACGAAAAGATCGTTAAATTGACTGAAAATATTAAGTTATTATTTAACTCTACACCGATCACGTACCTCGCTGGTGTCTTATTTTTTGCACGCATCACAAACCGGCATAATGTTTCTTGAGTGAAGTTTTTCTGGAAAATAGAATCAAGATGGGATCCGACGCGGGTACCTACTCTAATATTTTGCTCCATCAATTCCGACCATCGGCACCCGTCGGTTTTCGGTTGTGTACCTGCTGTGCAGTAAAATAGTGTTAAATTGCTGCTCCACATAATTTTCTCCATAATTATTTCCTCGAATAATTGCACACACGCAACCACGATCGATTCTGGCGGGGCCCTGTAAATGTGCTTTTTGATTGAAGGGATTGTGGCTGCGTGGTTGATGTGGTGTGAGTGAGTGCAAAAAAAAAGAACTGAAAAGCTAAATAGTGATAATGACTTTTCCTGATAGCTTCTTCACCTTGCTTCGTTTTTCTCTGATATCCATGTTAACAAGTGTGAATTTTTATGCTCAACTTGCTTTTGAATGCCTTTATCATCGGCGATGGGAGCGGTTTCTTTACTTATCATGTGCAATGCCGTGGTAATGGTGGACATATGTGAGGCAGGATCTTGTTTTTATGCTGTTGATAAAGCTGATTAGTGGTTTCAAGTAAGGTAGCGTAATTATGCGAGCTTCCACAGGCCGGTAATTCACGATGGGAATGTTGATTGAGCTCACACAAAACTGTAATTAAAACATTCGAAACTTGATTTGATTTTTCCTCGAGAAGCAGTATTGGTAGAGGAACCAAATTGCAACGGAATGTGAAACAGAGAAACTGTTTTTGTAGCATCGGTTTTGAAATTCTATCTGTTCATAACGCATCAGAACGCGCAAAATACAAAGAATTTGATTAATTGCCATCGATTCGTCAATGTCTGAATATATTAGACTGAAACTATTTGTATTTGTTATTTCTATTTTGAGGCCTCGTCCCACAGGCACAGAGAAGCCAAAGAGGATGGATAGAACAACTTGGTTTCGGATGTTATAATAAGGCTAACGAGACTCTACAATTTTATTCACTTTTACTCGTCTCTAGGATTTGGTTCCCATCTTTTCGTTTTGCTTTACAAATTCAGTTTTCCGTAAGCGTAAAAGGCCGTTTCTGACTCATGGCATTCATTTTGAAAGACCCCTGTAGTTAACACACCTTTATCGTGGCTGTCAATCAAACACCGTCAGATGCAAGTTCTTGCGATTCGAAAATGCCTGACAAAAAAACAGATTGAACTGATTTCAGTAAAACGTCGAAGCTGTGTCTGTTCCAACAAGCATAGGTACAAACTCGTTTCAGCCGTAAACTGGTTCCGCTTCATATCGGAACATTGGAAGCGCGTTGGTGTTTATTTTAGCATAATTAATAACTTAATTATTGTTTTATGTACCAAGCTTTAGTGGAGCTCGGATAAACACAACTAGAGATCCACTCCCGCTGAGCCTACCAACATGATCAATCGAGCTACGATATTGCTTGCGCTCAAGACGAAACAACTTGTTAAAAAATACTCGCAAGAACTGACCCCTCGGACGGACCTTTGAGCGCGAAATCGGTGCCTGTGTCGGGAGCCCCAGCAGAGTGTACTCGGGAGAGGAAAATGCTTCAAGAGCGAGAAAAAAAACCGTATGAAGATTAAGCACAATGATAATATCAAAATAAATTATCTCCTCATAAAAATTAATGGCGATAATTTATTTTAGGTAACCGAGGATAATAAAATCTGTATGGCACTTGTTCGCTGACTTGACCACTATCTAAATTTCGAAGATGGTTGCTTTAATCGTGTTTTGGTTGTTATCAGAACCAATCGTAGCGGTGTCGATCAAAATGGGATATTTTGTTTTAGGTTTTAGGTTTTGTTCGCTGCATTTAGTTTGAATCGATTTGGAAATGTGCTGATTTTGAACGTACATAAGAAGTTTGCCTTCTTAAAGCATTGTGAAATATCTTAAATAATTTGGCGAAAATTTGTTCAAATTTTGGCTTATTTATACTTTTCTTTATTCAGTATATAATCAATAACCAGGAATCCTCATATAACAAAATATACGGACGGAATAGAGGAGACAACATATAACTATCAGCGATCAAGTGCTGATTAGTCGGAAATACTTCTATAGGATTTTCGTTATGAACCAGATTTGAAGTAATGATTGATCTTTTTTTTTCAACATTGGCTGAAAATCGTTTACATATAATTTTTTCGATATCAATGACCAAGCGCCTCCTTTTTCTTCGTAATCAATGGAAGCGCCTTGGATTTTTTTGGTTTTCCATCGATTTCAATGCTCGTTACAGACAGAACCAATAGATTTGTTTTCAGATGAAATGATGCGTCTAATACTAATATTTAAAAAAAATTAAATGATTGGTCATATCTGTAAACTTGATTGGTTCCACGAATAGTTGTCGCCTCAGAGCATGATTTTCACAAATCCTGATTAACTTCATCAAAATCCCAAACTAGTTTTGAAATATTTGAAAATCTAAAGTGTCTACAGCCGCGTTGCTCATGTTAAAAAGTATAATCGTCGGAACTATACATACATATAAGGCGATCCACCTTTTTTTAACAGTGTGTTACTTTTCTTACCTATTGTACCATTTCTTATCAATCTTTACTATGAAAACCGGTTCATTTCGATTAGATATTTTTTAGAAAGGAGATCAATATTAATTTAGCATGATTTTTACGTTTCATCTTTTAACTATTTTGCACCTACTGAGAAAGACGACGCTGCGTTTTCGTTTCGAAAACAAATTTTAGACTAAATATTTTATTTTTTTTTTGGATATCCTCTCATTACTTACTTTACTTTAGTGGCAACGGTCCGTTACCGATCCTGCGCCGAACGAATTATAGTCCTCCAGTACCGTCGGTCCTGGGCTGCCGTTCTCCAATCCCCACGAACACCAGCTGAACGTGCATCGTCTTCGACAGCACACACCCACCGGGTGCGGGGTCTGCCTCGGAGTCTACGGCCTCTTCCTGGTTCTCTGCTGAAAATAGTTTTGGCTACTCTTTCATCGGGCATTCTGGCCACGTGTCCAGCCCACCGCAGCCTGCCACATTGCACTACCTTCACTATATCAGCATATTTGTATACTTGGTACAGCTCGTGATTCATGCGTCTGCGCCACACTCCATTTTCCATTTTGCCACCAAGTATAGATCGCAGAATTTTACGCTCAAAAACCCCAAGCACTCGCCGATCAACTTCCTTTAGCGTCCATGATTCGTGTCCGTAAAGGGCCACCGGGAGGATTAGTGTTCTGTAGAGCGCCAGTTTTGTGCGAATTTGCAAACTACGGGACTTCAGCTGGCTACGTAATCCGTAGAAAGCCCGATTCGCGGCTGCAACTCGTCGTTTCACTTCGCGGCTTACATCGTTGTCACATGTCACGATTGTACCAAGGTATATAAATTCCTCCACTACTTCATATCGTTCCCCATCTAACTCCACCTCGGCACCAACACCACTTGAGCTCCCACGTTCCCTACCAGCAACCATGTACTTCGTTTTGGCGGTATTAATGGTAAGTCCCAATCTCGCTGCTTCCCTTTTAAAGGGCCTAAAGGCCTCTTCTACTGCTCTACGGTTGATTCCGATGATATCGACGTCATCCGCAAAACCAAGAAGCATGTGAGATTTCGTGATGATAGTTCCATTCCTTTCCACGTTTGCTCTTCGTAATGCACCTTCCAAGGCAATGTTGAATAGCAGGTTAGAGAGTGCGTCCCCTTGCTTCAGTCCATCCAACGTCACGAAAGCAGCTGAGGTCTCACCCGCTATTCTAACGCATGATTTGGATCCATCCAGCGTCGCATGAATCAGCGTAACTAGTTTCGTCGGAAAACCATGTTCTAGCATTATCTGCCACAGCTCATTTCGTTTAACTGAATCGTACGCCGCTTTAAAATCCACAAACAGATGGTGTGTCTGCAAGTTGTACTCCCGGAACTTGTCTAGCAACTGGCGCAGGGTACACATCTGATCCGTCGTGGAGCGACCCTCACGAAAACCCGCTTGGTACTCGCCGACGAAGGACTCCGCTAACGGTCTCAGTCTGCAGAACAGGATACGGGAAAGCACCTTGTAGGCAGAATTGAGCAATGTAATTCCTCGATAGTTTTTACACTCCATTCGATGTCCCTTTTTGAAAATTGGGCAAATGAGGCCATCCAACCACTCCTCCGGCATTTGTTCTTCCTCCCAGATCCTGACAATGATCCGGTGGATTGCTTCGTACAGCCGCTCGCTCCCCGCTTTTAGAAGTTCAGCCGGGATACCGTCCTTCCCAGCAGCCTTACCGTTTTTCAGCTCACTGATTGCCTTCTTAACCTCTTCCTGTGTTGGTGGCTCCACAGCTTGACCATCGCTTACAATTTCTATCCTGTCCCTGCTGATCTCCTCATTTACCTCTCCATTCAATAGTGTCTGGAAGTGCTCCTTCCACCTGGCTGCTACCGCCGTTTTGTCGGTAAGCAGGTTGCCAGCACTATCATTGCACATCACAGGCATGGCAAAATTCCTGCTTCTCACCGTTTTATAGAAACTCCGTGTGTCGTTGCTGGCGTTTCGCTCCTCTGCGCCGGCAAGCACGTGCTCCTCGTACTCGCGTTTCTTTAGACGATGGATTCTTTTTTCCGCAGCTCTAGTCTCTCTGTATCTCTCTCTGTTTTGACGCGTTGCCGCAGTGAGCATGCGACTCCTGGCCTGGTTCTTTTCGTCTGTCACTCTCTGGCATTCGGCATCAAACCAGCTGTTACGCTGTCTTCCACGCGTCGTGCCTACCACCTCTCTCGCTGTTGTTTGGATGGCACCATGGATGTTCCTCCACAGCCCATTTATATCTTCTTCTTCTACCTGCTGTTCTGCGATTCGCTGGTCAAGCTTCCTGGCGTACTCCACTGCAACGCCGTCTGCCGTTAACCGCTGGATGTTGAAACGCAGCGTCCTTTCAGTGCGAGCTTTCGCCGTGTTCGACAGCCTTGCGCGAATCTTACTCACTACGAGATAGTGGTCAGAGTCGATATTTGGTCCACGAAAAGACCGTACATCGATAACATCCGAAAAGTGTCGACCGTCAATCAAGACATGATCGATCTGAGAGCTAGAGTCTCCATTTGGATGCCTCCAGGTTTGTTTCCGAATATTCAAACGTGGAAAGTAGGTGCTACAGATGGCCATCCCTCTGGCCGCGGCAAAATTTATGAGCCTCAGACCGTTATCATTGGTCGACAGATGCAGGCTATGTCTTCCAATAACTGGACGGAAGAATTCCTCCCTCCCGATCTGCGCGTTTGCATCTCCGATGATGATTTTCACGTCGTGTTTTGGGCACTCTTCATAGGTCCTCTCAAGCTTGTCGTAAAACTCGTCTTTAGCATCATCGGATTTATCATTTGTCGGTGCGTATAAGTTGATTAGGCTATAGTTGAAGAATTTGCCCTTAATCCTCAACACGCATATACGGTCATCTACGGGCCTCCACCGGATAACTCGTTGCTTTTGTTTTCCCAACACTACGAAACCAACTCCATGTTCAGCTTTCTTACCGCCACTGTAGTAGATGTGGTACTTAAAAGAAGTGCCTGCAATAGGGTCTACTGCACGGAACTCCCTTTCTCCGGAATTTGGCCACCGAACTTCCTGAATAGCAGCGATCTCCACTCCGAGTTGATGCAGCTCTCGAGCAAGCAAGCCAGCCCGTGCCGGTTCATGGAGAGTTCGGACATTCCAGGTACCAAGTTTCCAATCGTTATCCCTTAATCGTTTCCTTGTCCCTTGCCGTGTCCTATACCGATTGTTCCGTCCTGAATTTCTTTGTTCGTTGTTCGTGGTAATTGAGTTTTCGGTATACTACCTCACCGGGGTCGCGATACCTACATCCCGCTGATGGGTCTGCCATCTTAGGTATAGCTTGCGGGATACAGCATTTCATATTCAGCCGCCCGTTACGAGACAGACGCTGTGTGAGCCGCCCCTCACCTGGAGAACAGGCGCTCTAGTTCGCACCTCCTAGCTTAGCTGCTTCAGTAAGTACATGAAGCATTTCCGGGTAAGGCCATCGACCGTCATCATTTGACTTAGATCTGCGTGGAGGCGCCAGGTGGGAGCTTGAGAGAGCCAGAGCTATGTTTGACGCTCCTTCCAGGTAACTCTCTCCATTTCATACCCTCTCATTAATGTTTTATTTTCACGTTAATTGGCCAATATGACTTCGAAAGGGTCAAAAAATAATTTCGAAAGCAGCTCAACAAAAACAACAACAAAACCTTATGTTATATTTGCATTCGGTATTTAAGGGCATTGTACTATTTGTAGATAAGACCTTTACTTACTTGAGAAGGCATACTTAACACTGTCTCCTATCAGCTAGGAATGTATTTATTTAGTAAGTATGTTCCCTTGCACTTCACTTGTGTTAAAAAGCCATCAAACGGGCTCTCCTTAACCATTTATTTTTAATTGATTCGTAAAGACCACTTTGAGGTGGCAACTCTGATACTGACGTATATAAGAAAGGTGAAGCCAACATGACTTGGCTTCATAACATGGAACCTGTATGCTCATTATTGATATCGTTTATCGAATTTATACTGAATATTAATGAGAAACTTAATGTCTGCAAATGTCAATTTTAATCATTGCTTAAAACATTTTTCACACAAAGCTACTCAATAAGTAATGAACAGTATGCAAATGAGTAGAGATGATGTTTGATTGCTTGATTTTAACGACAGAATTGATTATTGTTTTGGCCTTGAAACAAAAAAAAACTATTGAACCGGAAAATTTATGCTAAAATCATTTTTAATGGCAGTGTGATTAAATTTAATCTACGCATTTTGGCCACTGTCTTCACATCGCAAACATTCACAATCTGTAGTGAGCACTCGATAATATTGGGACGTACTCTTTCAGGTCCGGAAATGACAGAATAATCCAATCCAACCACTATGAGGAAAACTTGAAGGTATCGCTTTATTAACATGAATAAAAAGCACGAATGATAAAGTCTAAGATCGATTTATAGTAAACTAGCTGACCCGACAAACTTCGTATTGCCACAAATTAACCAGTGTTGTACATAAATCATGAATCTCGGATGATCTTTGTCACAATCTCGAGTTTTGCAAGTTTCTGAGGAGTTCAACCTTAGATGATTCATTTTGGCAGTTACGTAACTATGAAAGCATCCCAGGTAACCAATAAGAATCGCCAGTGCTATTCAAATGCAGGCCAATAAGCATTTAAGTCGCCTTAAATGCTACTTAAATGCTATTTTGGCAAAATATACAGCTACTTTACTGATAACCTTCTTATAGTGCTGACAATGCTAATTTACAGCTAATTACCGACACGAAGAATTTGAAGACAATTTTGGATGCCAATTTACAACACCTATGCAGTCAAAAAGCTAATATGCAACAACGTGCAGTATAAAATGCCAGATACGCTGATTTGCTGCTTATGTTAAGGCTTATTAGTTACCTGGAATGGGTAGTTTAATATACAAATTTGCAATTTTTCCTCACAGTAAAGTAGAAAACAACTCCCCTGTCCCCTCATTGCATAGCCAGAAAGCGGATAGTAATATTCGCCATGATTGTACAACATTTCGCCGAATATCATTTTGCGAAAAACCTTAAGCAGAATGTACCATTTCACGGAAAACTTTTGTGGAAAGTACCATTTCGCGAACCTCTTCTTACTCGCTGTCGCTCGTTCCAGGAAACCCAGGTAGACCTAGGAAAACAAATAAACCTAGACAGTAGTGATTTCTGCGGGGAGTTGCCTCCCCCCAGTGCACAGTGGCGCCAGTCAGAACAAAACTGAGACAAAACTAATAAAATTGGAGTATCATGGAACATACATATTTTGTATATAACTGTGAACCAAATTGACTACTAAAACTTAAAGTTCTCGAATATTTAAAAAAAATCAATAATTAGGGTGTCTCTAAAATAATTTTCTAAGAAAAGTTTTATAACTACTTGAAGTATTATTTTTATTTTGTGTTTTTTTGCATTGTGATAATTAGAAGAAGTAGTAATGACCTTGTAACACTCAGCAATCCATAACATTGAGCCACAATTAAATATAAATTTTGAATTTTAAAAATAGCCCTTTCTCCATCCAATAACCATGTTTATTCACTAAAATTTGAATATCAAAGTGTCACTTCTGCTCTGCTGACCTGGTACTAACTTTTAGCTGCTAAATGCTCAAAGATTTACTTTAAAAATATCTATAATAGTATAGCTAGAAGTAATTACAAAGCGGAAATGCCTAAAAACACATGATTCTATAAAATTCAATATTTTTAGTCTCTGCGCAAATCTGAGCAAAATGCGGATATGATTTTTGGAAAGTAGACTAAATTCTACATAAAATATGAAAAAATGACGGTTACCTCCCGTTCCCAAAAAAAGATGCTCAACTTTGAAAATGCGAAGTCACATGTGTGTTACTATTTTGATATTTGAAGCAAATATATTTTAGAGTGTACTTGATTTTCGTCAATTTACAAAATAAGGTGCTAATCTATAACCATTTCAATACCAAATCACGTTTTCTTTGTATGCAAATACCTAACAGGACACGATTAAAAGCAGGTTTTCATGGGAAGTTGTCACACAAACCTCAGATTCAAAAAATTCTCCAAAAAATTGTATCATTCCCAGTGGTCTGAAATTTTGGAATATAGTTATTTAGTCTGTCTCCTTTCATAGAAAAATACTTCAGGAAAAACTACAACTCCATTTTGGGTGTTTTGTCCCAGTATTTTCCACTGTGCAGTGGGTGGCGCTTCCGACGGCTGGTCACCGGCAACACCCGCGGCCGTCTCGTCCTGAATGATCTAGTGTTACTATAGATAGCTTTTGTGGTCTTGTTATTGACTAATGTTTTATGGAAGAGTCACGAATTTCTCGAGTTCGATTAGTTTTTGAGTTTCGCAAAAATTTCTGATTTATTTGTATGAGAGTCCATATCCCCCTACCACAGCGGTGAGAGATCTCTAACTATCATAAAATAAATTCAAGACTCCAAAATCTCCCAAATTTGGCTCCATTTGCTTGATCAGATCTCAAATTATAAGGAAATTTGTATTTCATTTGTATGGGAGCCCCCCTCTTAAAAGGAGAAGGGGTCGTAATTCACCATAGAAAAAATTTCTGCCATCTAAAACTTCCACATGCCAAATTTGGTTCCATTTGCTTGATTAGTTCTAGAGTTATGAGGAAATTTGTATGGAAGACCCCCTCTTAAAGGGGAGAGGAGTTATAATTCCCCTTATAAAGAGGGGAGGGGTCTCAATTTACCATAGAATAAATTCTTGTCACCGAAAACACCCACATGCCAAATTTTGTTCTATTTGCTTGATTAGTTCTCGAGTTATGCAGAAATTTGTGTTTCATTTATATGGGAGTCCCCGCTCTCAGTGGGGGAAGGGGTCTCTAACCTCTAAACTAAAACCTTTCCTGACCCCAAAACCCTCTACATGCAAAATTTCACTCCAATTGGTTCAGTAGTTTTCGATTCTATAAGGAACATACGGACAGACAGACAGACAAGCAGACAGACAGAAATCCTTTTTTATTGGTATAGATTTAGACACGGTAAAATGCTAACTAAACATGTAAATGGCTAATTTCAAGCGAAGTTTCCAAGACCGGTGTAATCGATCTTCTCGGATTTGAATTAAATTTTGTCAGGTTGTTCGTATTTGGCCAGAAAGCCGGTTGAACTTTCCCTTGATTTATGAATGCATCTCCTTTTTTCACGAAAAGAACCGTTTTTGTCAAACCATCTTACATTCTTTTACTCATGTCGCCGGAAATATCAGTTTTAGAAAGAAACTATTTTTAAAATTTTAAAGGAGATTTCCCAAGCAATCCGAAAAGGAGATTATTTGTAAGCGGCAGTGCAGATAAATATTTTTAAATTCAATGTGAAAACCAAATTTACGTTTTTCGCTCAATGAGTACAATTTAAACTTATAAATTCCATGACAGATTTAAGCCTTGATTTTTTGTTCACCTTAATGGCTAAGGTATAGAGTCAAGGGGGTTCAAGTGAAATATTTAGCATACATTTATTGGAATTCTGAAAAGGATTTTGTATTTAGCAGCTGAGAGCCGGGGTGGAATTCTTGCCGTATCAAGATTTCCTCTCCATTGTACTCGGTTGCACGTGCACCATCTGAAAAACAAATCGAAGCCGCGCGCAGTCCTTCTTCGACCGTACGACGGAAAAGCTTTTCAGGTCGTCAGCATAGAGAGGTCGACAACCAATTGGAAGCGCCAGGCAGATGTCATTGAAGAAAAGCGAGAATAACAGCGGTCCCAAATTACTGCCTTGCGGTACACCCGACTTAATCTGGAATTCCTGAGACTTGAAGTCTCCAAGATTTACTGATAGAAAGCGGTTGGAGAGGAACGATGTTAGCCAGCATAAGAATGAATCAGACGCTCCCAGGCGTCTTAACTCTGCTAAAAGCAGACGATAGACAATGGACAAAAACGAGCTCGTAATCCCAATATCTAGAAGCCGCTGGTTTGGAATCTTACAAGATACCTATTTCTATTAAAAAAAATGCAGGAAATCGATTGGTGGTGGTTTTATCCTTCGCAGACTTCGGGAAGTGGTCCATTTTGCCCTATTTTCCCCAACATTCATGATAAAAGGTTATTAAACAGTATAAAAACTTAGATGCCGCCCGTGAAACAAATTCAAAAAGCTTCCAAATTTTGTTAAAACATCAGAAGAATCAAATTCCATCCATTCCATACTGTGCGAAATGCAAGAATAGTCCATTTTGCCCAATTCACCCCCATATACATAGATAACCCATCGCAATGGTTGACACGATCAAAAGCGGCTTTAATATCAGTGTAAACAGTATCCACTTGAGCACCTTTTTCAATATTCCGGAAGCAGAATGAAGTGAATTCGACCAAATTTGATTTTAAAATGATCTATAGTTCGAAAACAGACACTGATGAAGCTTGCAAGTCGTAGGCGAAATACGCAGATATCTGTCGTGAATAAAATTAAGCGGGATTTAATCGGAAAAAGTTTTCTTTTCGGAAAAAGGTTTCGTATTCCACTAAGACGCTCCGCTTCAGTCAATAAGAACCCCTCATTCTTAAATGATTTTATCTCTAAATAGGTTTAATTAAGCTAAAACTTGGTTAAAGCCTGTTAAAACTACTCAAATCAATTACGTGTACAAATTTAAGTTCAGAGTAGTTTTTCAACCAAAAAATTGGCAAAAAGGATTCAAAAGTACGTTAAAAAGCATTCTGAATAATTTCATTTTTAATCAAGTTTTAATCCAATCAATTTAAAATAAACACGCTTTAAAGTCTAGGAAATGAAATAGGAAGCTTTTAAGGTAATTTTTTTTCGTATTCTTCAAGATTTGCCAATATTTGAAGAATTATTAAATGGTATTGTAGAGGTCTGAAGAAATCCTACAACACTCATACCATAAGTTGTTTTAATGTTTATAAGCTAACGTGAACGTACGAAATTAGAAGTTGATCGGAGCTACGTGTGTTCTTGGTATTCCTATGTAAAACTCATTCCAATTGCTTTTCCATGTTTTCGTCTGTACTGAAAGTAAGTAAAAGGATTTTTTTTACTTTGGTTCATTAAAATCATATTCAAAATATCGATTGTACTAGGATTTTCGCTACAAAAAATTATTAACTATTTAAAATATTCTTTTGGGCCTAAAATCAAAGCCGTTGGATGAAAACTGTTATTGACAATATTTCAAATATACGAAAATAAACATTCCAGACCACTTTTCCCATTCCGCTCTGCACCATCTAAGCGTTTCTCTGGTTATTCTCCATCCGAAATTTCATCCTACACGAACATAGTCCAATTGGGAAACGGACACCCTCCATATTTACGGTGCAAGCTTTTCCCGTTTGCACTGCCACGCACAAATGGCGAATGATGCGCAACTGCGGATAAAGCTTCTCTGCAGTCGCGCAACAACCCGTAACGGGGCTATCGGATGGTAGATGTCAGTAGCATGCAAGCATCTTTAAGGTAATTTGGCTCGTTGCAAATTTCATCATTATTGAGCAGCAACTTTAGCATAAAACCATAGCCAGAGTTTTCCGCCTCGTCGTGCACCGTTTATTTCAGCGCAATTAGTTTCTATACCAATTATCTATAGCCTTAGGCAAACTAAATAGTTTAAAAAATTATAAAAATCTAGTTACATACCTATGGTAGATTGAAAGTGTCTAAAGAGGTTCCTGTTCGTTCTTCGCGTTACCCGAATCGGACAAAGTTTCACAAGAGTAATACATTCCTGTATGAAAAATTGATCCAAATTACAAATTGTTCTGAAAGTTTTACCCCGAGGAACTAGGAACTTTACGACAAAACCGTTTTACCTAGAAAAGTGGATTGCCGGGACAGCACCAAATTCTCGCTCGATGCTGACAGTAGAACGATGCCGACCTGCCTGCCTATCTGCCCTCGCCTGCGCGCCTACACGCGATGCATCGCACATGTTGGCATCCTGAGTTCCGCAGTTCATACGAATTTCGTTCAACGTAACAAAACAGGCTGGTAGCAATAACACACGGCCCCGGATTTGATACGAAATAATTAAATTGTAGTTTTTTCAAAGACGAATTTGTATTTTCTACGGCTCATATAGTTTCAATGTCGCATAACTGTCGCCACATAATTTTAATCGCGGCAGATCTTTTTTTTTTGTTCACTCGCCGTTGCTTCGAGCGAGCATTCTTGGTATTCACTGGGCGGCATGTTTTATTTGCATGCGCTATTTTAAAAAGCTGGTAGCCAAGAGTGCAATCAGGTTGGTGAATGCAACTGCGGTTTGAAGTTCGTCTTGTTTTCTGAGTACACGCAATGTAATGCTTTTGGGAAGAAGTTTATTTATTTTAATTTCAATTTCCTGCTCGCTACGAGAATTGATTTTATGAATGTAAAACATCTGACTTATAGATGACAAGCAAAGGTTTTTAAACGCCTCGTTGGTGCTCAGAGAGACGGTAAACTAGAGATAGCGATATAACGAAAACTCGCTACTACTTGCTACCTTCGAATGTTTATTTCTGTAATCAAGGCAATAAAAGGAAATTTTGGATGGGTCCCTTTTAGCCGGACGGACAGCTTTTGCGATTTCTTAGGATATGTAAAAGACCGCTATAGGAACTTCACTAGGTCCTAGGAGACGGTAAGCGCGTTTCTGTCGGCACGAATGACTATTCCTGCAAAGACAATAATCGTAAAATTAAAATATTTGAAAATAAACACAGTGAGAAGTCAACACTCTCGGCAGAGACGAATCGGATGGTACGGATACAGTGTGTCAGTTCTGTTTCTTCCTAGATCCGGACCTTTGCTATTATCAGGACGCGTTCTGTCGCCAGACTAAAGACACACTTTCTTTGATCTTACCTTTCCTTTGCCGTTTCCGATGCTAACGGATACTCTCCGTCCCGTGTAAAGCATAAGTTTCATGCAGGCATCCGTGAGCGGCAGTGAAAGGCCGAAATTATGACTTCTAATAACAATAAACAAATAAAGTTGTAAACTCATAAAACAATTTGGCAAACTACAATACCGTCGACTAGGACCGATCCGTCAAGGGAAATTTCTCTCAAAAATATCGATGCTCAAATTAAAGCGCTTTTATGTCTTTATTACCCGAAGTTCTCGGAGAAAAATTGTGAAAACTTGAATTTAGGTTCAACTTTACATATATTGAAACCTTTTCTTAGGTGAACATTTTTTGTCGGTATACAGTTAGCAGTAGTAAAAATTACGAACAGTTTCTGTGTTTGTAATAACTGTTCAAAATCAGTTGATATTTTATGTTTTTCAATAGGACACGGAGAATATTGACTGATTTCATGAAACAATTTCAATAGTTCAAACTACTAAATACTACTACGAAGAAGCATTGACAAACACCCAAGACCATTCTCACCACTACTGTTAAAAATCGTGTATGTTAAAAAAATATTTACACGGAACTGCAATCAATAAAATTGATTTGACCTTCCTGTTTTGACTTTCTTCGCTTCTTACCTTGCGAGGCCCGACAGATTCGTTTATTGCTCCAAGGACGTGCGAAGCATTTCTTTCCGTTTGATGTGTTTATAACAAGCGTCGAACGGTCGAGCTCCGTCGAGAACAGCAGGACAGAAATGCGCTCTGCAACAGTTACGAGTGTTAATGCGTTTGAACTTCGGCTGCTGAAGGCTGAATTTTGTTTTAATTGCCGCCACACGAACGAAGTGAGGTCTTGCTCCTAGGAAGTGCGAATCGGTCTATTCGATCGGGAGAAACGCTCTCGGACGACAGCGATTTTCTTCGCTGTCGAGTGCCGAGCATACGTGGAGTGATGTGATTTTCCAAGTACTTATTATGCAGCGCAATTCTAGCTATTTTTAACATAACTTTTCTGTAATTAAATAATAGAATTTACAGGAATTTTAAAGTTTTGACTAAAATGCGGAGTGGTCAGAATGAGGAATCATGCGCAGAATTAGACGCACTTACGGTATAAACTTTCGAAATAAGCATTGTCTGAGAAAATTTCGCTAAGAGTTTTCTTGAAAATAGGCGACCTCAAGTTTCTCAAATATTGTTTACATTAATGAGTTAATAAATTATACTCGCATGCAAAATTTCGTGAAATTTTGAGACCCTTTGGCCCAAAGCTATAGGGTAATTTAAAAAAAAAACATTCCTTATAGACTTATACAGCCTCTCTCAGTCAAAATTTATTTATGCGACGACTGGTGTGTTAGATCTTTGCCGCACCTCTAAGCCAAATGGGAGGTAATCGAACATTTTCATAGAGTTAATAGATAGAGTTTCCAATCGTTCATCTTTAAATGTTCTCGTTTAAATGATATTTACCGATTGATCCTTTCTAAATTGCTATTATTTTATGAAATAGATAAAACTCAACCTTACCATTTTTACAAAATTCTGTTATTTATAAAAGGTATTAAAAGAATTTGGACAAACGGTTCTTGTTTGTTTGGTTCTTGATATTTGTTTTTTGAAAAGGGAGAAAGTGTCTGATGCGAATAATGATTAATTGAATGAACTGAATCGAGAAGATAACAGTATATCCTCTCACCGGTAGAAACAAAGAGCAGTCATACAAAAATAATATCGTCGCAAGAGGAGCATGTAGTGCCAATATGGAATGATAGACTTGAGAATTAAACTACCTAATATACCGGGTGGCAGTAGTTTAGTGAGTAAAACATTCGATTACCAACCGAAAGCGCGTGGTTGCGAACCCACGGCCCACCTGCCATTGCACAAACCAATATATTTTTGGTCTATATCGAAATTTTTCAGTTCATCCAATTAATCATTCTTCGCGCCAGACACTCTCCCCCCCTTTAAAAAAAAGAGTTTACGGCATGACCGCGTATGGAGTCATATACACTCAAGTCTTTTTTACACGGTTTATTTTTTAAGATTTTTAAATTAAAACGGTTATTCATGACGATTTTTGAATGAACACCGTTTAGTTTTTTGACGATTTTTGAATTAACGCAGGTTTTTTTAAATAGTTTTCTTTTGCGCGCCTCTTTCACCGATCCCCCGTGTAAAAAAAGACTTACATGTACAAGTAAATCCACTCCAGTGAACACAGTCAAGCTCTTCGTCACGCATTTCGAAAATGTGTTTGATTCAGCTGCACCTCCCCTTCCAACTGGAAACAGCAATAGCGATGACGCTTATACCGGAAGGCTACGTGGATTTAGGCATTTTTACTATAACTATACATAATAGTCGTGGCATACCAGATTGCACGCCATCTGTAATCTTGAGAAAGTTTTGTTCCGAACTGTCGAAGGCGCTTTCCGTGATTTTCAACAAGTCGGTATTCAGTGGAATTTTTCCTACTCTTTGGAAACAAACTTCATGTTTCCTGCATTCAAAAACAGTGAAAAGCAAAGCAATGCAAAAAATCGAGGAATTACGTCACTATGTGGTTCTACCAAATTGGTTTCTACACCAGTCGCACGAGTTAACACAAATCTACTAGAGTTTATCTCAAAATGCCTTAACGCCATGGAGAACCACCTACAAATCTATACGGATTTAAAAGCAGCATTTGATAGAATCGATCGCGAATTGTTCTTGGTTCTAAAATTTCTAAGCTCGGATCCTACATGCCTAACACAATGGCTGCCATCTTACCTGTTTGATCGAAGGCTTCGAGTTAAGCTCGGAAGTGTTGATCCCGGGCCTTCACGAACTTATCTGGGGTTCAGCGGGGCAGTTATCTTAGTCCTTTGATAGTTTTGTTATACGTGGATGATGTTTGTTTTCTGCTGCCTGGATGTCGCCTGAGAATTTTTCCGGTTGTTAGAAACACTGAAGGCAATGTTGCGAAGCCCACACTCGTGTGGTCTAATTTTCTCACACGCGCGTACTTATTTTAATGAACTCGCTGGCATAAGCATCCCTTTAAAACTCCCGCTCTTATTTCTTCATGCATTGCGACGAGTTTTTGTGAGTGTGTGTTTAGCTAACAGCTACAGTCGTCGCTCGTCGTTCGTCGTTGCAGCCTGATCTGCTGATACCGATTACTCAAGACGGCTCGTACTCCCGTCCGTTAGTAGAATCGAGGACGAAGGTAAAGAAGAAGAAAAAGTAATGCAAAAATTGTATCCCAGTGCGCCCCCAGCCTCACGGGCAAGCGCTTCCCCACGAAATTTTTGACTTGAGAAAAGGCTAAGCAGGAACACGATGTGAGGATTTACGTGCGCAAGTGTGTGAGCAGCAGAATTCTCTTGCTGTTGGGGATAGACGATGCAACAAATTCTGGGAGAGCACCTTGTAGGCGGCGTTGACCAGCGTAATGCCGCGGTTATTACAGCAGTCTAACCGGTGGCCCTTTCTGTAGATGGGACAGACTACGCCTTCCATCCTCCGGTAGTTTCTCTTCTTCCCAAATCCTCAAAATCAGCCACGGAAATGCCGTTGCTAGCGGTTCTTGGCCATTTTTGTAGAGTTCTGCCGGGAGTCGGTCCTTTCCGGCGGCTCTATTATTCTTCAGCAGACCCGGATCTCTTCGAGATCGGCAGCCGGTACGCAACGCTGTTGTCGTTTGTAGGTACTCCGAGGTTAACTGCCATACTGTTATATCGCCGTTGAGGTCCTCATCGAAGAACTGCTTCCACTTGTCGACCAACCCGCGCCGTAAAACTTGCGGGTGTCATTAACCCGGAATAGTTGTTCTACCTCCTCACGAACTCTGTCCTCCTTCTGGCGCTTTTTCCCTTTCAGGATCGTGGTCAACTCATTTCTCGCTCGTCGATACTTGGCCAAATTCTCTCTCGTGGATATGCTCAGATAGTTTTCCCAAGCTCTTTTTTCCTCTCTATCGCTTCTTGGCATTTCCCGTCAAACCAATCATTTCGTGCACTCGAGGTTTCTACACCTAGCACCGCAGTTGCGGTCTCGTTGACGGCCGAGCGTATCCTACTCCATCCGTTTTCGAAGGTCGAAACATCTAGCTGCACAGAGTAAGGCAAAGCTTCATCCAGTACGCGCGCGTGGTTTTCGGTAGTTCGCGGGTTGTCTAGTTGCCGAATGTTTAGCCAAGGAGGGCGACTTTGTCGCGAGGTTTTTGATAGTTTTGAGCGCACATGTACTGCTACTAGGTAGTGGTCCAAGTCAATATCCGCACTCCGTAGGGAGCGTACGTTGGTGATGTTCGAGAAAAACCAGCCCTCGATGAGAATATGGTCGATGTGGTTCGAGGTTCGTTGGTCAGGTGATCTCCAAGTGGCCTTGTGGATATGTTTGTGGGGAAAGAAGACGCTTTTGATCACCAAACCTCGGGAAGCCGCAAAGTTGATGCATCGACAGCACCCTGTCGCCACCAACGAAATTTAGCGATCTGCAGTTGCAGGTACCAAGTCTCCATTCCATGTTCTTATTTCTTCGCCCTGGTCCACGCCGAATGTTCCGAGAACATATTTCTTGACTCTTGGTAGTTTTTTTGGGGTTACATAGGTAGCCGTACTGGGGCTTACGCTACCGAGTCTCAGAATGGGGCTACCATCTTACAGTGTCGAGACAATACTGTGCCTCCTCCCCTGTTGGTATACGACCTTCGTTTCCACCGGGGTTAGTTATCCGATCTCCGCTAACGTTGCTCGTATTCCGGCTGGTACCACGTGGAGGTAGGGGTATGAGAAGCTAGATAAGAGGCTAGGGACCACAATGGTGACCCCGACGTGACACTACATACTTACACGTCGTAAAATTGCCCATGCCACATTTGCAGCCAAAATTCTAGGCGAATTGGGCAGCCCCGCCCTGCTATCACGTTTTCAGTTCAACGCGCCCGAACGGCCGTTACGTCAACACAGCATAATCAATTTACCATTCTATTATAGCTAATACGGCTGTAACGAACCAATCACCAGACTCCAAGGAACACTTACCAAGGTCGTCGAACTATTCAACTTTCACGAAACTACTGAATCCTTCAAAAACAAGCTAAAGACGAATTCACGGCGAAGTTTCACAGTCGTTCAACGTAAACTCAGGTGTGGCACAAGGAAGTCATATAGGTCCGTTTCATTTCGTATTAGGGATGAACAATCTTCTCACCTTCATCGACAGAGTACGCGCCGATGATGTCAAATTGTACAGTCAAAGAATGTTTTGACCTGCAACAGTTAACTTTGGCAGATTCTGTGGTGACAGTGGGTTGTAAGTGAGTCACGGGAAATATTCAGTCTTGATGTTTACTCGGAGATTAGCGCCAATTGTATTGAAGTATAGCTACAAACCTACAAAGAAACAGAAGTGACAGTGATACGGGACTTAGAAGTTATATTCGATGAAAAGCTCCGTTCAACTGCTACATCATAAATTTAGTTAAGGAATGCTTGCAGATGTACTAGTGCGTTGATTTGGTTGCGTACTATATTCTCTTGCTTACTTTAATCCAAACTGGACCTTACGAGTATCGAAACAGTCGATTGGAAGGCATTCAGAAAAAAATCGTAAGACAGGCTCCGAGAAACTTGGTACGAAGCAACGATCAACTCCCTCCATTTTGAGCCCCTTTGCATGCTTGTCGATCTGGACGCCGTGACTGCCAGGCACAAATCAACGGATGTTGTCGTCTTTGTCAATGTATTATCTGGCCGAGTAATAAACCAGGTATTTAACGGCAAAATGAGTCTGAACAGAAGCCCCACTATCCTTTGTCGGCGCAGAATTTTTGGGCCTTCTCTACGAAACAGAAATTATTCGCAACACAAAGCGACATGCAGGTTCATGAACGAGTTCAACGAGCGTAAAAATATGATAATCTTGGCTATGACACCGAATATGCTACGATGAAGACTTAGCCTGTACCACAGGAATCAGGAATCAGAATATTTCGGCTCAAAGGGTCAAACGGTCAATAATTTAGTGTTTAGATTATATGTGCTTAAAATATATTTAAGTCAGTGTTTTCCAGTGTAATGCAAATTACAATTACTACTTATTGGATTATCCAATTAGTGCTTCAGGGCTAAAAAGCCTACAAAAGTCAGAACAAATACAAATGATTTTATACACAATTATGGCACAGACAAACAGACGAGACACTCGCATTATTTCCTTTGTCCATGCAAAAACAACTCACACTCAATTTTTCGCAAAAAGTATGTCTTGAAACATGGCCACACAGCAGCGCTCGAATGTTGCTCCGAGTTTTTAGTACAATTGTAAAAAACTTAAGTATAAAATCTTACAAATATAAGTTACTCCGCAACATGTACAACAGAGGGTGCTCGTGTTCAAGCAAATTGTGCAGGTTTTTAAAGAACTTTCTTCTATGTGTCCTATCCGTTCATCAGTGATTGTAGGTTTCGTTGTCCATTATCACGCAATCGAACTTTGTCAGCATCATCGTGTACAGCTTCCGGGATCGTGTTTTGGTCGTTATGTTTTGTATATTTTTGCTATTCAGAGTCACTACATTCTTATATGGTTGTGGATGGTATGGTTGTAAATGACACTCCTAGCATGTTTGCGACATCTCGAAACGAGAGATTGGGGATCCGCTTGAAAGCACTGACCACTCTTTTTGTCGTCGTTTTGGTCTCAACCTTTCAATTTTCCCCCGATCCAGGCTTGTTGGATGCCGACAACTGTTCTTCTAAAATTTTTATTCCATTAGTGGTGCCAGTTGATTTTATTTTTAACTTGTACTACTTTCAACGATTTTGCTAACTTTATGTGTGAGTAGTTTGGATATTCTCGAACGATGCGCGAATAAAATTTTGTTTCTTTGCTTCTGCCGCTTTAACGCCATTGTGATAACTGAAGAACAAATGTCAAATTCAAAATAGAGGTCTAATTTTGCATACACACCCCTACAAAATGCGGACTGTTCAGGTCTTTAAATTCACGATCAAAAGAAATGCCTCAAGTTTAGGTTGACTAAATTTTGATAGTAACATCTTTTAAAAACTTCTTTGATTGCAACACACAGTGCAGTGACGCCGAATCGCAAAAACGCAATCATTAGCTGCTATTGCGTGAAAAATGCGTAATTTTTCAAAGGTGGAGTCTTTGGAGAAGTTTGTTAATAAAATGAAGCACATTATTTTCGCACTATTAGTGTAACCGTGAATTCACCTTTTAGGGTGATACAAACTTTTGTTTTTTTGCATCTAAAAAATTTTTTTCTTCAGAAAAGTTGTAGAATATATTAAAATGGGCCAATTTTGTTGAATATAGTAACTATCTATCTTTTAACGGTTGCGAAATAGAATGATTTAAAAAGAGCGACTTACTTTGTACACCATTTTTATTACTGCTTTCAAATGTTCTACAAACTTGTTTGGTAAATCAAAACCAACATTTTCTCTGAAGGCTGTTTACTGCTAGAATGCATATTGAGTTACGAAACATTTAACTAAAAAAATTACATTATTCAAAAAAAATCTATGATGCTATTTTATGATAAGGTATTTTATAGCTCGCTAAGAGAAAGAGATAAAATGACTGTATTCAACAAAGTTGCTCATTTGAGTGTGTTCTACAACTTTTGTGAAGACACTTTATTTTTTATGCATTCAAAACACTTGAATATTTAAAAAAAAATTAGATATTTAGTCAGATAAACAAGCAATATTATAAATAGCCACTTTCATTACTTCGTTCATTTAAAACAATCCAGATATCAGCCACTAATAGACACACAACTTAATTAATCAATGTGATCGAAAAATTAACAAAGAAAAGCTCCAGATCATCCCGTGAGCCGCAACGATACTAAAACCCCCAATCAAATTCAATAGATCCGGGGATTAACTTATCGATAATTTTTCCTCAGATGAAAAATATTTCGCGTGCAAACCATTGATTAATGACTAAATTTCCCCTTTGACATTTCCCGGATCGGTTTCGAGTCTGACAGCTTCATAGGCGGAAGCTACGGTTAAAATTGACCAAGGGCTTGCGCCAAAACCTGGTGCGGTGCCACGGGCAAACGCCGCTTCGATATACATCTGTCGAATGTGGCACACTGCATTTCGATTCCACTGCGGAATGCAAACAATGGATACAATTCTTGTCTTTTCATATTTCCCTGCAATCGGAACCTCCCGTCATTCGACTAAGTCTGGTGCAGCAGCTAGAACGGTTGGTCAGATGCAGTCGAAACTTAATTTATGACTATTTATTCGATTCACCGTACTCCTTCTGCGTGCCGAACAGATAGATTTGCAGCGATTTTAGGCTAGGGGGAGGACGACTAGTTCGTTTCGTTTGATATAGACCTCAATTGAGACAGAGCATTGCCAGTTGGAAACTTCGAAATGAATTGTGTTAACCAAGTAAAAGTGGAAGTTAGTGTGAATGCAGAATTTATTGATTTTTTTAGGAAAGCAGTTGGATTTATGTCAAGCGATGTTATGAGCGTCCAGAAGCAATGCATTATTTGTCAAGGCTAAAAACATAATTCGAAATTACTGCTTCAACCTTGACAGCTCATCTGCCCACGCTTATCCAGTGATTCCATGCTTTCTAAGAACAATTATCGACTATCAGTGTATGTTTACTCATTAACGCTTGTTTATGCTCCCGCTGTCGGCAATGTTGTTCAGAAACATTGAAACGTCTGCAGGCCCAAGACATCCATCCCGTAAGTCCTGTACATAGTGCTGCCACGTTCTCACCCTCTACACATAGAAAAAGGCATTGTGCACCTAGAATTGCAGTTTCTGTTTTTCCCTTGCACCGTTCCTAGCGGATTAGGGTAATAAACAAATACATTTCGGAAGGGAAATATTTGGTCTGTCTCGTTTACTCGTGCAAACTGCACATCGGATAGGGAAACTAGGCGAGAAAAAGAGGAACATAAATTTTATTGTATTTATTTTGTGCCGGTCGTGTGCCAGAAACTATGCCGTCAAAATTTTGCAAACGATTCAGCATCAGTTGTCATTTCGAATCCAGAAGCGCTCGTAGGAAGTCATATTTTTCCAATCGCTGTTTCATTACTAAACTAGTGCTTTTCTGCATAAATATTTAGTTGTTAAGGAAGTATAAAAGTGTGAACAAACCTGATAATGATGGCTGCGACCCACCCCCAACATGTGGAATACAGTGCAAATTACTACAACGCGTATTATGATTATGGTCAATTTAATCAAGACCATTTGCAAACCGGTTATCCGCATTTTCAAGCAAATGCTCGCTATGGAAACAGTGCGCCTTTATACCTACCTCACGCAGAAGGACACAATCAATTGAAGCAAAAGCAATGCGAGGACAACCTGCCCCCAGAACAACCGGCAGCAATAGCAACAACAACAACAACACCTGCCGAAAATCAACAATCGTATTATCCAAATGCACAGTATTACTCGAATCAATATTACTGCCAGCAGCAGTTCAACAGCTACCACGATTATTACGCTTACCAACACGGATATCCTGCCCACACCACTGAGCCTACTTTGGCAAAGTCAGTTCAGACTCCCGAGTCAACACCGGAAAGCAACATCAATCATATGTACATTAACAACAATGGTGCGTATCAGCAGACGAGCAGTTCTACAACCGCGTCCAGCAATCTGAGGGGGCAAAACAGCCACCCATACGCAACCCAAGCGGACTCCTCACAGAGCGAACCGTTTACCTACGCAAAAAAGGAGCAAACCAAAAAGCGCAAATTGGATAACAGTTGCACACCGAACGAGGACTCGCCAGCGTTACGAGCGTTGCTCACCAACCCATCGAAAAAGTTGAGGTACACTCCTGGCTACAACTCATGTGGCGTCACTAACATGATGTCGCCCATTAGTGATCGAGTCGTGCCAGAAATAGTCCCGCCTTCACCAAACAAGACCAATGACAGTATCGACAGTATTTTAGAATGTGCCAACAGTGGCTTCGAAACGAGTCTCCGGAATGACGGGATGAATTTTTCGCTGAATCATTATTCCAACCCACCGACTGCATCCAGTTTCGATGGTGTCAGCACACCGCCATTATCGCCAAAGGATCTGGATACCTCTCTGTCGAAGTCACCGTCTGTCGTAAACGACAAGGACTTTTCCCACTACGATGGTAAGTTTGAAACCGAAAACGAAACGTGCGACTTGTTTGCTAACGCCCATTTTTTATACTCGCTCATTTAGGTTCAACGAAGGAATCGGCTAAACGAACGCGCCAATCCTATTCGCGTTATCAAACGTTGGAACTGGAGAAGGAATTCCAATTCAATCGATATCTGCAGCGACGACGGCGCATCGAAGTAGCGAATGCATTGAAACTCACCGAACGTCAGGTGAAAATTTGGTTCCAAAATCGCCGCATGAAAGCCAAAAAGGACAAATCGATCGCAAGTCCCGATAATGTGCTGTACGATGAAACCCATCACCTTCACCATCACCACCAGCCACCAGCGTATCAACCACAAGGAGCATCATCCTTTATCGGCTACAATCAACCCCCAATTCAAAATTACGGCAGCTATGACGTGACGTCACCGCACAATCTTAGCTTTCAATCATGTGGAAAAGCTTTATGAAGCTAGATTGCAACCAATCGCCGGAAAAAATCTCTGCATTCGACCCAGATGCGCAATACAGAGCATTTAAATCATCCTAAAGAGTACAACCAAGCACGTGATGCCTTAGATGTAAATCAAAAATGTTCCTATTTATTCTAATATAGTTAAAAAAATTTAAAATAGCACTCCTGTAAATATGTACAAATCTCGAAAATAGCTTAACAAAAAATAAAAATAAAACCGATTATCGATACTAATTCCGCCTGCCAAGAAGTTCTACTGATTACAACAATCGCTCCCACTGGTTTGGACAAACCAAACTTCCCCTGTGCGAGCGGCTTTGTGTGCAGCGTTTGCATTTGTCCCTACTGCTGCTGCTGCTGCAAGCGAACGGAGAACTACCGCTGGTTCTGTTTACATCCTGCAGCCCGAGGGAAGCCAAAAGTGGCCCGAAGCGAAAAACCCAAAACGAACAGCATGGGCGCAGATGCTTTCGATGAGGTTTCACAACATGATGCGCGCAGCGTCGACTGGGAAGAAATGGAGAATTATTTTGCTCTTTGTTTCAATAATTATTTTCGGAAAAAGCCGATAGATTTGGATTAACGTTCGAGTGTTAAGCAGCGTAGGTGACACTTAAAAAAAAAGAGTGTTTAACTTTTAACAACCTACAAGACATCTCATTTTGGAATTGAAACTAGATCTAAAATTAAAGCAATATTTTTTTTCCCAAAAAGTTAACCTACCCTTAGAAAGTTAAATCAATCATCGCATATTTGCTTAGTCATTATGGTTCATCTTTTCCCTCTAAGCATTGTCGCTCCTCCCTCACGGAGCGGATAGTTCGATTAGTCCAACACACGGGTGCGAAAGACAATTTCTGTCGATGGCCGATGTCGATTTGTTTTCTCTCCTCGCATTCCAGTCGGCGGCTTTGGATTATCCTTAGCAATATTGTGCCAACGCAGATTGGGAAAAGGGTGTGGCTTAGCGGATTAGCACTCTATTGCCTCTGTTAGGTTATGAATGGGGTCAAATTCAAAAATTAAATGCCTTGTAAGAACAGAGAAAGCACCCAGAAATATGTGCTAATCTGTAAATATGAAGGTGGGTGCAAGTTTTCCCTCCATTTTTTATGCTAAATTGAACGGGGGGTGTGGATAATAACGAGATTTGACTACTTGAAATTAACAACCAGAAAGTAATTTGTGATGGAACTAATTGGGTGTCATTATGATAATTGGTTGGGCAATTTCAATGTATTTTGTAAATCCGCAAATCTACTTATATCGCCTATCAATGAGAACTGGTTAGATTCAATAACCTATCTTTCTTTAATTATTAGGGTAATTTTTCGAGTTTTCGTTTTAAAAAATTGTAAGCAAATTGCAATATAATAACTCATAAAATATTGGAAAACTGTGAAGATTCAAGTAAAAATGTAGTCGGATCGTTTGTACATTGAAAGTCATTAATATTTAAGATGAGCCTTTTCTTATAATCTTCCGAAGGTTATTTTTTAGAGTTTTTAAATTGGATTGGATTTAAATAGAATGTGGATCTATAATTTTGCAGAATGCTATGAATATATTTCTAATCGTAAAGGTTATAAATTTATGAACAGAAAAATTACAATAGTTAGTTACTATTTGTTCGTGACAAAAGATCTTCTATTATGATCAGTTCACCGGATCACACCATCACCACCCACTGATGTTAAATAACATGTCAAACAATCTGTTCCCTTGTTGCAACCCTTTGCGCGAATTGAAAAGACTCGAGAGTCGAGAGTGTCCCCGAAACATACACGGAGCCCATTACTCGCTCCAGGACAGCTTTGATCAGCAGCGTCCGTTCATCCGGAAAACCGTTCTCGTACATTAACTGCCATAGTTGTTCGCGCTCGACTGTATCGTATGGTGCCCTGAAATCCACGGAAATATGATGCATTAGCACGCTGTATTCCTGACATTTCTCAAGGATTTGTCGGAGAGTGAAAATTTGATCCGTAGTCCCCCTTAATCTAAAACAGTCAAAATTTAGTCATTGCTTACTATAATGAAAATAAAAAAATAACTTTTTTGTGTTAGGAAATATAGACATAGTTTCTTTGACTACGTTGGCACTCAGAATAATGAAACTTTGTTCTGACGCGAGAGTTCCCTTAAAGTTGTGCTGCACTCCATCACTAATTTGGATGCACATTTTGTGGACTTGAGAGCTAGTAGTGCAGCCTGGTTGTCCGTAAAGATTCCGAATTAGACATATATCAATTACACTGTACGGAACATCCATGTTAGGCCGCGCCACATGGCTGCAGTTGGTTCAGTTGGGTTGGTGCAGTTGGGTTTTTCGCATAGCTGATCACTGACAAACATGCCAGGTGTTGAACTTTGTTTAACTTGGCCTGCGCTGTCACCTCATTCACATTTGGCCACCATACAAGAGCGGCACAAGTTAGTCTAGGCCGTGCAATGATAATGTGGGACAAAAGGACTAGTTGAGGTTTCAGTCCCAGATTTTGCCAAAAAGTGAACTGCATAATGGCTGTAGTTGCTTTCTTAACAGCATAGTCTAGGTGAGCAGTCCAGTTCAGTTTATGATCCAGGATAATACCCAGATGTTTAACTTGATTGCTGAAGCTTAGTCTAACGCCAATAAGTATAGGTGGTGTAAGAGTATGTCTCCTTCGCCTAGTAAATGGTATCATGACTGTTCTAGAGGAGTTTATATCGTAAACACCACGAAATAGTGGTGTTTAGAGCTCCTTGCATACGACTAGATGCTGTGATAGTTTGTACAAGAGTGCGTCAATCACCAGTGACCAAAGCAAGGGGTAGAGAACTCCTCCTTGAGGACATCCTGTGATCGCTGGGATTGTGATAGACGTATCTCCCAATGGGAGGGGGGCTCCGTAGCCGCAAGGCTACCGAATCTGCTTTGACAAGCGAGTGGTCATGGGTTCGAATCTTAGTAGAATCAATCCCTTCGATGTCAAGTGACTTTAGCATGGGTTTATTCTCAGGCCCCCTCGTTTACCCTTCCTTCATGCTGAATTCTATATTTTCCCACTGAAGCCTCTTGACAGTGCAAAAGTCCCTCCTATAGTTAAGTGTTGTACTGGTCAGAGGAACGAATGAGTCCTCGCCAGGGACGGCTATAATATGGGATAGCACTGGCAGTGAGGAATAAGTGGGTAAGGTAGATCAAGCTTTGAAGGAAGGGTAAACCCCAATACACACTAGCACGCATAAAATTTAATAAGCATATCGCTCATTCAATAGCGATTATAGCAAAAAGAAGTGCAGTGCAGGTTATACAGCAAACACCCGGGCGATATCATAATAGAACAACTATACTGGTCGCAGTGATGAGTCCACACAGGAAAAAAAATCTCCCAATGGGGCTGTGATTTCCCTGCTTGACAGCACTGCTTGAATCGCCACCTCATTACCGGTTTATCAGTTCCTTTATTAAGGAGAGCCGTATTAATTAAAGCGAAGGACGTGTTCGCAAAAGCGCCTTCAATGTCAAGAAAAGCACAAAGTGCCGTCTCTTGGTATTGGAGCGACTTTTCAATCAGTGTCACTAGGCAGTGAAGTGCGGTTTCCGTAGATTTACCGCGTTGGTAAGCATGTTGATTGCCATGCAGAAGGGAGTTTTTTAAGAACTTATTACGGATGTGATTATCCGTGATTTTTCCATCAACTGGAGAAGCGTTGATGTCAGACTAATTGGTCTGAAAGCTTTTGGCATGGTTTTATCTTTTTTGCATGCTTTAGGTATGAACTTCCCTGACTTTCCGCCAGCTTACCGGGACTTGTCCTAAAGTAAAGCTGGCACGAGGTTGATGAGCTCGGACATTATAATCTCGTCCGCTTTTTGAAAAAGATGGGTAGTATTGACTGAAGTTTTTGGAGCGTCTTAGTAGAATACGAAACCTAAAAATAAAAAATAAGAAAACTTATCCAATTTAATTCTACTATGTGTATTTTATTCAATGACAGATACGTATTTCGCCTACGACTTGCAGGCTTCCTCAGTGTCTGCTTTCGAAAACAGACACTGAGGAAGCCTGCAAGTCGTAGGCGAAATACGTATCTGTCATTGAATAAAATACACATAGTAGAATTAAATTGGATAAGTTTTCTTATTTTTTATTTTTAGGTTTTAGATGGGTAGTGTGCCTTCCGGACCTGGAGACTTCACTGGTTCAAAGCAGCTGAGTGTCCAATTGATCAATTGATTGAAGTCTCTGTAAATAGTTAACGTGCGAGTAGGACCGAGTCGTTTGACACATTACGTGATAACTCAACAACCAGGGAAACGCGTGTTCATAAGAATCTCCGTTTCCCTAGTAGTAACAGTGAGACTGCCATTATCTTTTCTCAATTGTTATGGTCCATGGCTTACGCTTTTTGGAGTCGCGTCTCAGGCAGAGTCTGGATGCTCTCGCGAAACTGGACCCTGGACTTCCTTTTGGCTTTGCGAAGCTCTGCGTTGTATTTGGTGAGAGATGCCCTGTTGGTTTCCCAATTGGACGTAATTTTAGCCCTGTTGAATAAACGCCCAGCCTCCCGACGAAGATTGCAGAGCGATTCATTCCACCAGGGCACGTCATGGCAGACTCTCCGCGTGATTAACTGACAGTTAGCGGTATAGGCATCAATGATCCTACTCTGTAAGTCATTAGCTGCAACGTCCAGCTCAGCTGGTGTGCGTATATTAATAAGACAGAAGTTCCGAGAGTTACTATTAACTCCATACTCTGTGCGAAAACTCCATCCCAAGAAGGTTATTGCTTTTATTAACTATGTAGTACCTAATTGGGTCACAGTCTTACAACCTAGCTCAACTCCATCAATGGGTATGAGCAATCCGTAAACAGCAATCGTACAGCAATCGAGGCCAGCTACAAAAGATAATCTTATTGACTTTCGCTTAGAGCAGTCGCATTGGCATTTTTGAGCCTAATGTCCTTCTGGCATACAAAAAAGTGGATGGATTCCTGTTTGTCCCATCTACAAACGACGATCGGCCTACAAGGTGATCTCCCAGTTCATGCTACGTCATTTATTCCCAATGGTAAGAAAATTCGTAGGACAATACCAGATGATGTTCTTCGGTGAACACCTCAATGGCGAAGTCGCAGAAGGAGGCCGAACGGAAATTAACCTAGGAGTGCCCGTGGAAGATAGTAATGTCCTAGCACCTGATTTCCAAGAAGTTTAACGAGAAACCGGGATGCTGAGGACCAATAAAGCCGCTGGGAAGTACTGCCTACCGGCAGAGCTTTATAAACATGGCGGAGAAATGCTAGCAAAGGTCCTACACTGGGTTATTTCGTGGATTTGGGAGGAGGAAAAGCTACCGGAGGAATGGATGGAAGAAGTGGTTTGTCCCATCTACAAAAAGGGTGATCGGCTAGACTGCTGCAATTATCGCGGTATTACGCTGGTAAACGCCGCCTACAAGGAACTCTCCCAGATCCTGTTACGCCGGTTGTCGCGATAGCACAAGGTTTCGTAGGGAATTATCAGGCGGGTTTCATGGGGGCTCGTGCAGCTACGGATCAAATTTTTACTATCCGACAGATCTTGCAGAAATGTCGGAAGTACGACGTGCCCACGCATCACATCTTTATCGATTTCAAAGCAGCATACGATACAGTCGATCGAGACAAGCTATGGCAGATAATGCACGAACACAGTTTTCCGGACAAACTGATGTGACTGATCAGAGCTACATTGGATCGAGTGTTTCGTAAGCATCTCTGGGACACTCTCGAATCCCTTCGAGACGCGGCGAGAGTTGAGACAAGGTGACGGCTTATCTTGCATGCTGTTCAACATCGTTCTTGAAGGGCTGATCCACGAGCGGGCATCGAAACGAGAGGCACGATTTTTACCAAGGGTAGCCAACTTCTAGATTTTGCAGATAACTTCGATATCATAGCCAGGAACTTTGCGATGGCGGAGGCAATCTACCCCAGACTGAAGGCGGAGTCTAGGAGAATTGGGCTAAAAATAAATGCGTCGAAGACCAAACCCAGCAAACCACAAATCGTATAATAATGTGTGAAAATCATCTTAAATATCGCTAAACAAACTCGAAATCGTACATAAAGCTTAATAAAGCGCACCCTAGTTTACATTTATTCGTACAAAATGATAGTAACTGATTCACATACGATTTTCGTCACAGAATTGTATAGCATTATGGAACTAATTATGTTGAGTCGGATTTCATCGTATACAAATACTTATGAATGTGAATTGTTTTCATATAATTTGCAGTACGTATATCGCCTCCAAAACAGTACACATATGCTGGTTTCGTGCATCAAATGCGATTTTTCTAGATATATATCGGTACATATATAATATTTGTTACTTTGATATACGTACGAAAATGTTTGCTGGGAATACATGAAAGGAAGAGGCTCAAAGGGAACAAACGCGCGTCTCCCACCGACGGTAACCATTGACGGCGACGAACTAGAAGTGATAGAGTTCGTGTATTTGGGATCGCTGGTGACCGCGGACAACAACACTAGTAAGGAGATCCAGCGGCGCATCTAAACGGGAAATCGGGCCTAATTTGCCCTTCGTAAAACGCTACGATCAGGAAGCATACGGCGCCGCACGAAGCTAACAATGTGCAAAACCCTTATTAGACCGGTAGTTCTTTATGGACTTGAAGCCGTGACGCTGCTCACGGAGGACATTCGCGCACTTGCCGTGTTCGAGCGAAATATGCTGCGGACGATATTTGGCGGAGTACAAACTGAAAGCGGAGAGTGGCGGAGGCTTATGAATCACGAGCTACAGGCACTGCTTGGGGAGACTTCCATCGTACATCTAACGTAAGTTACCAAGTCTCGGTGGGCAGGACACGTCGTGAGGATGCCGGACGACAGTGCGACAGAAACTAGTCCTCTTCAACAACCCCACCGGTACCAGGAACAGGGGGGCCCAACGTGCACGATGGCTCGACCAAGTCGAACGCGATTTGCGACTTCTGAGACGACTAGGAAATTAGCGACGAGTGGCTCAATACCGAGTTGAATGGAGACGAGTGCTTGAAACAGCACGAGCCACCCCGGCTGTATGCTGAAGAAGAAGAAGAATACCAGACGAGCAACTGTTGGTATCACCATTGAAACTGTGATTCGACGAGCGAGGTAATAGAAAGGGGAGACGCGATTGTCAGCAAGAGTAACCAACTCTTAGACTTTGCGGACGAATTCGACATTCCGCCAGCAGACGTTAGACCAGACTAAAAATCAATGCGTCTAAAACCAAATACGTGAAAAGTAGAAGTTCAAAAGATGACAACGTTTACCTCCCACGGACCGTGACTATTGACGGCGATGAGCTCGAAGTGGTTGACGGGTTCGTATATTTGCGCTCTCTAGTCATCGCTAACAACAACACGAGAAAAAGAATGTGGCACGACTCTAAGCTACTGCAAAAGAACTATTATTTTTTCAACTTGTTTTTCAAAATTTTATCAATGATTAATCTAAATTTAAAGCTTTCAATAAATATTACCAAATCAAAAAATCTCATGAGCTAACTTTGCCAAAAACGGAGTGGTTCCGTAGTTACATAATTATATGCAAATACAAAATAATACTCAAATAATAATTCAAAGAAATGTCAATAACTGTGGCTGCATTTTTTCTTCCAAAGCATGAATAATAATAACAAAAATTTAAAATATTATGCAATCAGTAAGAAAAAAAGAAGCAATCGAAATGCTTCACCAAGGGCTGCAGGAAGACATGTGTCATAAAAATGTATTAAAGCTTCACCTTTTCCCAACAATTAACATTCTCATTCCTCAAAAAACAAACTCGCGCCTGCCAGCAGCAGCGCTCCAACGGTGGTGATGGTCAGTCAAACGGTGACACCGAATACCCGGCTCGTTGACTGCTGTTGCTGCAGCCGCGGATTGTCCGGAACCTTTCCTCACTCAAAACACCCTGGCAGAATACTGTATCGGTTTCAAACATCCCGACCAAGGAAGAAATAATCATATTCAACACCAGTGGTTGAAAATTGAAAAAATTTAATGACCGTATACTTTAAACTAAATGTGATCGTTATCAGCTCCTTTTTCATCAAAAAAAGCAAAGTTCAGCTTTGTTTAAGTTTCCATTTTTCATCGCCGCCGAGCAAACGAAGAACAAGTCCAGCAGTTGCTGCACGCGCAGAAGGCAGCAGCAGAAGGGGAAAAATAACCATACATATGATACGTGGCGTTGCAAAAAGAACCAGAAACGGAATCCGCCAGCACATGAACAGCTAAAAACAACAGAGAAGATGAATTCTAATTAATTTCAACCGTGTCGTAAGATTTATCTGCTGCTGCTCTCTCAACGAAAGAGTAACAACAACGGGTCGGCTTTTTAATCATTTTTCTGATTTGAATTTCCCCATTTTTCCACTGTATATCTCCCGCCACTCGTTTTGGAACTTGATAGCCACGGTGGCTGGTAATGTTAACAGATAGAATGCTGAATTCACATGCGAGCATTCCTGCCCGCTGACCAATTGGAACCAGATCTGCCGCACTGCCGGACGGGACTGAGCTGACTGTCGGCGGCCCTTTTTTCGCCGAGAGGATATGGCGAGATAAAAGCTCGCATTAATCCATAAATTTAAAAATCAGCCAGAAACCGTCAAAGCAAAACTTAAAAAAGCATAAATTCAACCAACTTTTGAAACAATTCCCATATAAATTAACGCTTATATGCGGTCTCTTCCGTATGGTTTTAATCTACGTATCTAGTCAAGCGGTAAAAGACACCCAAACCACCCAGCTCAAAAGCATACCTTACGCTTGTTGTGTGACGCTTATATAAACCCAATAAATTAGATATTAAATATTTTTTACCTAATAAATCAAGTCCCCTACTCACCATATCGCCATAGTTATGGGCTACCGCCACAGGTACCGGTACTGGCCCTGGCCCTGGCACACCGCCGCATCGCCGCACCACTCACTCTGACGATCGCTAGCGATCAAAGAAGCAACCATAAAAAAGGTACATCGGAACTGTGTCACTTGCTCGTCCGAATAAAGGAGACCGGAGCAGAACCCAAATAAACTACCGATGCGAAATGCTAATGTGGAGAAAGAACTATAATTTTAAGCTTGTTGTGATGAACGAATTCCGTTATCCTCTACGGGGTTGTTCTTAGTGATGTCCGAAATTTTCAATAATTCGACTACCGATTAATCGGAGAACATTGTCTGCACAAATCGATTAATTCAACAATTCATACTACTGGTATTCGATTAGAAATATTCGAATATTTTTTTCATTAATTCGATTAATCGACCGATTATGAACGATTAGCGGCCATTATTCGGGGATTATTCGCATTCATATTATTTCCTTTGAACTATTCGATTAATTCAACTACTCGTGCTGGCAGTATTCGATTAAAAATTATTCAAATATTTTTATAGTTATTCGATTACTTGAATTAATCGAACGATTAACGGACATCACTAGTTGTTCTTACACAATCATAGAAGAAAAAGGCTTCACTTTGTGGTGAAGGCAAAAAACAATTTCCTGAGCGCCTTTAACGACTAGATATCTACACACAGTCGCTGCTCTATCATTTGACCGAATATGTTATAAATTCTCGAAATGACAAGCGCGTTGAAAATGAAGAAATAAATTATAAACATCAACAAATTATTGTTATTTATTAGCATAACTTTTAAGCTTCTTGCCGGTTCGGAACTGAGCCACATGCATAATGGACGCATATTTTGAGGAACCGTATTTTGTTCAAGGTGTCACAGTTTGATTTATGATATCAAGATTACAAGTAGCAGCGGACATAATTATTGAAATGCGTTTAAGTTGTCGTAGGCATACGACGACGTTGATATCGGTCGATACACAAGCAAGAGCATTTGGCACGGATTGCAATCCAGCTGAGCGTAGAATTCGTAAACATCGAATCGAAAACCTATTAGAAAGCCGACTCGGAAATGGTTCAAACAAACCAAACAAACTACCAAACGACAGACTTTCCCTAAATTGAAAATGCTAACAAACTGACAAATTGATTAATGAATTTCCAAGTCAGCTCCGTATCACACCCTTAACATTCCAGTGAAGCATACCGAAATGGGTACTAAAGAAGCCACAGAAGCGAACCCGGCAGCACGCGAAAATATTTCAATAAAAACAATCAGTCTGAACTGAAACATGACAGCAGCCAACGTTCGATCAGTTTGTGAATGCCAGCGCACATGTACGTGATATTTTTGAGGTGAATTTCCATCCCGTCGTCGCCCACTTCACTTCACTGTTCTACCGTTAATTTGGCATTTTCGGTTGTGCAATTTCTGCGCCCGAAGATTAATGGTACGGCAACGGCAGTGAGCCATCCAGCAGAAAGAGCCATCCAGCCAGCTGACGTCGTCGTCGCAGGGCCATCATCCGAAAAAGTGGAAAATCGATAAGTGCGTGCTGTTCCTGGTCGTACGTACCCCGAGTGGAACTAGGACTAGGACTAGAACGCACGCGGTGATCGATTTTCCAAAAAAATCATTCAGGCTATTTGGCTACGTCATAAGTGCCATCTGTGGATTGATAGACAAACAGCAAAGACAACAAAAAATCACGTCACACGGCTGATTGGCCACGTGCGATTTTCTCTAACTATTTGGAAGCTTTTGCCATTCCAATAGGAACATTTTCCAATAAGTTAGCAATAAGTATTGATCTATTTGGAAGAACTGATTGGAATTGTCATAATTCGGATGTCAAAAAGAAAGGTACATCATTCTGTAAACTTTTGAAGTGGTTTGTCTCAACAAAACTTAGCAAATTAATTAAAATTATAAACGAAACTAGCTGGCAAAAGGTGAACTAAAATATAACATCAGTTTCGGTTGTGCTTTCTCATTCATTTCTCGTAATAGTGAACGAAAACATAGGAGTGAATGAATTGGGGTTCTTTCGTAAAAAAAACCTGTTTAGGGAAGATGATATTTGAGAAGCTCCAAATGGTAGATAACATACGATTGCAGGCTTGATGTATGATGTCCGTAATGTGATCTTGATCTTGAGACTATTTCCGATCATAAATTTACCAGTAAATTTGCAATTTGATGATTCAGGTAAGAAACTGTAGAAACGTTAACATTTATGAAAAATCCACAAAACATTGTGCGCATGTTGAACAGACTTGTAAGAAAGCCCTCGCAGCTATTTTATTGAAATTGTAGAAAATTTCAATAATTTTATTATTGCTTGTTCGATAAACATGTTTTATTTAGTTTTTTAGTGATAACATTTCGTAATATTCAACTTCAAACAAGTATTATTGAAGTACATATCGAAGAAATCGAGAATCAAAGGGTGTCCACGGTAAAATTGCACTCAAATTGCTCTTTTGAGCAACCGCTGGGTAAAATCACCTGAGAATTTGCATGGAAAAAGTTCAAAGTGCATTGTTTATACAGTGTGAGTCCTTTTATCGGGTGTGCAAAGATATGAAAAATGTCGAAAAAACAGCTCGTTTACGAAAGTTCTGCACAAGTACATCGAAAATCAGAATTTGTCACATCGTGTCATCACATCGGTAAAAGAATGGGAATCCCAAATTCTACCTACTTGTGGATAAGTTTGATGTTCCAGAGAACCTCCGAAAACAGAAAATGTCGAAGTTTGCCAAGAAATTTTTGATTTAGCAAGCAATTTGTTCATTTGGAAAGCGGAGTACACCTTTCTCGACCCCAGGTACCATAAACATTGACAGGTGTGTTTGAAAGAGTGTCTCCAAAAGCGATTTTTTCCTCTTCTGAAGTCTCATAACTGTCCTACGATCTTCTGGTAGGATTTGACTTCGTGCCAATGTGCAAAGGCTGTCCTGGAGTGGCATAAGGCAAATAATACACCGGTGCTGCGGCCAATCGAGAAATACTAGCCTATTATAAAGCAGATCTTCTGAAACATCCTAAGGTAGTCAAAACAGTTGAAGAAATGAAGAAAGTATGGGTAAATATGCAAACCATGGCAATTTTGAGGTTGCGCAAGATCTCATGGATGGGATTAAGGGGACATAAACGACTAAAAATTTTGAAAATTTCATAATTTTTTATTTCAGATTTTTATTCTGCAGTCTTTTTTGCTTATTTTGATACTAATTTTGGAATGAGCCGACCACAGGAACTGGCCGAAAAATGATCATACACATAAGCATTTCAGTGCGGCGTAGAACAACCTCGACGGAATAAAACGCCGCTCCAGGAAAACTACGATTTTCAAACTTTATGTACCTTTTTCTCAGAAACTATACAACGTATTGGAACAAACTTTTTTTTTTGTTTTGTTGGTAGTAGCTTGACAAAGACTTTTATAACTTGAACCTACTAAACAAAACACAATCAGAAAAAAAAAGAAAACAAAATTTAATTTTTCCAGTCATCTTTTCTTCTTCTTTTTCGTTTTTCTCAAGCTGTATTTCGTTTACAAAACTCATAAGTTATAAAAATCTTTGCCAAGCTCTTACCAGCAAAACCAAAAAAAGTTTGTTCCAATACATTGTGTAGTTTCCGAGAAAAAGGTATATAAAGTTTGAAAATCGTGCCATTCCAGGAGCGGCGTTTTATTCCGTCGAGGTTGTTCGACGCCGCACTGGAATGCTTATGTGTATGATCGTTTTTTGGCCACTTCCCATGGTTGAATTATTACAAAATTAGTATCAAAATAAGCGGGAAAGACTGCAGAATAAAAATCTGAAATAAAAAATAATGAAATTTTCAAAAGTTTTAGTCGTTTATGTCCCCTTAAGGCCAAAGTGCCGGCATTCGGATACGCAGGTGAAATTTAATGAAATAAAAATGCTAAAACTAAGTTTAATTGTTTCATTTGATGCCCTGAAAGTTTGATACCAATCGCATAGAAACTCGAATTTTGCAAATTAATTTTGTGCGTTGCAATTCTACCGTGCACACCTTTTAATGATAAAATTCGTAAACATAAACTGGCAAATACAGTCCGCCAAGCTTCATTAGTGGTTAGTGGTTCGCATGATAATTCCAAGATTTCTTTTGCGGTATCAGGCTATTAAAAACGGAGAATCAATACCCAGCGAATTTATTGCTACGTCCGGTGTTCCACAAGGCAGCTATCTGGGCCGGCTCATTTTCCTATTATATTTCAACGATATCAACTTTTCGCTACGAGGATCCAGGCGTTCCTTTGCTAAGATCATCAGCTTAGATCTACTGCGAGGTCAGAAAAGTAGAAGACACCATGTTCCTGCAGCAACAACTGGACAGTTTTTCTAGATTCAACCATATTAGTCTACGAGCCGAACCAGTACCTCTTCGTAGCAGAATATTTCTCGAAGTGCGGTTTCAAACGACAAGTTATGCAAATGAAGCCATTGGGCTGCAATAAGTTTTCAACCGAGTGTCAGTTGGGTTCGATTTTCAACTCACTCGTAGGACTATTCTTAAACATTTTTCGTGCTAGTTAGACTAAAGTTGTCATTAGGACAACAATATATTTGTTGGTATAAACAAATGAACGAACGCAATGAAAAAAATACATATACAGTCAGTCCACAATCATGGGTCACACACAATTATGGGTCGTTTTAGCTTTATCTGTCGATTAATACGTGGATATTATACTAAATGAATGATAAAATTGTTACTCATAAGTAGCACTAATAACTTGATCATTCATTAGGTAATTTTTAAACGGAACTTAGCAGTTAATGTTAAAATGACTCCTAATTGTGTGTGACCCATGATTGTGGTCTGACTGTACCTTCAAATCACATTAACTTGTCATTATATACCATACCCCACGTCTATATGCTTAACAGGCTGTTTAGTTTTATGATAAAATAATAAATATTAACTACAAAATACAAGCATCAAGTTGTCAAAATATCAATAGGTGTTGCTTTGGAAGTCTCATAATAATCCTTAGCGTGTGCAAAATATTTTATAGATAGTTTTATATGTGCTTATTTCACATTGGTAATATACGGGCCTGATCTTCAGGCGGATTAAACCATCCAATATAACGATAATTGTCAAAAAAGAAATTGAAACTTTCAGCATTTTTCCAACAGCGTACCATAAACCTGAAAGATGTATGCTATTTTTCAAAAGGGTGGTCATTTGGACTTTGGAAACAGAAGGTCAGAAGGTTCGCCCGTAATTTCATACCATATAACATAACTCGTTTGCTTCGTGATGCATGTGGCATCAAAAACAACTTGTCGCTGCTTCCTTCTAACAGAAGACACTCATACGTTTCTTTTTTTTTCTACCCTCTTTTGCAGGAGGAGGACGATAATCAGGTGATCTCCGCAGGTAATGACCAGAAATCGAACTAGTTCCCAGCACTTTACCGTAATTAAATAACAGCAGGAACGGATTGGCAAACCATATTTGCATGTGGCAAAACAAAGAAATAAATGCATTATTTGCACTTAACCTTGAACCATTACATCCTTTGGGTAGGTTGTGATGCTGGGAAAGGGTAAGATGGGTTGACGAAATTCTATTTAATGTTACTATTTAGTTTTCGATACAAGGTCGAAAGTTTTAAAACGGTGCGTATCATACGTTTGCAATGACCGACGTGATTTGCAGAGGAAGGAAGTTTATTATTTTTTGCTTGAAAACTTTTATAGAATATAGTAACAAATATTCAGCATTTTAATTTGTGGTTAATTCAGTTATTTTCTTACGCAAAGAATAAAAGTAAAGCTAAGTCTTGGTGCTACAATCAGCTGTAGCAGTTGGAAGTTGTGTTTATTCGCAACACAGGACAGTTATTACTACGATCTAAATGATTGTTACAACCTCTTCCAGTCGAGATTCGAACCTACAAAAATTGGTTTGTTAGATCAATGTCGTACCTTGGGGCCAACTAAGAGGCGAAAAAAAATAATATTAGGCAAACGGTCTTTTGGCATAATGGTCATTTAGCATAGTAACTTTTTGGCATAATTTATAATTTCGCCAGATTTTATTGTTTAGTGCTTGCTAACAAGAGGCGGTAACAGTTGTTTACCAAATTGTAATCCATGCGAGAACTAAGAAAAACTAACTCGTAGTCCATAAATTTAGTTGAATTAATAAACCTAGACAGAGGCGATTTCGCTTCCGTGTCACCGGTAAACACTCACGTCCTGCGGTCGTCTTTCCGTGATACATCTAGGAAATGCGGAATTGGTGGTGCTAACTGAAAATTAACTATGAATTTAAAATCCATTACCTTATTTACATACTTACTTAAGTGATTTGTCGTCCTAAGGCATAGCCTGCTGAACAAATTTCTCTAATTCATTCGGTTATGGGCTACCAGTCTCATGTACTTTGGACAGCGTATACTCTCCGCCAGATCTCGCTCTACGATTCAAACTATCTTACTCACTGCGCTCCATATCTCCGGTCATCTTATTGCTACCGGATTAGCAACCAACACCAGCTTTTCAGGGTAGTTGTCCGGCATTCTGGCGACATGCGCTGCTCATTGTATCTGTCCAGCTTTACCTACCTTTTGTATACTGTATTCACCATAGAGCTGTGCGAGCTCATGGTTGATCCTCCGCCTCCATACTCCATTTTATTGCACGCCGAAGATCGTTCTTAACACTCGTCTTTCGAAAACTTTGAGCACTCGCAGGTTCTATTTTGAGCATTGTCCACGATATATCCCCGTAGAGAACAACCGATCTAATTGAAGTTTTGTACAGAGTACACTTTGTTCGGGGGCTTAGTTTGTTCGACCGCAATTGGTTGTGAATCTCATAGTAAGCGCGACTTCCGCTGATAATACGCCTCCGATTCTTACGACTGGTTTCTTTGTCCGCTGTTACCAGTGCGCCAGGATAAACCAATTCATCAACTACCTCAAACTCAATTACGTCGATCGTCATACTACTGCCCAAACGGCGTCGTTTAAGCGTAGTTGCCTTTAACCAAATATTTTTTCTGCTGCGCGCTTCAGTCTGGTCAGCCACTGTCACAGATGTTCTACCGATAATATCCATGTCACCGGCAAAGCAGATGAATTGACTAGATTTGTTGGAGATCGTGCACCGCGTGTTGATATCCCCTCGGTTCATAACATCTTGAAGCGCTATGTTGAACAGCAGGCATGACGAATGAACTTGCTAATCCTCCCGAAATCCGAACACTGCACTGTGTTGTACCACCCTTCGTAGATTGAACCAATTTGATCAGCTCCTTGTGGAAGTCATTGTCGTCAATAATTTTTCTATAGTTCTGTTCGGTCTATGGGATCATATGCAGCTTTGAAGACAACGAATGATGCGTGGGAATTTTGTATTCACGGCTATTTTAGAGAATCTGTCGCACCGTTTATATTTAATCGGTGTTGACCATCCTTCTACAAAACCGACCTGATAAGTTCCTACAAATCTGTTCGTAATTGGTGTAAGTTGCTAAGTTGTATGAACAAATTATGCAAATATGCCTCCAAAACACAAAAATTTTATGCTGCAAGAGGTCTGCCGTATGTTTTTGAACTATCCTACGTGGTTTGTCGTTGTTTCTAGAATTGGTGTGTCCTATATACGTTCTTTGCCTTTTTAACTGCACCAATCTCTGAATATATACTTGAGGTTTTCGTTTTTGGGCAGATACATCGATCAAACCATATTTTTACGATTATTTATATTTGTTGTTGTTTTATTTGAGCCAATGTACGATATTACTGAAAAGTACTTTCACCCTATCATTTCCTGAATTTCTCTCATTTATTTGGTTTAAACTAAACTAAACTAAACACACTGTATTCTATTTTTAAAACTTATTTTTAATATTCTTTTGAAGTACTAGTTATAGAATACTAAAAAATACCTGCAGAAAAAAAAACAATTTGTATTATCTAAAAGTGACAAAAAAGTGCCCACTTCATTTGGCTCCAGAAAGGATGAAATAAGGTAAAAGAAAAGTATAAAAGTATTTGACCTTCACAACGTTCTGCAGGTGCTTCGATGTACTCACCACCACATTCTTCCGAGGTGCCAAGGATCTAGTTCTTTCCAGGCGCACTCCAGGATTTCAAAATAGTTATTTTTTGGTAACACCAATTTTGTCAACCCTGGCTTTGAGAATCGCCCATAAATTTTGGATGGAGTTGAGATCCGGGTGTTGATCCGACAAGACCGGAACAAAGACTTGGTCTTCTTGGCAGAATGCATCGGGTCGTTGTCCTGTTGAAATGCGAACTTCTCTTCAAGGCCCGTCTGGATCAGCGAAATCTCCAGATTTTCACGCAGGATTGTTGCTGTGGGACTCTACCATCATTAACTCATCGATTCTCATGAGACTTAGCATTTCGTCCCATCACCAAAAACGCACCAGACCATACCATTCCCTCCTTCATGCTCCGCCGTGCTTTGGAAGTGGCGCTTTTGAGGCTCCTCAGTTGATCTGTGCCAAACGCGATCCCACCGCTTTCGGTTAAATAGCTCGAATTTTAATTCATCCGTCCAGAGAACCCCTTTTCCAGAACTTGAGGGGCTTATCACCATGCTCCTTAGCAAACTTAAGCAGTTCGGTTTTGTTTGCCTTGTTGATAAATAGCTCCTTCCGGGAAACTTTGCTATTAAACCCGTGTGCTACGAGACGGTGACTAACAGTTCGACTGTAAACTAATAGCTGAAGAGTTTCTTGGATCTTGCGAACTGCTGTCTTTGGGTTCTTCCTAACTTCGCGCATGATCTTGGTATCCATTCTTTCATCTACTTTGCGCTTCCTGCCTTTTTGCAGGTTCACCCAACACTAATCCAAATGTTTTGTTTAATTTTTTCCCAATCAGAAGTTTCCCAACCGTAAATAATTGTAATTAGTAACATGTTGCCAAAATAAGACAAATTTTTTAAACAAAACCTAATACACTGAGACACTTTAAATGGATTTTGAGTAGTGAGTCTAAACCATTAAGTTGGGAGGCTCTGTAGCCGCAAGATTACCGAGTCTGCTTTGACAAACGAATGGTCGTGGGTTCGAATCTTAGTAGAATCAGGCCATTCGATGTCAAAGTGACTTTAGCATGGGTTTATTCTCAGGCCCCTCATCACCCTTCCTTCATGCTGAGTTCTACATTATCCCGAAGACGCTTCTTATGGTTAGTATACTGGTATGAGGACCTATTGAGGTAATGGTTTTAAACCTCATGAGGACTCACCAGTTCTAACTATAACGAGGCGAAACAGGTTTGGTATAGTAGGACATGCATCGAAGCAAGGGTAAAACCCTCATACACATAAGCACGCATAAAAAAAATTAAGCTTATCGTTTGTCTCAATAACGATAAAGCACAGAATACAGCATACACCCAAGCAACATTGCAATAGATCAATAATGTTATGGTCAAAGTGATAAGCCCATTTAAAAAAGACCATTAAGTTAGCTCAACCAAATTGTAGCAAAAATATTTAAGTATGTATGATTCGTTCAGTGCAATATTTATTGTTCTTATATGTTTATGTCGAGCTCCTATCTAGCGCCTCCACGTGGTCATACCTGGAAATACTTCAATTTGTATAATTGAGTAGCTAAGCTAGGAGATGCGGGCTCGTGTGGTTTCCAGTTCCTAACCTTACAACTGTAGTTTTAGGCAACCATTAAACCACACGACTTTATTTTGAAGTGTTATACCGTTCTGATTTGAACTTACCGGATAGAGGACATTCTAACGAACACGGTGGTATACAATAAGCATAACATTTTATCATATTAGCGATACTGCCGAACATTTTATTCTGAGTGTTCGAAGTTTGAGACTGTTCTGAGTCTGAATCAGAACGGTATTATTTAAACTAATATTTTTAGTTGACTAATCTACTTTCAGAGAGCGAAATAAGGCGGGATATCTTTGGCTAATTGCAGCCTGGCTTCTGGTCTAAATGCCATTAGTTCATCCCCGAGAGTCCGGCCACTTAACTTTTATCAGCAAAGATACTCCCAATGACTGTAAATAAATCATTTTCTATATGGGAAGCGTTTGGTTCGGGAGGTCCACACTTTCTTCCTTCCCCTTGATTTCAATAAGTTTAATGGAATTAGGTGTTATTTCTGGTTCCACTTGATTCCTTGGAATTCTCTCTGTGGTACATGCTGAGCAGTTGGTTTGGCCGTTGACAAGAAAAATGATTGATTCAAGTATTCGTCATTTTCCAGGAAGCTTTCAAGAATTGGCTGCGTTAGTGTGAGATTAGATTAGATTATATGTTAATATCAGCCTTTTAGTTGCCTTGCCTTGAAGCCAGTAGACATATGTTCGAATTTCAGCTGGGAGAGGCTGTTAGAATCAATAGGCTCGTAGCACTGACCTGCAAATGTCCTGTACTCTAACAGCTGGCTGCGAAGTCTGTCGTATAAAAACAGTAGATCGAGTTTCGATAACGAAATGTAGCACTTTTCGCTTCGATCTTGCTCTTTTGATTACTGCACCTTCGCCAAACAGAATTTGAAAAGGAGGTGTATGGGGCATTTGTAGAGCTAGTAAGTATCTGTAATACTGCTGAAGAAAGCAAAGTTTTATCTTTAGTATTTGCGACGCTGTAGGGCTGCAATGCCGTTGGTAGCAAAAAGAGCGCTTTTTTGGCTACCAAGAGAGTAGCAGCCTTATAGCGCCATAAATGCAATAGGCATAGTAATGATTACTTCAGCAATATTGTAGATAATAACTAATTCTACAAACATCCCCCTACTCACGTCTCTTTGTTTTTTTCATATGTAGGTAATATATATTCTCAAAGTTCATAAAAATTTCAATTACCTCACTGGTTTAGAAACAATATATCTCATATTCTTTTAGTTTACTTCTACGTGTATTTTTCATGACAAAATTCAAGTGTAAGAAATTTAAGCTGCACATCTTTTTGTTTCAAATTAGATACATATTCACTAGACAAAAGATCAAAAAAATACTCAAAAACGCTTCTCATGAACTCATCAGTGCTAAATCCTCAATCAGTTTTATACTAGTCTTAGACACAGAACTTACCGCACGTCCGGCTATGGGTCAAAGCGAGTATTTTCCACTCCTCAGTGGGTCATTTGAAACCCCCTGTAAACTGAACGCTCAATTCCTTGTTCGGAATTTCAAACGGCCTGTAACAACGCCCACTTGTGTTGCGATAAAAACGCGCATGCGTGCTTATGAGTTATATGCCTACTGTGGTTGAATGTTAAGAATGAAAGAGAAAAATAGTGTGGTTTAGATTTCCTTTGATATCTGAACGATTCAAATTTTGGACATGTATTGCTGGTATGTACGTTAATTGTTGCGTATTTACCTTATGCCCGACCGACTTGGATTGTATAGTGAATTATTTAGAAAACATTATAATGTTGTTCTGCTACAATAGAAAGAAAATGTTGACCGAAAACATGGTCGAAATATTTGTCATTTATCTACATGTTTTTGATTTGATCATAACAATCAAAGAAGCATAAAAGACATGTTTAAGCAACCCTTGATTTTGATTTTTATCAACATAATATACTAAAACAGTACGATACAGTTTTTCATAAATATGTAACATCAAAAAAGAACTAGAATTTCAGCAGTTTGAAGAACACTTAGAACCTTCGATTGCAATACTATGCAAAACATGAAATACTCCGTTTAACATTCCCAAATCAAAAAACAATACCAGACAGAACGTGCTAACTCATTCACACTGGTTAAGTTGGGTTTATCACTTTTCACCTTAACAGTGATGGGCGCGAAAGGGCAGGTTCGCTTTAAACTGGAATTAAACTCTTATCGATATTCTCACACTTATCCTTGTTTGTTCCTGCTCGCACAAGTGCAATAACTTATCGCTTATTATAAGCAGTAGCAATAGCAGCATAAACAGCAGCAGCCAACATAAGTAGGTACCTGCTCAAATACCATTTCATGACACTGTAAAGTTTTACTGTCAGCAATCATCTGGCATGGCATACTACTAATCATATTATGATGCAGATTACAGTCTTCCAAACAGTTTATGTCATCGAAGCAATCCGTATGATAATTTATGCTGCGGTTACAGGTTGCTGGCGAGGCGCTCCACTCATACAGATGAATCCAGACAGCCGAATCGACGAAACAGACCATATCGATGTCTCTGTTGCGCAGCCGGAGTGTAAGCGAAGGGGGCGTGTTTCTTCAGCATGCTATCTTTCTCTACGCATGCCGTCTTCGTTTGTTTCATAAATCAGCGCGGTTGTTCAACGTCGTGACTCGCAACTTCGCACTACCACAGTTTATGTGACGCTATGAACGAAATGTGTGAAGGACGATATAAAATCGACGAATCGCCAACATCTGGGGAAAGCTTTGGAATGGTCGAGAAGATTTTTCTTTGTGTAAAGAAAAATTTAGTCTAAAACAGAAAGTATTTAATAGCTGCAGTTTTTGAAGAAATGCTATTAAACAATAAACTTTCCACGACCATCCCTTGTCCAATTTTAAAATCGATGATCGATTCCTGTCTTCTGTGTGTGTCTGTTTCAGTAGGCTATGCGCACGACGGCAGTAATTCTATTTATAATATATATACACGTGTATACACTCTCAGCAAGAACCGGCAAAAAGCGTGCACAGTGCGCACACAAACTCAAACGTGCGGCTGCGAGTAGTGAAATTTTCACTCCACATGATGTTGGGTGAAATAACAAATTCCTTGAAGTAGTTAGTCAAACTCAAACATTGGCGCATTACACACGTACAGTTTTCCGTGGGCCGAACGCATGGAAGCGTGTAGTTTTGATGCTCTCGCTTACGGTTTTTGTTATTCATACTGATGGATTAGCAAGCAATAGAAGTGAATTTTAGTGAACATTTGTGTAACCATAACAGGAGTGTGATTTGTAATCTTACGGATAAGCGGAATGCGTTTTGCGAAGAACAAACAATTGACGAAATCAAGTGCACAATTGTTGTAGGTCATAAGTGAAGATACAAAATCTAGAATACTACGAATTCCAACACGTATTTCAAACAGTGAAAAGTGACAAATACGATGGGAAAACTAAACCACCAGTGAAACAGATTTAAAACTGTTCTACCTTAAAAGCTAAAGATATTAACAGCACCGTGTATCACTGAAAACAAGTAGGAGAATCTCTGATTAAAATTTTCCGGACTGGAAAAACACTGTGAGGATTTACTACGGAATAGTTCAAGTTAAATTACTTAAAAGTGAGTGTTCGATCATCCTGTTTATACATACTCTATCATATGAAATTTTTATCAGTGAAAGGACTTTCCAACTCTGGTTCAAAAATTGGTTGAAATGTAAATATTCCAAAAACTGAACAGTCTTTTTACTATCAAAAGCTAAGGGTCTAAGAGGAACAATCAAAGTACACATTCCAATGGGAATTAGCTTTCCGGTAGTTGAAGTTAACAATCATACCAAGCATAGATCCCTTCCTGCAAAAACTAGAAAACCGCAAAATGACTGGTTTGCAAAATTGGCAAGTGCCCTGTTTGAATAATGTAGATGCGTTTAATATTCAATCTATGGTTGAAGTATGACCCGGCAGCAGAAAAGTGTTGAAAGGAATTTAAGGTGAGAACCTGCTACGGTTTCCAGTCTGGAATAATTATTCCGAGAACGTAGGCCAGGGGTTGGTGCGGACGGGGAGATTGTCTGAGAATCATGTTCCATTCATCTTTATTCAACATGATTAACGTGGCATGTGATCGAGCACATGATTGCCACCTACGAGGAATTCTATAGCCAGTTAAAAATACATATGTATTTTGATGAAATGAGTCGGAAAATTATTTGATGTAAATCTTTTCACTACACTGAACTACATATTATCAACACTTAAACTACAATAAAATTTACCTTATGTCACCTAGTGATCAGCAGAGGCTTTGTTGCATTGTTCAATGGTGAATGTCATTGGAATTGAATTGGTTCCCTCGTCAGTACTCTATGCGAAAGAACTTTCCGATTCCAATAGTATTCCTTATGTTGCGCAATCAATATATACCTCGTAGGATGGCAATTATTGATGCTTCATTTCCCTTAATACACACACAGGTCGGAAATATCATTTATAATTAAACGTTTTTTAATGCACACAAACTCTAGTTTGTTGGAACTGAATGTATGGAGAAGTTCTTTAGAAAGGCGAAATTTTACATGACAAACATTTTATATAATATACCTTCACATATGCAATGGATTCGGTTTATCTAAAGGTATGCATTTACCACACAAAAATCTATTACGTTTAATTTGTCTTAATTATATGGTTCTGAATACCACCGGTTCCGTTAGACTTGTAATGAGTATAGTTAATAAGCCTGAAAAAATTAATATTATAATGTTATAATTCAAACATTTTACACGTTGCACATTGTGCAACATATATTTTTTATGCCACAGGTGTGAGTTTGTTCATCATACCCAATTGCAGTTAATTATAGCCGTGTTGCTTAAAATCTAGTCTTCGTAAATTTGCCCGAACTCATGTTGGAAAAAGGATTCCAGTATCAGTCACGCTGTGTAATTGAACCGTCAGCCATATAATATGTTTACTTAAAATATTTTAAACATTCCAAAAACCAGAACAGATGACTGATCAATTTCATAAAAGACACAAGCAAAGTAGTAAACTTCCCTCAAAGAGTGTAAACCATACCTTCATTACAACCATATTCCCGATCGCATCGTCTTATGTACAAGAAATTACTGTCTACCAGGATCGATTTAGCTAGCCACACCACCACAAATGCTACGAGATGATTGATGATGATACGAAGGAGTCACCAATGTATTCCTCTACAACCGCATCCAAATATTCCGGTAGCAATTTCATCACTGTCCAATCGGTACCACAACCGTTTTCTGTGTAAACATGAAATATGCGCCAGCAGTCGTTCCAACGGTAGCAAATTCGAAAAATTAGTTCCCGTTATAATAAGGTTGCATTTAATTATTTTCACTAGCGTGCCTTGGCTGAAGCACGTATCCCGCCTTCTTTATAGAATTAAATGTAAAAATATTAATTGCCTATGGTGTAATCGAGAAGCCCAGAGTTTTTAACCTAATCGTCCGACATTTTAACGCTAAATTACGTATTTGTTTTCTATATTACGGTACACTGTAGAAGTACGAGAAATAAACTTTTAACGAAAAGTGGTTACGTTTTGCAAGCCTATAATTCAATCGTTTTCAATGGATTTTAAAGATTTGCATTAATCCAACAGAAATTTTTTATACGGTATGTGATATAGAAAATTTATTAGAAATTTGTCAAATCATTATTTAAATGGGCATAAACATCAAACACCATCAAGACTAAACGAATCAACTAATCACATGTAAACACGCGCCAGACCAAAACGACAAGTTTATTTAATTCCGAATTCGACTGTTCACTTTAGAAAAAAAGTGGCAGTTTAACTCGGGAAATAGATGTTTGTCATGAACCACCTTGATGTCCTGAAAGTAAACCGACGCAACTACAAATTAATCTGTCACAGTGCAAACTGCTCTCAACTATTTTCGAGTAAATTGACGAGTGCGTATCACTGTTGTAAATGATAAGCCTAAATAATGTAAGCAAAGGTTATTTGGTAAATGAACAATATTTTATATTTCGAGCAAGTTTCTTTAGCAACCTACTTACCTGAATTACCGATAGAAACAGTAAACCTATTGTAATGGACTTAACTGCCTACGATGAACGAATTCTCCAAAAAATTAATAACGATAGAGAATGATTTTAGAAAAAATGTATCAACAGTGCCAACTGAAAAATAGTTAGTAAAAAAATTCTAAGTGAAAGCCAAAGAAATTTCCAATTCAATCGGAGCAGAAAAGACTTTGAAATATAATGTCCTCATGAAATGTCGAAGAATAATAACGGTTTCGTTCGACATGGTGGGGTTGTTTCCGAGTTTTCCAGTGAATGAAACTACGACAGCGTAGTGACAGTAATTGGAAAATAAAGTCAGTAAATATTTGTCGTTAACCAAAATTTTGAAGGGAAAAATAGTTGTTACATATTTAGAGGTTACAAAATATATAAACAAACAGAAAGCGCGGCCATGAGGAACCATCACGTATTCTACGTGAGCTATTCACGAGAAACAACATGAGAAAAAAATTGAATCATAGAATCATCAAACCGATAGTGGTAAAGTATATGTATAGTGGATATTTTAAGAATTCCATCTTGAGAAGCCACCATTTTGTCAAAAATTATTATTGCGCTAATTCCTTCGATCAATTTTAAGATAATATAATTTATTGCTGATTATTTTTTGGTTTTTCGAATGCCGATGATTCAATTCATAAATAAGTGCTCACTTCAATACACCTTGTTTTAAAAGCGTCCCAAAAGATTAACAATAGCAGCTTAAAGTTACCGTAACATGGATACATCAAAAGCAAAGCCTTGGGTTCATACCATCTTTAGACATTAACCTTCTTTATCGACAGACTGCGCAGCCAGCTGTTGAAGTACAGGAAAATTACGGGGCCACTTCAAAGATCCTACTGACTCTATCTAGCAAGCACCGCCTAGCCGAGATTCGAACATACGATGACTGGCTTGTTAGATCAGTATCGGATACTAGTACATGGCTACAAATTAACACGTTTAAACCCACGTGCGAGCAGTCATTAAAAAGCCCTTATCGCATAAAAATTGTGCATGGTGGTCTTATCCCGTTCGTTATGGGCAGTTTTACCTCCAAATGGTCTATTTTCATATTTCCTTATTTCAACAAAACTATATTAACACTAAATGCGACTTACTAAGTATTACTAGATTTACTAAAAATTTTCGCGATTTAAATGAAATAAATTTTTAGTAATGCGTAAGCAAAGTTATAACAAACTGAACGATAGTAATAAAAATCTATTTTTACATATTTTTTGATCGTCTATGCGTTACCGCTAAGGCTGTGCGAGATTTCGTGAAATTTCGAGTTTACCGAAATTTAACGAAATCGTACGAAATTTACCTTAGATTTGATAGTAGATCACCATTAAACTAAAGTTAATGCTAAGGTAAATTTCGCACAGTTTCGTTCGATTTCGGTAAAGACGAAATTTCGCCTTAGTTACCGCTGTACAAGGTATTGTAAAATACTACGTAGGGACTTCGTAATTTGTCTGTCATCAAAAACTAACACCAATTTATACAAGGCACTGTAAAGCCAATTTGGGTGGTTTTACTCCGGCGGGCGATCTTGTTCCATCTACCCTTACGTATTGAAATTCTATTTAGAAGCATGAAAAAAGTATGTAGAAGGGACTGTGTCTCAGGACACAAACGCAGGCTTCATGTAGGACTACGGATGTGTACATCTATAGGTACAGTCCGTCCCGTTGATATTGATACTACGGTCATTTCTATAAATTTCATGTAAAGATATTTTCCAATTCCTAAAACCTAATTTTGATAGAATTAATGCAAGCTCTGTTTTGATATATTTTCCGTCTATGTTTCATTACTTTCAATTTTTCTATAACGCATTCTTTGAAATTAATTGGTTTCTTTGTTGGAGTTGATGCGTGGAAGATTTTCCGATCGATCTCTGCAAAAATATTGAATATATATCTGGAAACCGCTAATTTGTTAGTGCTCAAAACCTATCACTCTTCCGTAACTCTCGCATTTTTTGGAATGACCCCCTATATCAGCTTGCTTCCTGAAAGACGTAGTCCTATGAAAGAATTCTTTGAAAAATGGTTCATATAAGTACAAATAGGGTTTATTTCTGATTCCCGTCGTAGTAAGTAAAGCCCTTCTAATTTTCATCATTTGTTGGGTGGATTTAACTCCAAAAGTTCTTGTGCTGATTTGATTAAAACACACTTACCTTCCGATCCGTGAACTTTGAAATCACTGAAAAGCGATTATTAAAGCATATTATTGAAATTAAGCAACTGACTTTATTTCTTAAATTCGTCGTACCGTTTTAAAATCCGTCCATCAAAATTTTTCATCGTCTGAACTAAAAATCACAACAATGTTTACGAAGCTAACGCGCATGTATTTGTGTAGGATGGCATGACAAATGTTATTTTACAAAATTTCTGCAGGTCAGGCAAGTTTTCCTGACTGCAGAATAACGACAATGCCTTGCGTGAGTTGTTTTCATAAATGAATGACGGAAATTAAAGCGGTTAGTCGACATTTTTTTCTTCGTCGCACGAAAAAAGTAAGAAATTTGGCTGATAGGACTTCTTTTATGATAAAAAGCATTTAAATAGATCTCAGCTCACCTTGATTGATCGGGTATGATAGACAACAAACTAAAATATTAGGGAATAACTAGTTTTGCATTGTGTGTCATAAAATGCTGATATTTTTAATAATTTGTGTTGAATAGGACGGGAATAGGCAATTACGACGAAGCAACAACATACGCTAAACTATTTTCAGTTACACTTTTGCTAAATTTTGGCGATTTTGTAAAATCAATATTGTCACGATCGCCTTGTGTGAAGTGCTCTAGGGTAGATGTTCCAGTAATGGTGGAAATTCACCAGTAATAGTGGAAACATATCATTATTTTGGGATTCTGATGTGAGATCTACGTCAGTGTCAATACAGAGCATTGATAAGTATGGACGGAAAATTCATCAAGCACACAAAGCTGTTGGAAGCTACCCAAAAAATGGTGATAAACTTAGCCCTATCGAGAAACGTGGAAAGAAAAGCAAGCTTTCCCCAACGGATAAACAGAGAACATAGAATTGCCGTGAGCCAGAAAATAGCAACAGCACAAATTCATGCAAAATTAGAACTACCGGCTACTACACGTACAACAAGTTCACGCAAACGAAAGCTTGAAGTGACGTAAGCGACTTGGAAAACCCAAGTTAAGTGAACGACATAAGCAGAATTGCTTCAGATTCACAAAAACGGGCATCCTTTGCACCGATTAATGGAAGAATGTTTTTGGGAAGAAAAAAAGTATGAAGGCCTGTATTGACGTAGAACTGCGAATGTAAATACAATTCTACAATACGTGGCATTTCACAAATATTCAATGGTTTGTTTCACAAATTTATAATTTACAGTATTGTTTACAAATACCTTAAAATATCATTTTTATCAGTTTGTATACTAATTTCTCAAAACATAATATTAGTTACTGAATGCACAATTTTTGGTTGAAAATAAAATTCTGCGTTGTCAATGAAAACATTGATTCGTATTCTTCAATTTCTTCGAGAATAACTGAAGGCACTTTTCATTATGACAGAATGATTTAGGGTATATTTATCAACTAACATATGAAATGTCAGTTAAAAAGCAGGCTAATTAAAAGATCATTCGTAAACTAATGTTCTCTGTAGCTGGAGTCCCCAGATGGCCGCAAAGTAAGACGCTGGTCTAACAAGTCAATCGTCGTATGTTTGAATTTCTGCTGGGCGAGGCTGTTACAGTCAATAGCCCCTCAACTGTACTATACTCTAACAGCTGGTTGCTTAGTCTGGGTTTAATCGAAACTAATAATTCTTTACCATTTGGACGAAAAGACCTAGTCACTTTATATCTAATGTCAAAGTAGTTGAATATTGAATTAGCAAGTGTATAAATTTGCTGTGGCGTACCTGGGAAGCAAGATCATGCTTATGTTAGTTTGGTGGTGGTACAGTCATGTGCTGGGGATGCTGTTTCTTTCGAGAAACGCTGCTTTTGACATAGATTACAACGAATATGACGTCGGAGGACTACGCAGAAATGCTGGAGATAAGCTTGATTGAAAACGGCGTAATAATGCTGCAATCGACAACTCCAAACTGGCAAAACACTGGTATGCGGATAAAGAAATCAATTTTTTTGCGTGATCAGCCTGTTCTCCGGATCTGATCCCGATCGAGAACCTCTGGTCCAACCTTGCACGCTGTGCTTACGAAAACGTTCAAAAGTCGAATCCATGAATGTTGGGAGGAGATCTCGCAGGAATTCCATTCAGCTGAAAATCACGTAACTTGTGGAGAAATTTACGTGATTTTTCACGTGGAAAGAGCATGTGGATTATTTTGAGTGTAGCAATGATAAGCGTAATACCATGATAAGAGCGGCTTTCAGTGAAAGATAAACTTTGTGGATCTCGTCTGTGTTGCTAATGAATATGAATCGTGAACAATCTTGATCGACTATTTTGATTTCTACCACGTTTTCGAACAAAACTTTAGTTTTGGATAAATGCTTATGTCCAAAAATTTCAGTTACCGTGCCTGTGGGTAATTCCGCGCATTCATCGTAAAAATCGAGTTTTCAACAGTCTTTGTTCTAAGGTATTGTCGATGTGTTCACTATTTTGGTATACCATGCTCCTTTAAAATTATTGTCAACAACTTTTGATTTGTGATTCAGACCAAACCAAAGGTTATTTCATTGCACGCGGATCAAAACGACATTTTCCCGTGGTTTCTTAACAATTGCACTAAGCGAAGATCTCAATAATCGACAGGTTTTTTTCAATCTAAAATATATTTTTTATGTTTGAAATAGTTGAAATAGTTATGATTAACTCAGTTTTCTATTAGTTTGGTTTAATGGTTTGTTGTGAGTGGAATTAAGAGCAGAGAAATTAGTGTTGTTTATAGTTCCGCGCGGATGCAGTAGGATCATGTCGGGAAACAAGGGTTAGCAAAATATGTATTATGTACTCTTGAGAAAACTTTGTAAACATGTTGAGGAAAGTCAAATAAGGTTGTTAAGTACGGAAATCTGCGAAAATGATCTTGCACTTTTGGGATCACAGATAAGCATAAAACTTTCTAATCTATCTACTATTGATGGATGCGTTTAGTATCTTTTCAACAATTGTGATTATGAGACATAGAAAAATAAAAAAACAGTGCGTTGGTTATCAATCAAAGTTAATTAATATTAGTACAGTAATGTTCCGATTTTGTTAGCTCCCGATTTTGTTTACCTCCAATTTTATCAGCTTTTTATCCCGATTTTGTCAGCCTATAAATTTTGTTTAACTTTTGTGCTTTTAAACATAATTTATAAAACTTTTCAGCCTGCTTGAAACTATTCTGATTTTCTGGGGAGAGTTTTCAAAAAATGATGGCTTCTTGCGAGTAATTAAGGGTCAAAATTAGGGTATTTTTATAGTAAAAGTTCTATAGTTCCTAAACAAGCAATGATAGAGGTATACTATATTCAGCAATGTTGTGTATTTTTACTATTTGTACAACTTTGTAAAACAGGAAAAAGTCATACAACAACTATAAAACCAGCTAAAATCAAAATAGAAAAACTGATTTTAATGATTTTTCATTTATGAGAAATAGGATTTTTCTTTCTTTGGTGAAGAGATAGAAGGTTAGTGTCTTCGGCAAAATTTCTTGTAATAATATACTGTAAACCTTTGAATAGTACATCAATGTGTTATATTGAAACTGATGAAAAATAAATTTTTTATTGCACTTTTAGGGAGATTTATGAAAATTTGAATTCCGCTGGACGATAGAACTTTTAATTTTAAGAAAGTCTTCCAAAGGTTCCATCAACCTAAAACCAAGTTTTCCCGCTCAAAGCTAATATGCGCACCAAAAAAGGGTCTAGACCCGCGTGCTGTGCCCGGTGCATGGAGCTTTCGGCTGACCAATTGAGGGATAAAACTTAATTTTTAGCAGAAGTCTTCGATATTGCAAGGTCTTCTTAAGTCATGAATTTTGAAAAAAAATCGAAAAAAAAAATTTCGATTTTGTCAGTTTCCCCATTTTGTCAGCCCAAAATTCAACATGGGGCTGACAGAATCGGAACATTACTGTATTCATATTTTTCCCCAAAATGTAGTGATCGTGTAACGTACAAGTAAATTTGACTAAATATTTCAGATTCAGCCATATTCCGGCTTTGGCGGTGATGAATGCAGTCCATTTATTATTCCAGTTGTCGACAAGTGTCATTATTCGCAATCTTTCCTATCATGTTTTGTTACGTCTGTTTGTCTATGATTCCAATTCCTATCAGACGTCCGGACTTATAATGAACTCGTTTTAATGGGTTTTACTTGGACTTAGTGCATGTTATTATTGCGACAATAAGGTAGTGCGCGGTATTACATACACGTCTGAGCAGTATTATAATCAAGGCATAAATTAGTGTGCGGAATTATGTGCATTGACACGTAACAAGCTGAAGCATTTTTTCTTGTTTTTTCTTGTAATTTTACACCAACTTTCATATATTTCCGATACAAATAAAACTTATAATCCTATCTAATGGTGATGTTATGGTTATTCCATCTTAAGATTTAAATTTTTTGCCTAAATCATAGCACTGTCGGTCGATTAATCGTTGAGTATTGCTTTCACTAATCGATTAATTCAACTCTTCGTACGGGTAGTATTCGATGAATTTTAATTCGAATGGTTTTTTCGTTATTCGATTTAGTTGAATTACTCGAGCGAATAATGTACATCTCTACTTATACTGATCAAATACAGTTGAAGGGAAGAGATGGTCGTGCTTTTTTCTCAAACGGTTTATTTTCAGAACATCAACTAGGCTCAGGCCTAATCGAAGTGATTAGTTCTTGATCTGTTGGGACGAACAGGTACTGTCATTTTTTTCTAGAATCGAAGGAAACGAAATTGTCGTACCGGACTTGGGAAGTAAAAGTACTTACATATGATTGGCTGATTAGTTCATTCTTGAAAAAACCTAATATTTATGCTTATTTCAATACTAACTTGACAAATTTCTATTGCATTCTCTACATCAATTATTGTAAAGAAAAATTTTTGATCGGTTGTTGCAAATATCTCTAAAATCCATTGGAAAATGATTGCATTATAAACGTACAAGCAAGTTGAATAGTTGAACAATTTTTGAGGCAAAGTAGCTTACTGAAGTGCTGCAAGGATAAAACGCGACAGATTACAGAAAATCATTGAGAAGACGGTCAATAATTTATCTGTTATCGAGGAAAAAATTGACCGCTTAGTTGATTTCGAGGTACGATGCTGGTCTAACAAGCCAGTCGTCGTATGTTCGAATCTCGGCTTGGCGATGCTGCTGCTAGATGGAGTCAGTAGAATTGTTGCACTAGCACCGTAACTGTCCTGTACTCTAATAGCCGGCTGTGGAGTCTGTCGATAAAGAAGGGTCAAGTCTTAGAGAGGATGATTAAGCCCAAGGCTTTTTTCCATGTTGAGTATTTTTATCATCGCGACCATTTGTTTGATCTATTGTGATATCCCCCGTTTTATTATAGTTATGTTGTCTAGATGACGTATCACTATAAGAAGTGATCGTCATTGTTTGACTAAAAGCATTTGTCCAGCCCGGTGATGCATATCGGATGAAGTGCACTACTGAGCTAGGAGTGGTTCTCCAAATATCAGAGGGTTCTAACAGCCCTCGTTCGAACCCCAATCTTTTATAGAGAATTGCCGGACATCGGCATAACAGGTGTTCCGAGTCTTCTTTTTCTATGTCACAGAAGCGACATATATCATCTTGAACTTTTCCCATTAGTTTCAGATGATATCGGTTCGGACAATGTCCTGTTATGAGACCAGCATAAATGCTAAGATCTTTCTTCGAAAGCTCCAGGATTTTGCGAGTCATTGAAACGTTTGGAGAGATAAACTATTTCGACTGCCTAGCATTTGATTCCACTTTCGAACATGCTTTCAGTTCCATTTTTAAAGCAGAACCAAGGTGAGTTAAAATAGGTGATCTAGTTTTCACAGTTTGTAGAACAGACGTGCGCGGAACGATTGGTTAGCAACCAACGACGTTGTTTATACATTCAACAGTTTCCGCTTTGAAAATTTCGGTGATCGTCAAGGGTTACCCAGCGGGGGTGAAAAACAAATTTGAACATCAGAAAACCTCTCTTGACTAACCTTGAGCAGAACCAGATAAGCCACGGAAGGGTTCAGATCCTACAAATTGATGAGAAGATCCGAGTCTTGCAAGCGCATCAGCTCTTTCATTTCCATCGATTCCATAGTGACCTGGGACCTAGTTACGACAAGACAATTTTTGGAGTGATTGGATAGCCCAGCTAGCACTAACTCGTATATCAATATAGGTAAACTATCGTAAGAATCTCCTAACAAACTCGAAATCGTAACTAAAGCTGGATAAAGTGGGATCAAGTTGATTTTTTGTCGTATATAATGATAATGACTGACATACATACGATTTTCAGCACAAAATCGTAGAGTAGTACGGAGCGACTCGCGCTTAATCGGATATTATCGTATATAAATACTTATATAGTTGTAACGCTCAAAATTATTCGTAATCACGTATATCGTCTCCAAAATAGTACGGATATGCCAATTTTGCGCATGAAATACGATTTATTTAGCATGTACATCTGTACGTAATGCTGATTTTTACCTTTTTTATACATATGAAAATACTAGCTGGTTACATTCCCAGACTTTAGACTTTCCCAGTCATTAACTTTTCGTCGGAAAGCCCAATTTCGAAAGCAGTTTTTGGGCCCACAACAGGGGCTATGTTTTTAGAAATACGTTTACTGCATTTTTCTTGCCGATCTGAATGCAGAGAATATTAACATTTTCACATTCACATTTTGTTTCTTTCAAACAAAAAACATTCTTTTGAAATTCTCATTTCTCCTTAGAGGAAGCGCCTACTAAAAGTAGATATAAGTAAGAATATTCATGGAGAGCAACGAGATGTTATTTTCTTCATTTATTGTGTACTCTCTGCCTTTAGAAACAGACAAATACCATTTATCAACACAGGACACAAAACTTCTAGTTCTTACAAAACGGAATAGTTACCATTAAGCTAACCGGTTTCGGGTAAGGTACTAAACCCTGGTTACAACTACTCAGAATGCCACTAAACCGTACAAACTCAGCCTTGAGTAGAAAATTAGACTAGTATCAGAATCATTTACTGTTACAGTTAACGTAGTTTTTGATTTCTCCAAGTCATTTTTGTTTGCGGTTGAAACTAATTGTAGGCTTGATCCCAACTTCCTCTTTGAAACGGAAATACCACTAACGGGTGACAACTAAAATTTTGGAATTTTTTTCTCAAGCTGTCAAAAAAGATAAAGATACATGAAAAAGATCTGATTTACACTCAAGTACTTTTTTTACACGGTTTGTTGTTGCGAATATTAAGAACGGGGCAACTTAGGGACCATTTATTTATTTCTCAATACATTTGGGCTTGGCCCGACATTTGTCACATATTTTGTAAATGGTCCCTAAGTCGCACCGTTCTTGAGTAATCGAAAAAAACAAACCGTGTAAAAAAAGACTTGAGTGTACTGAAATTAATGATACATTGTCCTTTGTTGAAAAAAATTAGTGAACATTTGGAAACGGTCCGTAATCGGCTGTTCGGCGAAGCTTCCATTTGATGTCGAAACAGGAGCGTTGTACGGCCGTCATGTCAACTTTGCGAAGGCATCTCTTGTTTCTACTAACCATCTGTTTGCTATTCGTGGCTCTTCAATTATTTTTGTACACCAAGGAACCCAAAATCCTGAAGAAATCTTCGATTGGGCGTACTGAGACAGATTTGTCAGGTCGTGGCTTTAGGGTACAAATGGGATCGAATGGGTATTCAGGAACGGTTGTGTTTTTTTTTGGTGTAATGCGATGATACTCTATCCGGCCAAAACACGTATTGTCCATCTGCATGATGTTTTCGTAGAAACGGGATCATAATTCTCTTCAGACATTCGTCTGGTGCACGTCTTATTGAGAGCCAAACCAGAGAGCTTGTTGTTGAAGGCATGAGAAAGAGAACGATGTCCTCCAGCGTCCATAATTTCGGCTGATCTTCCACTACCTTGCTTGCGAATAGTTGTTGAGCATCTTAGGATATGGTAAACGGTCGAAGCCGCAACATATTCGCTTTTTAAATGTTGTACCGTATACTTTTTACCGAGATTTCTGTGTCAGTTCGTAGAAGTGTACAACGCGCTCCCGAAATGCTTCTTGTTTCGACGCCATTTTAAGCAAAACTGGACAAAAAATATTGACAATAAGAGGAGAGAGAGAGATTCATATACATACTCTCATTTCTCTCTGAGCTCGTTTATTTTTGAGAATAGGGGTCTTCAAAAAAATTCCAAAATTTTAGTTGTCACCCGTTAAGACGTTCAACAATAATTTATAAATGTATTCTTGTTTGAGATAACAAATAAAAGATGACAGAAATTGAATCAATAACACAGTTTTTCTCGACGAAATTCGAATCAACTCCAAACAGTTAATGTTGCGATAATTAGTATTTTGAGTCCTAAAAATGTACTGTAATATCAAATTATGTCAATCACAGTACAAAATTTTGTTCAGTAGGGAAACGCAAGATTCAAAATGATTAGGATTTACTGTTTTGAAGTAGAGTAGACGAGAAACTTGCAGCTTGTTATTCTTTTACTTGCATGTTGCACATTAATAATTATAATTATATGTACTTAAAATTTAATGCATTGAAAAATATTTCGTGTTATCATCGGAAACGTAATGCCGAAATTGCAGCCTGCAGCAACTAGAGCTAAAAGCAATTTTCTAATTATATTTCAAATTAAAGTAATTGCATATTCAAAAAATTCTTTCGAGAAGTTTCTGTTTAAGTATACCTTAATATTGCACTTGTGCTTCTGCTTTCCAGCTGCTTGAAGTTTACTTCACATAAGCGTATTCAGGGTAGGAGACATTGAGCCAACTGTCGCGTTTCCTCTGTTGAACACAACACATTAATTTTCTAATTTTATTTTTGTACTATGCTTTGGTTTCTCTATATCTGCAAGACTGGACAAAACTTCTTTTCTTTTTTTCGTTCAAGGCCTTATTAATTTTATTTTACACTTTTTTATCATTTCGAATCATTCATTTTTGTACAAAATTAGATTCCTTTACTCTGAACACTTCAAAAAAGTTAACGAGTTTCAATTTATTGGCCTCTACAATAATTAATATAAATCATCTAGTGCGATCGCCATGCAGACTGAATCGATAACCGGTTGAACCCAGCAAATAGAGGCAGAAATCGGTCGCGCATCGCAATTACACTCCCAGCGTACGCAGAAATGCACACAAAGCGTTGCTTTATATTTGAATAAATCATAAACACATGTGTGCAGCGAATGTGAATGCGAAGTAATTGTCTTTGGCATAATGTTATCTGAAACAACTCTATGCTTTGCCATGCCGGTACAGGCACGATTGTTGTACCCTTTCTTTTCCGCGAAAAGAAACATCCTCATATCAGCCAGCGCTCATCGTGTTCGGCTTTCGGCCATTGGGAGCCTCCGACAGTTTCTGACTGTTTTCCTTCCATGCAGATCGCACCGATCGGTGCACTTATGCAGACGCTTATGTTCGAGGTTATTATTTTCTTCGGTTTTTCTGCCTCCCTAAAATTTTCGGGGCCCTCGATAAGTGTAGGACAAGAAATAATTGAACCAGCTTGCCGGTCATGACCAGAAGAAACGACAGGCAGCAGGCAGGAGGCGTCATCGAGTCGCTGTTGCGCTGTGTTATGCATAGCCGAAGGGGCAAATTGTTCATTGGTTCGAAATTGCCGGTTACTCCATGTTGGGTTTCTTTTTCGTTTTCATTTTATTTTATGTTTGCATGGCAGCACGGTGATTCGCAAACGGAATGTTGTCAGTGTTTCTTTTTTGGGGATTAAGTATTTGCGGTTTTTATCTTCTCCAGAAAACAAAACACAATGGGTTTCGAGGTGATTCGACATTCTTGAAACAATGAACCGACGAATTCATTGACAGCACTTTTTTATTCAAGGCTATTTAACACGGTATAATTGTCAATGGACGAGAGGTGTTACGTTTGTTTAAACGCATCACATTACTTTCATACACTTTCATATCATATTATTACCATATCGAACGGATAACGGAATGCGAATCAGTAACAGCATAATTTTAGTAGCGAAAAAGAAAATCGAAATAATATAATCTTTCGATCCACCCAATCTACTTGCAGGTGAATGGTGTTAAACTCTACCACTCGAAAATGGATGCCAACAATTTTGTGATGTCTTCCTACCAGTTCGTGAACTCACTCGCCTCGTGCTACCCGAACAACAGCCAGAATCCAAATAATGCCCAAACGGGTGGTTCCGGTTCCGGACAAAGTGATGGCTATTTCCCGCCCTCGGCTTACACCCCCAATCTGTACCCGGGAACGCCACATCAGGCTCACTACTCCAATCCGCAGTCGTACAATCCACTGGCAGCGGCGGGAGCGGGCAATGTAAACAGCAGCGCCAGCAGTGGCGGCCATCAATCAAGTGAAATGGTTGACTATACACAGCTACAGCCTCAAAAATTTCTTCTGAACCAGCAACAGCAGCAGCAGCAGCAACAATCCGCCCTCAGTTCTCAGAGCTGTAAATATGCTAGCGAAGGTGCTAGCGCAGGTTCGAATGTAGGTAATAACACTAGCAATAATAATAGCACTACAAGCCCACAAGACCTAAGCACGGCAGGCAACACCGGCAGCGGTGGCGGAGGTGGAAGCAATCGGCCGGATATATCGCCAAAATTATCCCCGAGCTCAGTGGTAGAGAATGTGTCGCGAACAATCAAAACGCCAACAACATCCATTTGTTCTAGCAACACAAACAACAACAGTGGCAATATCAGTAATCGAAATCCAGTGAACCAAGTGAATTTGCCCCTGGGCAGTCCGGATGCCGATGATTCCGATGCGAGTGACGATGATAGCGGCACAGAGGGAGGAAGCTCCCAAGGAGGCGGCAGTGGTTCGAAAAAAGGTGGACCACCGCCACAAATCTATCCATGGATGAAACGAGTGCATATCGGCCAGAGTAAGTAACATTTGGGAATGCTCCTCTTTGTAGGTAATTGGAATTCATCAAACAGCGCTAAGCACCTTTTCCGGTCTTTTGTATCCGCTTGCACCGCTGGTGATCTCTCACTCGCATGGTTATTATTTTTAGCGAGCACCAAATCTTTCAGAACGATTCCAAACAGTGCATGAATCCCTACTTCGTAATCCTTCAGTCGGAAAACGCTGTTTAGGTGAAGAGATAAACGTTCTCAATTCTTCAAACAAGATATATTTCAATCAAGCGCGTGCATAACAAACAATAAATTAATCATCTAATCACTTCACACCTACTGTCAGTAGCACATGCTTGATTCGTTTTGCTCTGCAACATGCTTAAAACTGGAATGTGCTACTTGCGCTTTGGTTGGGTTATGTTAAGTATCGGAGGTGAGGAAGAGGAACTACATCGTGTTGCAAAGCACTTTGAGCGATTCGACTTTTGGAGTGAAAATTGATGGAAAAACAAACAAAAATATGGCATGAAGTAAACATAGTTCAGCACCAACCAAACCGTGGCTAGCGGATTCGTTGGTGGTTTCGCTGCAAGTCAAAGAAACTGTCTTACCTCTTCAATCGCATCTCGCCATGTGAGTGCTATCATATGGTTAGACAAAAATGTCGATTTTTTTCCGCGGATTTTGTATGGTCCACATACACACCCACATCCACACCCACACCCGCACACGCACACGTATGAAGTTCACTGCAGTGTACAATAATTTCAAGCCGCCCAGCGAAACGTAACAGAGAAGCTTCTCGGGCCGTGCAATTTCCCCTGACTAATCGCCTGGGCAAAAACAATCTGGGTTAATCTTTCGTAAAATAACTTTTCCTTGCGCTGCTGCTGGTGCTTGTTAGTATACTTTGTATGATTCGTTCGTTTCTTCGTTTTGGTTACGTTGACTCTCTCGACTGTGTGTCACACGTTACGTTGCCAGAAAATGTACTTGAGCTAATTTTGGCATTCAAGCCAACGTTTAAGCGTAGCAATGATAATTTTAAAAATTCCCTCTAAAGGGTAGCAGGTCATCGGAAATGTTTATTTTGTAACTAACAAGTTTTTAACCAAACCCGAAAGGTCCATCAATTTCCAATCACACCAAACTGAAACCATCAATGAACGAATATTTGATATGGAAAAACCAATGTGCATGATGAATACAATGAGAAAATCAGTTCGATTCGAAACAGGTATGGCATATCACACATTGTACGGAAGCTGCATCCTTACAGTTACGGCTCAGGCTAAGATTCAATCATGCACGATATGTCAACCAGCCGATGAGTCGCTCAAATCAGATACAGAGAGCAGATTAAATTTCCATAATATTTTGCCAATGTGCTTTCGCTTATTGTATCACGCGCAACACATGAACCGGGTTGGTAGGACATTGCACTCGTGCAATTGTGCACTGTAGCACATTGCCGGAACCTAATGTTATGCATCCAGCCCTGCCGAGTCGTAAGAACGGAATACAAAAATTTCACTATCATTATTAATATTAATAAAGTTGCAAATTTTTGTTTGTTTCTGTTTTCAAATTATCATCACCAGGGGTAATGCATTTTCATAATGTATAGTAATGAGGGCAATTCAAAAAGCCAAAACTCAACAGCATAATATGCATGCGTTTTGTTTGTTTCATTGTAAACAGTATCTACTGTTCCTCATCCTACGGTCCGCTTGAGACTTGCGGTTGTGTTGTGCCTTGTGTGTGATACAGCTTCAATTTTCAACACATCCGTTTGCTTCGGCCTGTACTACTGACAAACGCAGCATTGAGTTTGTTTCATTTACAGCCGAACATGTAATGTCGGTTTACATTTCAACAACAGCACTTCGATGAGTGTACTTTAGTTATTAGACTTTGGTTTCATGTTCTACCTCAACAGTGTTTGATTGATTGTTTCCATTGCAAATCAAATAAAAACCTGTAATTATAGTGAAGTTGTAAGACCACCCTCAAATTAATTAAAATGGTGATTCATCGGGAAGGTGCTACAAAATTTAAATTTCAGTTGATTCGTTAAGATTCGGCAATGGGCTGGATTTGGGAAGTAGAGGATACCGGAGGGTATTTCCAGCACGCTACTAAATTCGGCTACGCTTGAGCAAATAAAAACTTTACGCTATATAACAATACTGAAAGCCTCCCAGTTGGCTTCGAGGTATGACGCTGGCCTAATAAGCCAATCGTCGTATGTTCGAATCTTGGCTGTGAGGGGCTGTTAGAGCCAATAGCATCGTAGCAACTGGCCTTGCAATTGTCCTGCACTCTAACAGCTGGCTGCGAAGTCTGTCGTACAAAAACAGAAGGTCAAGTTTCGATAACGGAATGTAGCACCTAGGCTTTGCTTTAGTAACAATACTGAAACGAATGTAGCACTCATAGGCTTTAAGGGAAAACGACTAAATTTTTTGAAAAATCGTAATTTTTTATCGTAATCGTAATTCGTAAAAAATCGTAATTTTTTTTGTTATGATTCGGCCACGGGAAGTGGCCGAAAAACGATCGAATACATAGGCATTCCAGTCCGATGTGGAACAAGCTCGCCGGAATAAAACGCCGCTCCTGTAAAACCACGATTTTCAAACTTTATGTACCTTTTTCTTAAAAACTACAAAACGTATTGGAACAAACTTTTTTTTTGTTTTGTTGGTAGAAGCTTGGCAAAGACTGTTATTACTGTTTTCATAAAAATGTAAGTAATTAGCTAATTTTTATTCAATAAACTTCAAAACCCCTGGTTTCTCCACTAGCACGTTAGGCCATTGCAAATCATTTTTAAAGTTTTTGTCATCCCCCCCCCCCTTGGAAATTGGCAAGATACATCGGGGGCAAAAAATAATTTGTAGGATATGAGTTAAATTTTTTCTATAAAATCAATTATCTGTGGGCTCTATAGCCTGAAAAACTCGAAAAATGAGTGTACGATTTGAGTTAACGCTTCTAGAACGAAATAGAAATGAGAATTCAAACAGTGGTATTTTTGGAAATCGGCCAAAAAAAATTTTTCGTTTTTGTCTATTTTTCGTAGATTTTTGCATGGAAAATAATAACGTATATATTAAAAGCAAGAATAGATGTGGTTTTCACGTTTAAACTTTAGGTAAAACTGCCTAAAATCCATATTTTTTGCACGATTAAAAATTTCTCTTTGTTTTTTTCGGTTATGGTTTGTGCCATGCAGGTTTTTTCGTCTGCCGGATATTTAAACAACACAGACACCACTATAGAAAATAGGCCCAAAATAGCCGCAGCAACTTCATCGATTCTCGTGACTATAACTCAAATTCAGTAGCGTTTCATTAAGACCAAAATGCACTCCGAGATTCAGTAAATGTTATTCTGTCAATTGGTATCAAAATCTTGTCTCAAATAGATGCACTTTCAACGTAATTCCTGAGGATTGTTTAGGCTGAAAATAACCTCCCGTACCCTACTAATGCCAACTAACGAATCAAAGTTCAATGGTATAACAGTGGCTGATGGTACTTCCACTTGCGAAAAAGGGAGGGAAGAAGAAGCAGAGTATTCAGTATCAATAAACAACATAACAAATAAAGGGTGTACCACATCAAATTGCACCACGGAAGAAACGCTGTAGAAAGTTACCCATTGGGTATTTTCTCTTGAAAATTTGAGTAGAAGTAGTTCAAAGTGTATTATTTACACTCTATTTTTATCTCGAAAAATTTTTCGAAATGCAACAAAAATTTTTTTTTTTCAGTTTCAATCAGGAATGGAAAAAGTCGCTTCTAGCGATCAGATTCAGATTCATTGACATCACTACTTGCAAGCGACAAATATTTTGTCGCGATCTGTACAGATTATGATAAACCTCATGTCAGATCATGGTTATTGAATGATTGCGTTGAGAAATACAGGTTAGACTCGATTACCCGGGAGAAATTTTTTTTTAAATGGTGTTTTTGAAACGTATTTACGTTAAAAACGTATTTACCATTGGAAAAAATTTTTCATCGACTGCTGAGATTGTTTAGAGAGCAAAATCTTGTGATCAATGCTAAAGATTCACTGTTTGTCATGCACTGTACGTGTAGCGATAACTCATAGATTTGATCAAAACCACTGATTTTTCATTCCTTATTTCAATATAATACATTGATGTGTTCTGCAAAATTTTAAAGCATACTATCACAAAAAATTTTGCTAAAGACAGTAACCTTCTATCTCCTCAGCAAAGACAGGAAAATCCTATTTCTCATATCTATACCTATAAAAATGGATTTCTGTCTGTCCCTATGTTCCTTTTAGAATCGAAAACTACTGAACCGATCGGCGTGAAAATTTGCATGTAGGGGTTTTTGGGGCCAGGGAAGGTTCTCTCGATGGCAAAAGACCCCTCCCCCCACTAAGAAGGGGTGGGGGGGGGGTTTCCATACAAATCTGTGCCTATAAAAATGGATTTGTCTGCCCCATGTTCGGTATAGAATCGAAAACTACTGAACCGATCGGAGTGAAAATTTGCATGTAGGGGTTTTTGGTGCCAGGGAAGGTTCTTATGGTGGTTAGAGATCCCTCCCCCCACTAAGAGGAAGGGCTCCCATACAAATCTAGACCTGGATCATTCCACGCGAAGTGACCGAGAAAAAGTACAAACGTGTAGTCGACCTTCTCGAATATCAACCAAATTTGGTCAGATTGTTCGTTTTGGGCGAAAAAGCACAAATCCCAAGTTTGGTGCCGATTGGACCCTCCCCTTGATTAATGGGAGCCCCCTCTTTTTAATGAATAGCCCCATTGTTGCCAAATTCTTTTGCTTATATCTCCGAAGATATTAAGTTTAGAAACAAACTTTCTTCTGCATTTTCTAGGAAAATTACCCAAGGAATCCGAGAAAGATATCAGTTTTTAGCAACAGTGCTGCCAAATATTGTTATTTTTGATTTGAAAACTAAATTTGCATTTTTCTTTCAATGAAGACAATTTGATCTCGAAAACTTCAACACCATCGTGTTCCTCGAACTTTTTTACTTAAGAAACACTCATCACCCCGACGTATTCTTAGCCGATTTCGAGATATAGCGTTTTGAAACAAGCAATTCCCAGTTTCTCGTGCCTTTAACCATGCGAGATGACCAGCAGCAGAGGTGACACAATGTCAACGGTGCAACAATACCATTCGCTTGCGTAAAGCAAAATGCAAAATACTGATCACTCGTGTTCAGTATGTAAATGTAAAGCAGAAGCGTTTAGTTTTGGTGAATCTGAAGAAAATATATGCCCTGTATATCCCGAACGAAAAAATTGGATTTTCGAAGTTTGCAGAATCTCGGCCACCAGAGTGCATGTTGGCAGGAACAGGCACACATACGGTGTGCGCGGGTGCAATTCGGGAAAATTTCAGACTGAAATTCGTAGGAGCCCACTTGGATCAAATGGAGATTGATGGGATTAAAGAGTTTGAAACCTTACAGAGATATGCTGAAACATGTTTCCTAAATTCGTGCAAAAAGTCCGCATGTGGTGATCTAAGCACTTTGAAAGATCTTGTTTGGTCATATTTTGATGATACCGATATCAAGCAAATCCAATACAAATATTGGTCTCAGCAAGAGAGATTTTGCGTAGACTGTCATGTTTCGGAGGTCGAACTTTTTGTAGAAACGTTGTTTGATACAATCCCTGATGTACTTGCGAACATGGCTACGTAACAAAAAAAATTATTTTTTTATTTACTATTTGATGGGGCTTTCAACCGTTGGTTGGTTCGCCCCAAAGTAACAAAAAACAAGCAGAGTTCTTTAAGGTGAAACAGTACTGAATCCAACATGGTCGGACATCCTATATCCTCACAAGGACGCCATTTTTGCGGCCATGTTGGGATTCAGTACCGTATCACCTTAAAAGTGTACGTAATAATCTTCGTGAGGGTAAGGTATTAGTGGTTGTCGATTTCTCCGAAAGTTTCTCATTCGTGTTCCAAGATAGCGTACAGTCGGTTCAGTATAATAATAGTCAGGCTACGATTCATCCGTTTGCGGCATATATCGGACAGGAAGGAGTTGTTTTGCCTCTGAATTGTATCATAATTTCAGACACTTTAGAGCACAATACAACTACCTTCCACGTTTTCCAGCGGTTTTTTTGGGTTGAAAAACTACTCAAAATCTGAGGTTGTACACTTTAAGGGCATTTTGAGCTAAATCCGACTTATTTACGGGTAGAATCATTTAAGAGTGTACAGACACCCAAACAACTCCACAACTGGGCGCTAAATAATTGTAAACTTAATGTGAAATTCGTGTCGGCCGCAGAATGCTGCGAAGAAAAACAAATTTTGAAGGATCGATTCAAGTCAGCAGCATCTATTACTGATATCCGATCTATGCATGCTCCAATTCCTTCTGGTACCAACACTGTTATAATGAAAACTATTTCCGAATCAAAATCAGGGACAACATTCAAGATAGTGTCATAGAAATAAGCAATAAAAGCAGAAGGAAAGAATTATTAAGAGAAATAAAAATATATTAATACTGTTAATGCCGTACATGTTAATACTGATATAAAATATTAATTGGATGATGGATTGATAGTGTCCTAATAATAGTTGGTATCACTGTTAGGGAAGACTATATTACATACTGTTTATGTGTTTCCACAACAGTGCAAAGTGCCTATAGATTGCTCATGTTTCAAAAAGTTTTATTTTGCTTGTAATTTTACATGATAAATTGGGTGTTGTTTATTTCAAAACGCTGTACCTCGAAATCGGCTAAGAATACCTCGGGGTGATGAGTGTTTCTTAAGTAAAAAAGTCCGAGGAATACGATGGTGTTGAAATTTTCGAGATCAAATTGTCTTCATTGAAAGAAAAATGCAAATTTAGTTTTCAAATCGAAAATAACAATATTTGGCAGCACTGTTGCTAAAAAACTGAAAATCTTTTTCGGATTCCTTGGATAATTTTCCTTGAAAATGCAGAAGAAAGTTAGTTACTAAACTTAATATCTACGGAAATATAAGCAAAAGAATTTAGCAAAAATGGGGCTATTCATTAAAAAGAGAGGGGCTCCCATTAATCGAGGGGGGTTCAATCGGCACCAAACTTGGGATTTGTGCTTTTTCGCCCAAAACGAACAATCTGACCAAATTTGGTTGAAATCCGTGAAGGTCGATTACAGGTGACTCGGACACTTTGCGTGGAATGACCCACTTATAAAAATGGATTTCTGTCTGTTTGCTCGAATGTTCCTTATAGAATCGAAAACTACTGAACCGATCGGCGTGAAAATTTGCATATAGGGGTTTTTGGGGACAGGGAAGCACTACGCCGGGACTGGCCCCTGGTGAAATGTTTTCAAGTTGAAGAATTTGCTCAAAGAACGAATAATAACAATGAAACTGAATAATTCCAACAAAATCAGTTTTTCAACTTTGTGTACAATTGTCTCTTTCTTGTTTTTTGTCACGTGACCGATTTAATGGACATAAGATACCCGGGAATGGCGGAAAATGTCCTAAATAGTATTACCGTGAATAGAGAATAGTTTAAAGCAGTGCTAGTTGCGTTTGAATCAGCAGAACGTTTTATTTCGCACTTTTGCGATACACACGATATTCGTATATCGTAGCGATGCTACGAAGCGTGAATGTATGCGGCTCATTCGTATGTGACGAATTGAACCATTCGTTCTGGTCAATACTCGTGATAAAATTGCTTGCCGATGCTTGGTGTACATATTCATTTTTTGAATTCTCCAACCTCTATTAGCAAGACTTGCTCCTTTTGCTATTCGTTTGAAAGTACCACCGATAGCGTCACAAGAACCTTTCCCATCAGACGTAGCAAAAAAGTGCTATTCTGCTTTTAAACCATATTTTGACTTCAAATTCGCACACTAGCAAATTTTTTGTGTGTTTATAATGCTGCTCGATCTAACGTAAAATTGACATTTGTGAAATTAATAGAATTTTTCAATAAACTAATAGTTCTGATACAAACAATTGAACTTCTGTTATATCGTGGGTCAATACCTATAATATATATATATATATATATATATATATATATATATATATATATATATATATATATATATATATATATATATGGCATGGCATGAAATTCAGAAATAAAATCGTTGTTTCCTGGCATAGGTCAGTTACCATATACCATCATTATCATAAAACTCTTTAAGTATTATATTATCAGATTCATTGATGAGTAGATTACTGATATGGGTTTTTATTTGTAAAGTAAAGTGGTGCATTGAATTCTTCCACGATCTTATTTATCAACCACGATTTTGGAAGCACTGACAGTACTTTCTACTGGTCGGTCCTGTCAGTAATATCTGCATTAAACTTTTAATTGTAAAATCATTTTATCGAACGCGGCCTCCTTATTAGTATCGGATGACTTCAAGCCAAATACAATTTATTCGAACTGTTTGTGTGATCTCCGCTGATTTTTCCAAGCGATACTCCATACTTCTCATGTTCCTGGAAGAAATGGATGACACATTTAAGGTAGGAACGATACTGTTGAGTTTTTTCATATTCTAAGGTCCCTGGAATTGAACTGGTTCTTGAAATCTAGTTCTTGAAGAGAACGGATTGCTCTGCACAGTCGTCCGGCATCCTTGCGACGTGGCCGGCCCACCGTAGTCTTCCAACTTTCATCAGGTGTACGATGGAAACTTCTCCAAGCAGTGCCTGTAGCTCGTGATTAATATGCCTCCCCCACTCTCCGCTTTCCGTTTGTACTCCGCCAAAAATAGTCCGCAACACCTTTCGTTCAAATACAGCAAGTTCACGTATGTCTTTCGTAAGCAAAATTACTGTCTCAAGTCCGTAAAGGACTGCCGGTCTGATCAGCGTTTTGTACATCGTTAGGTTTGTGCGGCGGCGTATGCTCCTTGATCGTAGCGAATTCCAGCTTGATACTAGATCTCCTTACGCATATTATTGTCGGCGGTGACCAGAGATCCCAAGCAACAAAATGAGTTTCATTGTACTCTTATGGTGGTCTTCAAGACAAATTTTGGTCTTAAATGCCATCATAAGAGTATAATAAAACCCAAATTGTTACTTGGGATCCCAAATATATGAACTCATCATCCACTTCCAGTTCATCGCCGTCAATAATTACTATCCGTGGAAGCAAACGTTGCTTTCTCTGGAGCAATCTTCCTACCATATATTTGGTTTTCGACGCACCCTGTTCTTCTACCCTCCGTTTTTAGTCTTGTTAGTTTGCCTCAACTCTTGCCGCAACTCTCTGCGCAATTCGAAAGGACTCGAGAGTGTCCCCGAAACACGCAATTAGCACAGTACTCGCTCCAGGGTAGCTTTGATCAGCCGCTTCAGTTTGTCCGGAAAACTGCTGATGCTATTGACGTAATGATGGATATGGATTGTTAAGGGTTGTGGATTTTCCAAAATTTGGTTTCAACAGTTGCTCTGAATGGTGAATGACCAATTGGTTAAAACCACATCAAATAAAAATTAAAAAAAGTTGCTCTGAAAAATAAAATTCAGACAAATTTGTTAATAAAGTTGGAGGTTGCAGTGAAAGTTCTTACCATGTGTATCTTCTTCTTCTTTTTCTAGACCACTTGCTATAGTTCTTCGACTTTGGTTTGACCTGTTAATTGTACGCCGTTTTCTGTTAGAAATTCTTCTATATTTATTACGCAAATGTGCATCATTTCGTCTACATGAGGCTTAAATCCCAAAGTATTTTTTATCACTCTTGACGATAAGATACGTAGATTATCGCGACGGCATCTAGGATCGTCAATGCCAGCACAGCATCTTGACTTCTTAATGCGTGTTATATAGGTTTAATCCATGAAAATGAATATTGTTGAACTACTTTTCACAACTGTGTTCGTTTTATTTGGCTGGCGGTGTTATTATAGTAAGCTTTTATAGTTTAAAATTTATCTGTTGAAGCATCGTTAAAGTCATTAACAGCATTAAAAAAGTTTTATCGTTATGTAGATTCGAGTTATACTAAACAACAATATAGCTTTTTTTTAATAAAGAAGGTAGCAAGATAGAAACAAACAAGTGTAAGTATGATCAAGCATACGTTCGCTTTAATTTAAGGCTGTGGTTGATGGTCATTATTTTGCTATATAAAAAAATATAATAAAAATTCAAGCATTTTGAATCCCTAAATCACTCTACAGAAATACCATCCTACGCCCAAAATCACATTTAAATCAACACCTAAATGCGAACTGAAAAATCCATCAATCGTTTCGATTAACGAAAATCACCTTCGAAACCAGAATGATATTGAATTTCCACTAGAAACCACATCATCTCACCACTAAGTGGATTCGAATAGTGCGCATTTTCGTATTGGTTTTCAATTTGCATGAACAAAAAAAAAACCAGCAGCCGGGATTGTCCACCGCGAAACCAACCGATCGTTGGTTGTTCTTTCTCTGTAATATACGATCGGTTATAATTATATGTAGGGTACTAGTTGTAAGGCTTCTTTACAAACCCTCCCGAAACGGATTCGACCGAAGCTCGTCCGGTTATCAGATAGCGCCGACGCCGAGGAATTCGTAATGACGGTGCGGCGAGACACGTTTTTCCTTGCCCCTTATTTTTCCAATCTTAACTCCGTTCCATCACACCCCAGCCCACAGCAGCGTGCATTCAAGCGTGCATCAAGATGCCACACAATTTCGAAAACTCTTGGCCAAAAAAGCGGTCATCGCAAACAGCGCCGTGATACCTGTAAGGGGGTAATTTTTGGAATGAATATTTAATCATATAGAGTGTCACGTATTTTCCCGCTGCCAGGCTTCTCTCTCGTTCAGACGGAGCAATGAAGCGCAGAAAATGCATATAATTTCAAAATGCTTGTTTCTATAACGGCTGTACATTTATCGATTATGGCGATATTGTTTTTAAAAATAATTCCTCTAGCCATTAAAGAGTACTGAAACCGATTCTGCCATCGGAAAGTTTTGAAAATTTACCATAATTTTATCATTATCGCTGTTTCGTTACATGTCCTGTACAGGTGGAAGCTATGCGAGTGTGCATTGCACAAAGCTATAAATTTCGTTCATGTCCAAACACCGACTACGAAGCGTTTATCATCGGTATTGCACAACTGTGATACCTTTAACCTGATATTTTTTTCATTTGACGCCTTGGTTCTTCTCCCTAAGTATTCTCAAATGCCCATCGGGCTTATCCTATGCTATCCTCTATTCACACACCTTTCTACCTCGTAATCCCTAGGCTAGCTAGCCGCAATCGTGGCTCCCACGGAAGAAGAAGGGCCGAACCGGCCAGCATTAAAAGGGTGTAGTACGACGATTGAGGAGAAAAAAAAATGTACGGAAAATGCAATACCGTCCGGTACAGCTCATGTAGCGTGCTCTATTGTTATCTTGCGAATAGGAAAAGCTCTCTTTCTCTCTGTGAAGTCACTGAAGTTTAGTCACGAAATTACAAAACAAAACAATGAAGGCCGCTGTCAGGTGCCGTGCGCGGTGGATAAAATAGACACTTCTTAAAGCCCTCCTAAACGAAGCGAGACCCGGTTCTGGGTGGTGGATGTTTCGTGCCCTTTAAAGGATAAGAGATTATTCGATCACAGCACAAAAGTTGACTCGCTCCGCTCTGGGGAGGTGTTCCTTCGTACGTTTCCCAGTCACTGACTGACAACACAATCAAAGAGTGTTAGAGAGGAATAAGTAAGCAAATTTACTGGCTTAATTTTGATATCTTGTCGGTGAAAGGTTTTAATATATTTGTTTTTTCGTTAGTTTATTGTTGTTAATCATCAGTCTTGTACTCCACACCTGACCAGGGCCGTGGTGTTGTTCTGCCTAGGGAAATTATATGAAAAATTACAACTTCCACCCGATGATAGAATACTTTACGTTGCCCTTTCGCATCGTGACGATTTGGACAATTTGTAAAATGATGAATCATGAGCCGTGCTACGTAGCAGAGCACACCATTTCCTTTTCCATTTACCGATAGTCCATTGGCTTGCCCTTGTCGGCTTCATTAAAAAATAAATAAAAACTATGACCACTACTAAAATCAAGAAATTATCACGCAACACAAGAATCGTTGCAATCGTTTAAGCAAACGAATGCCAAACAACAACGCCAAGAACGCGGTGGCGATGAAACGGGAATATTACGAAGTAAAGGAAAATGGCAAATTTAAAATTAATTTAAAATCGCACGCCATTGCCTTTGGTAGTTTCTTTCTTTCGCTGCTATTAGAGACAACCGCGTAAGCTTGGTAAAATTTAAAAGAAAACAGCAAATAAGAACATGAAACATGGGCCAAAAACTGGTTATGATCATGTCTAGAGGGCACCCCGATACCTACAGGATCCCAAACCAGCTGAATCCGAAGGTTGATACCGTCGTCGACCGGTTATTGTAATTTCGTATCATCATGTTAGGCGCTGGCGGTTTATTCCGCTAAAAGAAGTGCCTCCGCTCCACTCGACGTTGTGGTTTTTTTTCCTCGAAGCCAAAAGTCACTCGATTCGAGGCTGTCGATTAGTTTAATTTTTTTGCAATTGCCAATTGGTACTAGTTGTTAGTAGTTTTAAACCCAACAATTAGTAGCGAAAGGATATTCGGCTCGAAGAATGTTGAATGTTGAAAATTTAAAATAGACAAAACTGAAACTGCACGGTCGTAGGTACATCGAAGCAGAAACCGAGCATAAACAACAATCATTTCAATCTGGTCAGGCAATAAATCTTGTGAACCTGGAATAAGCTTCTTTAAAAGAAATTAAACCAACGTGAGACTGTGTACGTTGGGGTGTTGAAATCAGTAAAGAAAACTTGAATGAAGGACGGAGAAGAGGCTTTTAAAAACTGTTTTGTAAACGTTTTTACACATCATAAAATATTTTGTTGACTGTATATTTCTGCCAGTTCCGACGTGGTCCAAGCTCACGCTATACAACTCGGGTTTTCTTTGCATTTTTTGCCCAATCGATGGCGGCTGTTCAGTAGCAGCGCGTGCAAATGGAGCCGAACTGAAAACGGGTCTCACGGGCCAGACGTCGTATGTCTTATAGCGATGCTTATGGTATAATAACATAAACGATGTTCAATACGGCACAGCGCAAAGGTCCTGAATGGATTTGCCATCGAAGTTGCAGCAACACCACAATAAGGAATGCTGAAAATTGAGCGTTCAACTCCGCCGGAGGCGGCAATTTAACCCTCTAACTTAGAAAGAGTTTCAGTTTCAGTTCCAGCTACGTGTAGTCATGGCAATTACGCGAAAAGAACAGCTAAACAACACTCAAACACAGGTCAGCTCGAAATTAAAATCAGGTGAATACGATCCGCTATGAAAGAAGCCCAGAGCCGCGAAAACTCAACAATCAATATCGCTGCTTTGCCGCCTTACTCACACACAAAGTTTTTCACGTTCCAGCCGAAGAGAATACTGACCTTCCCTAACTAGTCCGTTTATAAATAATGGATTGGCACAAGCCAACAAGAAAACAATGCTTATCATGGGGTTATTGCCAGCATACAGTAAAATATATTTATTGAATAAAGCAGCGCATGCCACATTCTTGTAGGCTCCTTGCCGAATTTAAGTTAAGAATCTAGATTTCAAATTTTAGCACCCATTCTACAGCTGTTAACAAAATCAATACCTTTCTTCCCACAAACCATCAAAGAGGGTTCCATTATCAAGTGGAATGATTAATGAATTAACTTGACTGCATTATTGAAATTTCTTGTTTCCCTCCGGCAGCGCCTGGGTAGCAAACTCCATTCAAAACCTCCAGCCGACCGAAAGTGTTCGATTGCATTGCCACTAATTGAATTTTACACCTTCTCTTGTCGCGTTACAGCAGGAAAAGGCTGCGCCCGAGCTGCAAAAGTGGAAGTGACAATTGACACATTCCTTTTGCCAGGGTTGCCTTGCAAGTGCTGCGTGGGATGTGGCAAAGAGTGGTCATCATCGCCAAACTGAAATAATCCCCAATAAACGAATTTCACTTCCTTGATCCATACTTCACGTTACATATCTTTCTCAATGAACGAAGGTCAACGCAAGACACAAGGGGCCACGCCGTGGTTCGTAGGTCCGCACTCAGGATGCTGGCCGGAGCAATCTGTCCGTCCCTAACGCCACTGCAGTTTGACTCTGGCTCTAATACGTAAAAGCTCTTTTGATTGTACACGAGAAGCTGTCATAATAACCATTGTCTCAGTTGATTGATGAATGTCTGATATACTACATTTTTCTGCTACTTTATTTTATCTCGTCCTCCGACTGTGTTCCGTTTGATGCCATTAACTATGCATAGGTACGACTGTATCTCCACTCTTGCTTTTTTTTCAGAACTTTTTCGGACATTCGGAGAGTTTATTGATTTTTATTTTATTGTGTTGTTACTGTTGTTGTCCACATATCCTATTCCTGGCCACATGTGAGCTCTGTTTACATCGATTGTGGCGGACACGTGCAAAGTGTACCATATATTTAATTTTTTGAGCAGTTCTCAGCTATTTTTGTGTTTTCAATGCATTTTAAGAAATGCATCGGTGGAAAATTTTCTCGTCTCCATTCCAAGAACTCGTGCCAAGCACCGTGGTCCGTTATTCGAGTTGTATGTAGTGTTCAAGAAACTTATTATGAAAAAATAAATTAGCTCTTTTCAACAACAAGTATTCAGCTAATTTTGTATTAATTTTAAAACATTAAACAAGACATGTTCTCCATACTTTTCTTTCCTGCTGCATTCTAAATTACCCACGATGAAACCTCTTGCCTGGTTAAGTCAAAAAAGTGGTACTGGTTCGTAATGAAGTTTCTTATGCAAGGCAAATTATAACGTCATGCTAAACGTTCAGCGTCGAGATGCGAGATTGGTGGTGTTAAAGACATAAAAGTTAAACTATACGCACACAAAAACCGATAATTATAATATGCAAGCTGTTTACTTAATGGCGATACTAAAAAATAAAATGAAGTGCAAAATACAAAAAAAAAACACCTGGATGTAATATGTCACAATAGACTGTTTAAAACAATTTATTTTACCTCTATTATCACTGGCGTTGGGCCAATGAAAGGCAAATTTTAATTTGAGATCACTACAAGTTGTGCACTTCGGCCGGTTTGGTATGTTCAGGAATATTCAAAAACATCAGCACAATTAAAAGGACACAGCCCTAAAGTAAAGACTCATATGCTGAGAATACTATTTCATTGTTGAAATAAAAAAACGTGAAGAGATATTTGTAGTTTATACAATGCCCACTTGCGCAGGATAATTTTACGACGTGGCCATTAATATTACAGTGTGTCTGTAACACTGAATGCAACATATGGAAATAAAAAGACATCGAAAATCTCTTCCCTGAACTACTGGTTGTAGTTAATCAAGATCGCGTGATAGAGCCGTCGGTTACTCATAGTAAAATTTTTATAAATTTTAACACCTCGCGATTTCTCAGCCCTTAGTGTTTGAAGTAAGACACGATTCAAAAGTTTGATTAAACTTGACGATCTTTGAATACAAAATTGTCATTTTTGTAACCAAATTTCAGTATTTTAAGTACCTTTTACAACAAGTTTAATTACATACATTACTAAGATTACTTGAAAACAAGAAAAAAAATTTAAAATATACAATGCGCTGTAATCGTTTGTGACATTAGTTTTTATTTATCGTTCTTCTCTTTATTGTAAATTTGTTTATTTGGGTCGTTAAATGAGGTAGACGATATCCGTGAAATTAAAGAAAAGACACTCTTTTCTTTTCTTCAATTTCAAGGATACCTTTTCCACTAAGACGCTCCAAAAATTTCAGTAGACGGTACACACTTAAAATTTTTTACTGAACACCGCAATTTTTTGACGAAATTAGCACTGCAATTTTTTGACGAAATTAGCACTGCAATTTTTTGACGAAATTAGCACTGCAATTTGTTGACGAAATTAGCACTGCTACTCCGAACGTTCAGCAATTCTAATTTCGTCAAAAAATTATGTTCGGCAAAAAAAATTTAGTCCAAATGAAAAATGAAAATGAAATCCATAAAATAAAAACAGAACCACAGACCGTTATTAATAAAATGAGCCATTAAAATGCCATCCCACGCTTCCGAGCCAATTTAAAAAAAAATCGTTGGACGAATTTTTGAGATACCATCATCCGGGGCGAGATTGTGCCAAAAAACATATGTTTTCGTTCTTTACCTCAGTATACAAACAATTTAGGAACTAAGTCGATTTCAAACCTGTCAATATATACTAAATTGTTCAAATAACAACTACCGTAGAGATGTGTTTAGTTACAATGAAACCTAATTTTACCGGAAGTGCTTGAACTTTGGCACAATCTCACCCCTTCTAGGTGGTGACATTGTGCCAAAAACAAAAATTTAAGCTAAAAACCTAAACAGGGAACATTAGCATAAACAATACATATAAATATCAATATAAAGTAGTTCATATGGGGCCGTCCATGAACTAGAGGTGGACTATTAGGGGTAGGGGGTCGGCCAAAAACAACGCATCATACAAAAAGTATGAACGAAAATAACCCGGGTAGGTCTGAAATAACTAAAAATGAGTTCGTAGTCAATGGACAGCTTTTATATAGCCAGTAGCGTTTCTAGGGTTAACAAGGGGGAGATATATGAATGGGTGTGTTCTGAAGGGGGCATACCTATTTGATCATTTAACAAAAGTTGCCATTACTTCGTTCGAGAACCCTCGGCCGCAGAACATGTGGCCCATCCCACCCCCCTCCCCCCTCCTTAAAACTGGCAGTTTATACACCGTATAATATATTCGTCTTATATTAGAGTGTTTATTCAATGCATCTGAAATTTCCAGAGAAATAGTAAAAATTAGTTTAAATTATTTAGCAGACCTATGATGCTGTTTGCTCCAAAATAGATGATGCAATCTAATCTGTCAAAATATTGTGCTCAATAGTAAAGAATGTGAGTGTACTGGTGTATACTGACGTATTTTTGTTGTGTAAGTGAAATCCACAAAATGGATCGATCATTATGGCTTGGCACAAGTTTGGGAGCAACCGGGAACTCCTGACGATCCAAAATATAACTATGAGCCGTCTTTAGAATGTTTGGAATTTCTTGCTTAATTTTCTATTAAGTTGCATTGCACAACGATCTATTTCGACAATAAGAAAAAAATTGACTACGGTGGATCTTCGCCCACTTTCCGGACATAGGCATGAAAAACCAGCATTAGTACCAATCTTGATACAAATTACGTTGAAACTAACACTTGGGATCAACATTTATGGATTATCTCTTCGTAATCGACAAAAATAATGTAAGAAAACCACTATTTTCACTATTTTTTTCAAAAATAAGATTCCTCTTGGATTTTCTATCCGCTTTGAGTATGACGAAGAACATCAGCCAGCAGATCAGCAGATTACTCGGAGTAAAAACATCGAAATTTGAGCTTTGATTCAAATTATTTGCACTTTTTTGTACAAGTTGAATAGCTCGTGTACACGGCATAATGAGTACATGCATAATTTTTTGTAAACAATTGTGTTTGCATTCATTTCCTCAGCGACGATATTTTGTTTTTGTATGACTGCTATTTGTCTCTGCCGCCGAGAAGATAGACTGTTATCTACTCGGTTAGTGCGATAGGAAACAGACAGTTTTTCCCCAAACAAAACTAACAGTAAACACAAAACTAGGTATTAGACCACCTAGTATAAGGGTGCGCCAGTAGTTTAGTCAGTAAAACATTCGGATAGCAACACCAGTTTTCACACCAGGTACTTCCTCACTTTCCGAAAAAGAGTTCACGTATTGATCGCGTACAGCTTGCTTGCGTATGCTTGCCTTACTCTAATTTTGATGGGGAACAAGCGGCACCTGTACAAATTTTTAGTTCGTCACCTAAGCTTCAAGGTGATTCTGATTTCATGTTTTCACTCGCCCCATTCTACCCTATTGGCTTGTGAAGCTAAGGAAGCCCTAGATACTTGCGGTCTTCTGCAAAAATGTGTGCTTTCAGTGAATCGATAATTGCCTAGAATAATGTATTCTGGTAAAACGCAAGTAACAAAATCCAATTATGAAAAACTAATTTTTAAAGAACTTTACAGTGATATGTACGACGAACGTAAAACGTAAATCTAAACATATGCTCGCTGTACTCTAATATGGGTGAATGGGGACAAGTAGCACCTATACAAGTTTATAGCTCCAAAAACTTCAGTCAATCATGGCAACCAAATCGTCCGAGCCAAACAAATTTATCGAACTCAAAAAAGCCACAGCAAGTTTACACAAGGACATCGCTTTCCTGAAGAGATGTCTAAAACAACACTTAACCCCAGTTAGTCATCAACCCCAAACGAACCCCTTTACACATTATTAAACGCATTGAGTCGCAGTGGATGAAGGAGAGCATTAAGACCCTTTACAGCAAATTGAACATTTAAACTTTGGAATGCTATCACCTCCATCTAAAACTGGCGAAAGAATACCCCCTCAGGTTCCTACTGTTTCTAACAAAAGTTGAAATCGCCCAGGAATGTGAATCCGAGAGAAAGATAAAGATAGAAAAGTTTGAGTAACTACTCCAACGCAACAACAACACACGACAAGAAAAGCCCAAGGTTCACCTACTAAACAATTTTGTAGTCAACAGGTCATCACAACAATTCACCGACGAACAGATCAACGCGCTCAACATGAGACTAAACTACACAGTAACAACGACACCAAAAATCGAGAGTACTATCATCGACATGGAAACAGCAGTTAGCATCTGTAATCTTCAACCCTCCCAAACCACGCCAGAACAACTATCGCCAAGGTCATCAAGGAGAATCATCATCCAAAGAAGAGGAACCCTGAAGTCCGCATCGTCAAGGAACTGAAAGAAAAACCAGTATACTACGTGAAGGCAGACAAAGGAAACAAGGTGGTTATAATGGACAAAGAGAATTACGATAAACAGACGCTAGAGAAAAACAGCAACACCAAAGAACCGAACCACTACCCGAAATAGTTAAACGAGTTAATCACACAATTAAAGAATGTCAACCAGCGCTGCAAATCTGCATCGGAAAACTATGGACATCAAACCCTACATTACCCAGAATTGAAGGACAACCCACAATACCCAAACCAGGAACGGAAACGCGGAAATAATCACGGCAAACAGATCACCCACGGGAAAGATTACCAAGTGATTGGTAACCGAGTTCCAAAGAATGCCAGTAAAATTCCCGAGTCGTTCTGTCAGCAGCACATGAGAATTCGTCGAGCACCTAAAAACATCGGGAGAACTATCAGCAGACGACATAATGGTCTCTTTCGATGTTACAGCCTTATTCTCAAGTGTCCCCGTGAAAGAATCAATAAGCCTCTTGGAAGACTGGTTATTAAACCAACATGAGGACAACGCATGGAGAAAACAGGTGGGAGGTTATTTAAAGCTTGTGTGATACGTTTGTGTATGGAGAAGAACTACTTCACATTCAGAAACAACTATTACAAACAGTTGGAAGGTGCACCGATGAGCAATCCATTATCACCGTTCCTTTGTGAGCTGTTCATGGCTAACATTGAAAGCAAACTGGAACAAAACAAGGTGCTCCCAAAAAGATGGTGGCGATACGTCGACGACGTTTTCAGTATAAGCAAAAAAGAAGAACTGAGAACCATTCTAGCAGCCATGAATGACACACACAGGAACAGACACTTTACATATATAATGCTTTACAGCTTCGCACCGGATAGAGATAGAAATGTAATTCCTTCGGAAAAATTGCTTACTTTTGCATTTTCCAGGTACATTCTCTGCGGAAGAAATAGTTGAGTACATATATTTTAAGTTTTGTTATGAGCAGTAACGGTCTGAAGTCATTTTGGCCCGCGGTTTTCAAAGGGATATCGAATTTGGCAGCCACCATGCGTACGTCTGTGCGTGACTGTCTATACTCTATGGTTGCTGGATATAGCTTAGCTTAGCTTAGCTTAGCTTAGCTTAGACTGATTGCACATATCAATGGTTGCACTCAGCGATTGATCCGAATCAGTGAAATTGTACAATGAATCAAACGAATGTGGTTGGGAGTGGCCGGTCATTCTCACTGTGCAAAATTCAGTGACTCGATATATGAAGGATCAATAACTGCGCCGGCCACGTCCTTGCAATCAGGTGGGATTGGGGAAGGAGTGTTAGTGTAATCTTTGTTGTTTTAGGGACCGTGTTAACCTCTGCATCCCAGCAAAGATTACAGGAAGGAGTTAAATTTTGTTAGTAAGGTAGGTTTCGTTGGACGGGATTCACCTTGATAAGTGATGTGATCGTTTGTTTTTTTATAAAGATATTATTATGTATTTTTTAGCGTTATTCTTATATTCGACCTTTATTGAGCCGGCCGTTTCGAAAAGCTTGTTTAAGATAATTTAGTTATGTCGACAGATTTATGTTTGCAGATAATTTAAACCAACAGTCGAAATGTTGTTGGGCCCTTACCGATACATATTGTCATATTGTAGCAAATTGAACTCCAAACAGCCGGCCGTAGGGAGTTTTGCTATATTTTCATATCCACGATATAAAAACCCTGCAATAAGCTTTCGAAAGTACAATAAATGAGCGAAAGGAGGGACCAAGGGATATACAGGTTCATGTTTATGAAAAAAATATCCTTGAAAGTGTAGCCACGTACAGATTCAGCAAAGACACAAGAACTAGACTGAGCATAGTAGAAGGTTCGCATATATACCGCAAAGGACGATACTACTAACGCCTTCTCTTATCCCAAGGGAGTTACCACTGCTTATAAGTGTTAGTGATCGCCCGGGAATGCCCGGGAACGCCGAAAAGTATTCAAAATAATATTACCACGAAAAGGGCCTGCGAACCGAAAAATATCCTTTCCGACATAACTTTCTATGCGCACGCCAATACCGAAAATCAGCACCAAAGGAAATACTTCTTTCAATGAATTATCCGATTTACATATTCAACGAACAAACGAAATTTTTGATAATTGAGTGTCGATACTTTCTATGTTTCGAAACGTAAGCTTTACTAAAATAGATCAACATATCTTGCATATATTGTCAATATGCATTTTATAATTATTTCATGTTATTGCAAATCTGGCATTGGTTTTCAAAAGACCACACAATGCACGCAAAAGGGTTGATTATGCGACCGTCCGAAAACCAATGCTATCAGACTAAATACCGTTAGATTATACAAGACATATAACAATCAAGTTGCCGTCCATGGTTCATACGACATAAATTAGTTAATATACTAGACATGGCTTGGATGCGGCAAATTTTCTCACTACAGAATGCTGGAAGAAAAATCATGTTAGGTATAAAAAAGAAAGTAGAACCTATCTTGTTTTGCTGGCAACAGAGAAACAAATTTTTGTGATGTTTTCTCTTCCTCTTTCTTGTTTGAATCGTAATGTGCTACTCATCCCGTCCAATTGACATTAACACCAATGAACAGCAGTGAAAAAATGGCTGGACATCGCAGAACTTTTATTTCTAATTTTCACAATAAGATGCACTTTTATGATCTAAACTTTATATTTTCCACGCGCGACATATTCAGATTATACGTATCCAACAAGTTCCAACATAACAAATTGTAATAAAACACTTTAATTTGCTGATATACTGCAGCCTACCGAATATGTGTCCTCTATGGTTGCTGGATATACTCGAAAAACTCCTGAAAACAGTCACTCACAACAGATTGATGGAATACACAGTACGGCCGGGTACGCCCGGACTTCTAATAATCAATTCAGCTTCCGGAAATGGAAGTCCATGGTGGAACTCGGCCAGTGTCCGAGAGAGCCGGGAAACCATCGAAGCAGAAGTAGTGGGGCGATATTCACTGTGCTAGGATAACAATAAATGTCAAGGAAACCTTCAACAGTACTAGCTGATGTGCCATCACCGTAGCGCTACACAGAATAATGGTACCGGACTATTTGTGCAAATTTTGAGGCGTAATTTTTTGGATCGGGTGTTGATCTATGAGATACGAGTGGTGAAAAAATCCATCAGGATCACGGCAGCATTTCAAGTTTCCAAGGTGTCGAGATTATTGAAACGATCACTGGAAGATATATTTACGACCGAGGCCATAGTCACGATTAGAAATTGATTGGAGCAAAACTCCAGCTAGCCCGCCACAAGACGGCAGTACTAATCGTCAGCGACCGTAAAGCAGCGCAGTAGATACAAACAACCGTCGGATAGCACGTCATAGCTTCGCAACGCATGCTGAAATACCCTGAAGTGATATTTGAAGTCTTGTTAAGCTTTAACAGACTGCGGAGATGCGTCCAGGGATGCGCTAGATAGGATATTGCAGAACAACACCAAGGAAAACAAGTAGTAGGAGGTGTCTGCTGGGCAGTATATATTTGTTCTAGTTGGGACAATGGTCAAGTGGCAGCAGCAATGGGTCACATCGGTGAACGGTAGATGAGTCCATAGCCTAATACCGAATCTTTCAGCTCGGGCAAACAAGACACATGACGATGCTAACGTTCACCTGACGCAATTTCTGTCTGATCACTGCTGCACCAGATATCGATTCACACTCGCGCAGTTACCACACTGCTCGGAATGCAGAAAGGAGCATGAACTGTAACGCAGATTTTGTCGGAAGCTGCAAATTAAGTGAACAGATGGGCAGCGACTGAGCAACGGCAAGTTGTGACAAGTGACCGAGAAGGTTTGTTTGGGTATCGGAATCGGGAGATACTCCATCGTCGGGGAACTCTCCGTAGGAGTAAATTAAAATCATTGCCGGGATTCATTTGGGTAATAAATACAATCTAAAAACGGAAAGTGATGGCTATGAAGGGATGTATGCTAAGTCGGTCGCCGAGGATCGATCATGAATTTTTCATTCTGTTCCTATAGAAAGTTTTCCATCAGACTCTCAGCGTACAGAATGTTTGCAGATTCTATTCTACGAGTCTACTAGTTATACGAATCATTACCTTTCGAGTTTCAAACGAACATGCAGTGGAAACAGACTTAGTACCAATGTTAAACAGCTGAAATAAGTGAAAGGTGGTGATGTCGTACTGCGGCGAATACACATTGTTAATAGACATTAATAGTTCGTTTCATTAGACACATTTTGTTGTGTCATCGCAGTGGTTAAAGGAACACCGATTGCTGTATAATACCAATGAAAGCAGCCAGCTCCGGTGCAGTTACGTATCAAAACGTTGCACTATGAGGTGTCAATCACTGCAGTTTGAAAACGATTATATGAAATTTTATGTTGTACGTAATCGCAATGATTAAAATTCATTTTAGCTTATAATTAACATACATAATATATTTCTCATCCGTGTTTGTCAAAGGTTTATTGGTGCACCTTCACCATCCTGTTACTAATAAATTAAGTTTAATTGGAACAAAATAATTTAAAAAGAAACTTGACGATGAGAAACCATCCAAACAGGGAGAAATCAAAAATCTACAAACCAAATCAGGCAAGGTCACACCACCACACCATCTTTCAACAGTCTGTAACGATTAACAATATTTGTGTGTTATGATAAATAATATTCGTAATCCTTCGCTGACCTCGGATTCTTAATGGCAGTATAAATGCAATCATTTGCTCTCGTACAATGAAAGAAATCTATCTATAGAGTTGTCCAGTAAAATTCTGTTCAAAATACAATACAAAATTACTATGAAGTAAAGATTCTTACTTTCACTAACGAGCTTTAATTTACGATCCAGAAGGGGGGAACCCCAATTAGCACGCCAACTCAATGAGACGTTCCATTTACCGCTCAGGAGATAAACCCGATCAACACTTTTGATATTTCAATCGATTGTATCTGCACAAGCAGCAGTCGCCGTCACGTCAGTCGGTCGGTTAGTTTAGTCTTCTCCCCTGCGACCTCGCAGCCTAGTTGGAGAATCCGCGCTGGGCCGGCCAATTACACGATTAGGCAACTCGCGGCGGACATGAAATTAGAACTGACAAAACACACACTGTAAACCTTAAACTCGGCGACATGGCAGCTCGGGTCGGGTAGCATCAAGACCTTCATCTAGATCGCCGGTGCCAATACAAGCTGGGACTGCCACTGTATCCAGCCGGAGCGCACCGAAAAACCGTTCTCTGCACGCCAATAGTATTAAGCAAGAGCGACGTACAACTGCACAGCTGCGAGTACTAATCGCCGTTTAGATACTCTTTTCGTTTGTTAGCATGTTGCCTGTCACCGTTTTGTCACTTGTCGTTTCCATTCCAACATTTGATCGCGTAAGATCTCAAAAGTAGCGCGAAAATATCGTTCAAATGCCGATGTCAAAACAATAACAGCGGTCGGTTCGGTTTCGGATTCGAGTAACATGTTTTTTGTAATATTTTTTTTTTTTGGTCGGAACGAACTCGCAAAATTTTATTTTTTCTTCATTCGATCAAACAAAGTTGGGGGGAAAAGTTTCTTTTGCGGTATCGAACCTTCATTCTTCTATTATATTTACTGTAACATTACATTACTGTTACCATTCACCTATGAACGAGCTCCGAGTGATGTCCAGCTTCGTGAGGATGATGAATAGTCTACACACGAATCAACATGATACATATCAGCTTCAAGGTTGTGACAGTCCGAAATGTGTGTTCCGTGTTTCTATGGATGCTGCTGCCAGGGGAAGCTGTTTTCACACGAAAACTAATGGCGTCTGGGCAGAAATGGTTTAATGTTTTCACACAAGAGATGGTGCAACAAAAATTTCGAACAGATTCCAGTTAGTAAAGTATATCAATGATTATTTGGATGATTTCCTTGGTTTACTTGCTCTATGTTTCTAATTTTTATTTCTTACTTCAGCTACAGGATGTTACGAAACTTGATAAAACAAGAATGCAAGCCAATTAATTTTGAAAATTTATTAGTATAAAATACAGTAATACTATTCAGCTATGCTGCTTCCGGGTGACCGAATCCATGCCTGGGTTTCCGTTTAACTTCTGCCATCAGGTTCTATACAGCCATCTCGTCTACGTTGTTTACCGCAGAACGCCAGTTTACCTTAAACTACGTTCTCGTTCATTGGGTTAAGCTCTGGCATGTTAGGAAGGTTCTTCTTTTTGGACACAGCCTGCAAATTGTTGGCGGCATACCACTTCGCCGCCTTTATTCTGTAATGCCAGCATACCAAATCCGGCCAAAATAGCACGGAATAATCGTGTTACTTCAGGAAAGGAACCAGAACCAGTTTTTCCAGGCACTTGTTTAGATAAATTTTCTGGTTGTGAAGGTCCCACATTTCGAAACACAGGTACAGATAAGAAGACACTTAAAAATTTCTGTTCCCTTTTCCACTGGACTCCTGCCCAGAATGTTGTTTGAATTCTGCCTTAACTAAAGTTTCGTCGTTTATTACCACGCAATCGAACTTCTGGTATAATATTTTGTCTATCGTCGCAAATTGGAGTCACTACCTTTTTCTAAACCGACAGTCGGAACGGAGAGGTTGTGGTTCCACTTGAAAGCGCTGGCGACTCTTTTTATTGTCACTGCGGTTTCCGGCTATCGATTTTCCTTCGCACCTGGTTGGCTGTCGACAAAAGTTCTCAAAACAATTTCATTACGTTGATTAACTTGGTCACTTTTAACGATTTTACTAACGTGACATGCGCCTCTTGCCTCTGCCTCTTGGGGTGGCCAGATTTTTTATCTGCACAATAAAAAAGTACGTCAAGTTTAACGCAATATAACATAGGTACTATTAGCACACAATAATACATTTCCAATTTTCGAAGGCAATGAATCTAGATTCTCATGCTCACAATTTCAAGTATAAAAATTATTTTAAGTACCAGCAAATTAAAATGATTTTTTTAGTGAATATGTATTACCCATCAAGCCTTTTCGAATCAGCTCAAACTGCGGGTTTATAGTATTTTCCATATGAATGAATGAAACTTAATTGCTGTACTTGATTGCCTAACCTTTGCAGCCCATCGTGCATTGCGTAATTGTTTCTAAACAGGTCCGCTGTGATTGGTAGCTTCTAGAACTTGAAGGCATACGAAGGCAAGCTCGTATTATTTCTCAATTTCAAATCAGCAAAAAAAACGAAAACCTTCCGGCAAACTGTACTGTTACATGCTGAAAACGATTACGAATAGATAGTAATAACAGTGTTTCGTTAATTTGCAGGTACCGTCAACGCCAACGGTGAAACGAAACGCCAGCGGACATCGTACACGCGCTACCAAACCCTGGAACTGGAGAAGGAGTTCCACTTCAATCGATACCTGACCCGCAGACGACGAATCGAAATCGCCCATGCCCTCTGTCTGACGGAGCGGCAAATAAAGATCTGGTTCCAGAATCGCCGGATGAAGTGGAAAAAGGAGCACAAGATGGCTTCGATGAACATTGTTCCCTATCACATGTCACCGTACGGACATCCGTATCAGTTTGATATTCATCCGTCTCAGTTCGCACATCTTAGTGCATAGGACGCGTGGCACTTTTCGGGTACTGGTTAGAGACTCAACCAGCTCTATCAGGAACAATATCAGGGATATCAGAATAATCAGGACAGCGTACTGTTCGGTGGGAACACGACGCCGTCCGATTCAACCAAGTATAACCAAGAGTTTTGATTATCCCCGGACTGACATGAGAATTGCGCAATTCTTGAAGCTCAGCTGCCGAGGATCTGCAAAACCGCTGCTTTGTATAATTGTGTACAGTATAGTGATATTCCTGGTACAAACTGATGTGAGCTGCCGTTGAGATACTCATCGCATAATACGAAGTTGTAAAATTCTTTCTTCGATTTTATCGTGTAAATCGTATCAATTGATTCTAGTGTGTAAATACATGTTTGGTAAATTCGAAGAAAGAATCAATTTATCTCTTCTCTAATCAGTATTCGAAAAGCAAGCTCCGCGTAACGTGGAGCATGTCTTCTAGTGTGTAAGATATAGATCCGTCAGGCGGGCTCGCGGAAGGCAGCTTTTTGACACGCAGTATTAGCATCGAAACGGTGGAAATACATTTTGGTTAGGAGAATTGAACCACCCTTCTGCTATATTTATAGTAGACACGTTCGTGATAATAGAGCGTGACAAAAAGTTACCGCTTCCGAAGAACGAGCTCCGTTTGATTGCTTTCCCATAATTTTACCGAACGCCTTGCATGGAATGGACTTGCATGGAAGTTGAACGTTAACCCTAGACATTAGCGAGGACACCAACCGTCGGACTTGCTGTTTATGGGGTAAGGTTATGGGAAAGAAGCATACATGATAAAAACAAAATCGTACTCGTTCAGCTTTCCATTTTGTTGCCAATTTCAATAGTATAGTAATGAGTCCTTCTTTTTTTTGTTCGTTCGTAACGTAAACTACAGTATAGATAAGTTCGTTTTCGGGAAGCAGTGGAGAAATTTTATTTTTAAACAATAACGAATGATATTGATCTGAGATACGACACTTAATAAATTATAATTCAAGAGTTAGGTTCATGCTCATTACGACATATTGTACATATAAAAACTATTGACATTTCTAATTTATTTAATTGAATAAATAGTACTATTATTATGAGTAGGTTTAAGTAGTTAAATAACAACCAGCAAAAGATGCAATATTCAAGTTTGGTATAATCCAATTTTTTAAATCGCAAAAATCTAGTATTTTAGCGGATCTATTTATGTTTATATTGTTTATCCGACCTTTCCGAAGCTAGCTTTTGTTACCTATATTATGGATCAGATCAGATAGTCTCCGTCATTGCAGGCTGTATTACAACAATATCGACAAATTCGGATTACACAGGGATTATTTTAAAGCGCATGATCTTTCTAGATGTTCAAAATTTATTATTCATGGTTTTAAAATCAGTCATCGGTCGCCAGTGAATGGTCTCATCATTCGGCGGTTAATGAATTTTCAACAAAAAGCTATAAACGAGTGTAACTGTAGAGCCCTAGGACTTAATAAACAATTCTGTTTAAAACTACTGCAATAAGCAAATGTTAGCCAGCAAATGGAATTAATTAAAAAATGCATAACATTCCGAGATGACACTATTTTAACATTTGAAAAGAGGTAGAATGAAGTTTTGTATAAAATAAAATATTGTGGCATTGAAAAACTTGATGAATCTTTTTGTGAGAAGAACAAACTGTTATTGCGATGTCGAAGCCACGCTGATGACCTCTGAATATTGTATCATTGTAGAAGCTACCGTTTATTTTTGTCCCGGACTAACTCTACCGATCAATTAATCGATTAAAAACACATGGAACGTAGGAGTAACGCTATGAATGCAGATTCTACTTTATTTTCAACCTGCTGCTGCGTGTGATCGAAGTTGAACGATTCAGGTTGATTTTGGGAGAAACCACTGCAGCTGGTGTTATTCAACGTGATTCAACGGCTTTGTGATAGTTTTATTGAATCGATCACTCCAATCATCTTGACCCGAGTACCGTACTTATTAACACCAAACGCTCAATGTTTGCTTTAATTACCTTTGTTAATTAATGTGTTTATCTACTACTAAACGCTGATTTAAAAATCAAAAGGAAAAGATGATATCTATTGCAGGTTATAAAAAATTCACGACATATGTTACCTCTTTCGGTTAGAAGAGTCTGGGCTAAGATATATTAAATGTGGCGCAATGTGCATTTCCGTAATGCACGCCGATTGGTAACAGCAATCAACAACTAGGATCATGGTTTACATTTCAATAAAAGCACACATTAAACATGAAAGCAAAGATGCAAGACAGCACAGCCGATCAATTAGTTTTAAATAACGTCATTTCAGAAAAAATACAAATTGATACAACAAACTGCAACCGCGCTCATTTAGCCGAAAATCCTAATTTGTCATTGAAGCTTGCTCCGGGCATATCAAAAATATTTCTAGGTTGTTTGCTAGTCACTGGTGTTCAAATATCTCGAGTGGTAATTCAATTAGCACCCATGTGATAGCTGAACAGAAACTGTGACTGTCCAGTCCACGGCCAGCAGTCATCTCCCAGTGCCGAATAGAAACGTAATTAACACACCGCAATGGATCACATGAGTGTTTAGCACATGAACTTAATCAGTTCATTTTATCAGTCCGATCGAACGAATCGGAATTGGACTGATGGTCCCGTCCATCCTTTTAGGTTAGGTAAAATCATTTTGAAACAATCGTTGAGTTGAATCGGCCTAATACTTTGAGAAATCATGGAAAACCGGTTTAATCCAGCGGTCACCAGAACGTATTTTAATCTTTATCGATACAACTTTAATATGTAACAATATTCACAATGCAATATTATTCTAATCTTTCCAACACAACCGAAGTAAACATTCTTCTCTACCTGTCCTTGTCCTGTCGTAGAACTCCAGAGAGCAGCAGCTCGCAAGCCGAGATAGATGTGCAACTTTACAGATGATGATTAACATTGATCTATTTTTCGTTAACTTCATTTTACGTTAATATTATCACATGTTTGATACTTTTAAGTTAAAGTTTAAGCAGAACATCAGAAATCGGACGATAAACTAAGATAATACGGAAACGAATTTGAAAAAAATTTTATTTAATTTATTCAACGCTTAATTTGACAAATATGCGGTACAGTGGAAACAACACGTTAAAGCAGTAAATTAATTGGGAAATCAACATTGAAACCTCCGATTTAATCCACCTACGCAAACAGTACCCTATTAGGAAAGATAAAGATTACACTCAGCTCTACAAATGTTACTGATTACGGTTCTATGAGGCAGTACAGTCCATTGAACGTAACTAAACGCAGCAACACTGCATTTTCAAATCCTTCTAGTATTTCACAGGGCAGTTGTCTTGGACCATTTTTCTTCATGTTGTATTAAGGCGTATGACAGACCCATTGAGTATGTCATCTGATGTTTAAAATCTGCTCAAAATTGCTAGAATTGTCACAGTTAACGTTTTGGGGCTGGGTAATTTCGCATTTAAGTGGTGCCTATATGTACCTTGAGAATGCTATCTGCCTTTGTACACTTTACTATTTGATCTTGAGATGAGCTCGGCCGTTCGGTCATTTTAGTGCAAAGACGATTCGAAGTGCAAGCTGTGTGTGTGGAAAAAAATATTAGGCGTTTGACAAAGACGGGTCTTTTTTTCAAAATCGAAAGGAGCTCCAACCGACACCAAGTTTTAGATTTTCACTCTCTAACCTAAAACGAACGATCTGACAAAATTTGATTCAAATCTGTGAAGATCGATTACACAAGTTTCGGCTACTCCACGTGAAATGACTCATATATAAAAGTGTTTCAGCATAACGGGTGGCAACTAAAATTTTGGAATTTTTTCGAGGACCCTATGTACAACAACAAACGAGCTCAGAGAAATGAGTGTGTATGTGTTAGCTCTCTCTCTCTCTCTCTCTCTCTCTCTCTCTCTCTCTCTCTCTCTCTCTCTGCTCTTTCTGCCAGTATTTTTAACCCAACCTCGTGTTTTAGTATTGACCTTGAAATGCGGTCAAGCATATATTAATATTTTTTGAAATGGTGCGACCTTGCGACTTACAAAGTACTGCGCGTGACGCTGTTCGTCTTTCAGCGTGTTAGCCGCGATTCTCAGCGCGGATTTTCGGGGAAAGGTTCCATGCCTATGAAATAGACCAACCTCGTGTTTTTAGTCTTGACCTTGAAATGCTGTCAAGCATATATTAATATTTTTTGAAACGGTGGTGCTACAATTGATGGAGGGACGGTAGGGGAAAGTAATGAAGTTTTTTTTGGAATGGTGGGGAATGGTGGGGTAGTAGACGGAGGAAGAGGCACAATTTGTGTCTAAAAATAACCCAACCAGATACGTCGCTACCTCAATAAGTGGATTGTCTCCTTTTGGTCAGCGCCTCTGTGGTTCAAAAGTACATGAGTAATACAAGTGTTGTGGGTTCGAATCTGGTTATAATCTTAGATTATAGGTTAGTTTGACCCATGCACCCTCCAGCATTGGACAAAAGGTAGGAGTCACAACGACTACTTGTTAATCGTAGCTACCAATAACCCCCCTCCCCTCACCTTTCCACTCTTTCCCCACCATTCCAAAAAATTTTCACTGCTTTTCTCTACCGTCCCTTCATCAATTGTAGAACTACCGTTTCAAAAAACAGTATTTTTTGTTCTGTTTATGCTCACCAAGTTTTGCTCAAAATGGCGTCAAAACAAAAAGCATTTCGCGAACGCGTTGCACACTTCTACGAATTGCACAATCGAAGATCTCACCGAAAAGTATACGGTACAATACTTTAAAAGCTTCGACTATTTGCCTAACATCCCCAACAACTACTCGCATGCAAGGTAGTGGAGATCACCCAAAATTATGAACGCAGAAGGCCTTCATTCTCGTGCCTTCATCAACAAGGATTCCGTGAGCCAACGGGACGCCGCAAAAAAGTTCAATTGTTCCCACTAGTTCATCTGCAACACATTGAAAAGAATCGGAATAAAGTGCCGAAAGAAGATAAAAGCCCCGGAATACACTGAGGGATAGATTTCGATGCTGAAATCCCAATGCCGCTGGTTGATAAAAAATTATTCCGTAAAATGCTTTTTTTGGTCGACGAAAGTTACTTCCCTCTTTCGAAGACGCACATTCCCGAAAATGATAGATACTATTCTCCATGGATAGTTCCACTGCATATCCGAACATAAAATACAGGTTTAAACATAACCCAAGTAACAATTTGAGTTTTATTACACTCTCATGATGACATTTAAGACCAAAATTAGTCTTGAAGACCACCATAAGAGTACAATAAAACTCACATTGTTGCTTGGGAAGTTTGAACAGAAAGTGATGGTGTACATTGCCATTTTCGAGAGAGGTATTCCTAAGCCATGGTTCAGCCCTTTGGTTTGGCTATCGATCAAGATGTGATCAAGACCAGAATGAATGTTTGATTCCGTTTCTACAAAAACAACATGCAGATGGACAATACCGGGCAAGATAAAGCTTCATCGCATTACGCCAAAAAAACACAATCGTTCCTGAATTCGATCCAACAGCCGAACAGCCGATTACCGACCGTATCTAAATGTTCTCTAATTTTTTTCAACAATGGACAATGTATCTTTTATTTCAGTAAATCAGATCTTTTTCAAATATTTTTGTCTTTTTTGACAGCTTGAGAAATAAATTCCAAAATTTTAGTTGCCACCCGTTAACTCCAGAACGCTTTGACCGTTCTCCACCAAACTTGGCGCACATGAAATCAACAATTGAACATGACCGAAGCCCAAAATGTAAACAAACGGAGTGAGGGTTCGTTTTCCTAAGCTGGTCCAGCAAGCAATACTTGAAAAGCGCCAGCAAGTCGATGCTGTTTATGTCGATTTTACTAAAGCGTTCGATAGGGTGCCACATTTTCTGTTGGTATCGAAGCTAGAAAGGATGGGATTTCCTGAGTGGCTAACACGGTGAATACTGTCGTATCTTACCGATCGCAGTGCGTTTGTACGTATAGATGGAACTAGTTCGCAGCCATATGAGATTCAATCCGGTCTGCCCCAAGGAAGTCATTATGGCCCATTGCTGTTTATTCTTTTTGTAAATGATTTGTGTAGCACCATAAAATCTGCCAAGTATATGTTCGCAGATGACCTGAAGTTCTTTCGGGTAGTAGCATCAAGAGTTGACTGCTGTGCCTTATAATCCGACATCGATTTCCTACTAAATTGGTGTGTGTTGAATGGAATGAACGTGAACGTGCAGAAATGCAATATTATTTCATTCTGTAGGAATAGGAATGTCATATCATTTGACTACACGATGGAAATAGACAGCATCAACTGTGTCGAAACTGTAAAGGACTTGGGCATCCTCTTGGACAGTAAATTATGTTTTGCTCAACACATTACTGTTACTACTGCTAAGGCTGACGCTTTGCTAGGTTTTATCAAAAGGAATACGCAGCAGTTCAATGATATCTACTGTCTGAAACCGCTTTACTGTTCAATCGTTCGCAGTATTCTTGAATACGGGATGCTTGTGTGAGCACCTTACTATACTGTTCAAATCAACCGGATAGAACGAATCCAGCGTCAATTCGTTCGGTACATTCTGCTCAGGTTACCCTGGGATGGTCCTGTTCGTCTACTTCCGTACGAAAATGGATGCGTGCTTATACGTCTACCCACTCTGACAAATAGAAGAAGTATGTTGCAACGATTATTTATCTACGATCTTCTGGAAAATAACGTTGATAGCCCGGAGCTACTAGGTCAGATTCGGTTCAACGTACCTCCGAGGATCAACCGGCGAGCGGATTTCTTTACACCATACTCTTTTCGCCCAAAATAATCCGATTGATGTGTTTTCCCGCGAATTTGATATAGTATCTGACTGTTATGAGTTTAATGTATCTAGAAGAACTGTTAAAAATAGAATAAGTTTACATTAAGAACTGTCTGTACGATATAATCGTAGACCAGGAAATAAAATTAAAATTAAAATAACTCTTATTCGGTTTGTTTACATTTTGGGCTTAAGCCCTAAATGTTTGTTGATCTTCACATGTTTCTTGCCATGACATAGGGCAAGGGAAGGGTGTTCCTTATAGAGGGTGGGAGGTCCAAACAAGTAAAAGAGGTTACGTTTCCCTGATTGCAGCACGTAAGTGGCTGGGAGACAAGAAGATGGGAAGGGGGTGACGGAAGGGGGGTCCACCGAGGAGGGATATATGAAAAAAAGGTCTTGTTTCTCTTCGGTTATAGGGATTTATTTTCAGAGCGCAAATAGACACATAATTGGCTACATGACATGACATGAGGTGAACTGATTAGGAGGAGTTGTTGGGAGGACCGTGAATATGAAGTATGCTCCGTTATAACTCTGCAACGACTGGACGGTTCTTCGTCAAATTTGACACGCATGTTCTTTGACAGAAAAGAATCCGCACAGGGAGGTTGACAAAAGGAGATTATGCGATTTCCTACAAAGGGGGCAGGAAGGTTCAAATATCTAAATGGGTGCGCTTCTCTTGCATTTGGGCTGATAGCAGTTGTACAAATGGCTGGATGACAAGAGAGGGTACCTGAAAGAGGGGGAACGGGTAACCATTGAGAAGGGGGCGGTCCAAAAATGTAAAAAATGCTTTGTCTCGCTTTATAGGGATTACCGAAGTGATAGATTTACAACTGGCTGAATGACAACAGGGGAAGGGGGGAGCTGACAATCAAATGAGGATCAATGGTGTCTTGTTTCTTGCATTATGGAAATTTTCTTTACAATAATAGATATCCGAGCACGACTCACACACAATTGTGGGTCATTTTAGCTTTAGCTGCTTATATCCGTTTAAATATCACCTAATGATTGATCAAATTGTTAGTGCTGCTTATGAGCTACAATTTTATTAATCAATTAGTATAATATTCACGCAATAATCGGTAAATAAAGTTAAAATGACCCACAATTGTGTGTGACCCATAATGGTGGACTGACTGTATAAAATATTAGCAAGCAATGTTCAATGCTTCGTCCACATTATTTCGAATGTCAAAAGTTGTCTAAACGCTTGTTTATAAAAAGCATAGGATAGTATTGCCAGCAATCTTCTGCACGGTGCAGATAGGATTACGGACCCTGTTCGTCATACGTGAATACGATCCATACTATATTGCGCGTTTTTATAAGAATTAATCCGCAAGTACTCAAGTTTTTTACACCAAATAAATTTGACACATCTTGCCTGTACATGTGTACCCATTTACCCCAAAAAATTTTTCGAACATACATTTCTCAGTGGAACAACTTTTCATGCTCCAGCGGGAGTTCGTCATACGAAAATTCACTTCGTTATAAGCAAGATTTCTTTCATTTCTCATGGACAGACAGCAATTATTTACAAAAATCTATGCATGTATTCTTTGAGCCGTGTGCAAGAGCTACCCAACTACTTAAAAAAAGTGAAAATAGTTTGAATCACAGCTCAAAATTTCAAGTAGTTACTCCGAGCGATCAGCAGATTCTCTTCATCATACTCAATACTGGAAGAAAAACCAAAGGGACTTTTATTTTTTGAGCATATCGTGAAAAATAATAATTTTCTAACATATTCTTTTCTTTGATAGCGAAGAGAAAATCCATAAATATCAATACCAGGTTTTTTTTGTCGGAAGATTTGACCACTGCGACCATTATTTTGATCTATTGTGGTATGGTTAGTTTGAATGTAATTCGCATCAAAATTGATTATAATGCTGGTTTCTTGTCTATATTTCTGGAAAGTAGACGAAGACCCGCCAGCACCCTACTACCCTCTGGTTTTGTCTTTTACGATTTGTTTTTCATGTAACGGATGCGCTAGAAAATTAGTTTCTATTGGCAAAAAAATAATGAAAAAATAATTAATGAAAATAATGAAAAAATAAATTTTTTCACAGAATATCAAGATCCAACATATCCGAAATTAGCCCAAAATAGAAGCAGGCCGACAAGACGACAGGCATCCTAATCTATTTGCGATAGTTGCTGAAGTATTTTTTATTTACAGATTTTGTTATATTTTGATTACCAAAATTCGTCTCCAAAATCTATCCTTTTGACGAATGTTTGATGGATAATTTTCTTTAAAGTATTATGTCACAAACGTAAATAAAACTAACGTAAAACGATAAACCCAACCCAACAGGAAAGACCGTAAAAACGATGCGATGGTTCTAAGTCTTGAAAGTATACTCAAACGAAGCTAAAACTTTGATTTTCATGCAAAAATATTAATTTAGACCACCGTCAGAATAATCTATAACGTTTGCTTGTTTTTCATATCCAAAGCTCTAAATAAAAATGGTCAGAATACACGAAGTCATTTAATTAGCGATTTTCATGAATTCCTGTTTTCGAAAGATAATAACTCTCGAACGCGTAGTCAAGAGTTATAGTGTTCATGCCACAATGTAAATGAGTCTGTTCTGAACAAAAACCTTTAACATATTGTCAAAACTGTAAAAGTCCTCGCTCTTTCAAACACACGAATTAGCAGACTATCAAAATTGAAAAAACGAATCAAATACTGTCACGTTTTTCGAAACTACTCTAATGAAGGCCACGTCGAAGCATTTCATTTTGTGATAATTGCTTGTTTCAATGTTAAGAGAAATAGCTTTTGCGGCCATAACTTTCCATCATATCATTTTCATTCCCTTACCGCTGGATGACTCATTGAAATTTTCTTTTCTCTAAATCGTTAGTAGCCTAATTAAAATAATACCAATACTATTTGTCTCTCACGTGAACAAAAAACTGTTATACCAACGTATTTGCTTGAAAAAGCAAAATGGTTTAATTGAAAACACAAACGGTAAATCGCCCATTAGCGATACGCTAATTGGAACAAAATTCATCTAATCCAAGACAGAAACAACAAATGAAATTGAGCCCATTATAATGACAGCTAGATTTCGAATCCCACAGCATTCTCTTCACACCGTTCTTTTCAAACAAGTTCAAAATTCAAACATTTTAATGAAAATTATCATCGTGTTTGCTAAAATGCTTCATTGCCAGTGATGTAGAAGTGTGAATTATTTTAATTTTGCTATCAAGTTTCTTATTCAAAACTTGATTAAAACGTTTCCAACACTGAAAAAACGCCTTGATTAGCACTCAGGTCAGTTCTCTTAGTTTATTATTTCTTGAAGAAAAAAAATCACTTAAATTCTTTTATGACGATTCAAAAAATTGGGTTTTGCCATAACATTGGCTTTGTTTATCATTTGGCCCCTCAAAAATAATCGATTACTATTGTACGGACAGGATGGAAGTTCCCATTCTTATTTTTTACAAAAGAAAGCATTGGGTTATTGGGTAATACCACGTTCGTACAAATCTTCATTACAATTTTGAATGTAATTTATATAAAAATAATGTATAATTATCATTCAACCAACGAGTTTCATATCATATTTTATGTAGTATTCGAAATTACGCAACATAAACAAAAAATATTTCGATGATTGTTCATACTCGTTACCTATAAGCAAAAAGTCTAATACAATGGCTACAATAACTAGTTGATCAGTTGTGTTTATGTTTGTATAATGTAAAACAAATTGTGTTTTGCTGTTACCATCGACAGCAAGTTTGCAAAAAGATCTCTTTGTAATGTAAATCCTACTAAGTATCTCATTTTGTCTCATTGATAATAATTTTTCATTCTGACTGAACATAGAACATAGACGTCAGCAATAGTTTGAGAAAATGTAGATTAAATCAGATTTGCTTCTAAAACCTTGTAAACCCACATACCGATAAACACAAAACTTTTCAAATTAAAATTGGTCAAGGCTCTAGATTTTTGCTTTCTACTTGTCAGCGTGAGATTCGATTCGAAAACCCAGTAAATATATAACGAACATATTAGATCCACTAGAGAACCAACTGAATGACGCCACGTTTGTTTGCGAAAAATATTATCGAATCTGCCAACAACGCAGTATTTAAGTAGCACACTTCAAATGCTATTCTCGCTCAAATTAAAAAGGATATAGCAAGATATCCTTCATATTGAATTTACTTTTAGGGAGAGTATAATGCTAATTGCTTCCTAAACAAATTCACTACGTCGCCGACAACTTTATTCTAATTGCTTTATTGGTGGATGATGGTTTCTCTGCATTTCTTAGGAAAATTAACAATACCTAAAATTAAACTATGATAAAGTATACTCGCACAAAACTTGTACTTTATTTTCAGGTACCTACCCAAGTGAAACACCAAATTACGTCTCTAATTCGGCAACAGCCAAGTTCAAAACTTGCAATCACCCGAGTCGTTTGGGTATTTCGCCAAACACTGCCAGCTCTGGGGAAGAAATCCTCAAGCCAAAAAAACAAAAGCGAAGCTCAAAAGTGCGGCTACGAAAAACGCTATACAATCATTTATGACTCAGCCCTGAACCACTGACGGTACCGAATGTGTGCCCCGAGAGTGTATCTGGTTTCGAGGGATCTGACGAACGAACGAACGAACGAACGACCGACCGGAGACGCACACGCACGGAGAAAATGAAGACCGTCATCATCGGGCCATGCCGTGCGAAGCTTTTTTTCCCTACAATCAATCCTAACACAAATACAGTCGTCGACGCAGCGGTGAAAGCTTTGAGCCTATATGGCATCTTTCCACACCAGAAAGAGATAAAAAGAGCGAGAGACCAATCCGGATATCTAGCAGGGACAAGTCTCACAACTGCTCTGCAAATTTAGTTGATTTCTTGACTTCTAACATTGTACACATCAAACACCACAACCGGATCTCATTCTGCAGAGGATACAGTTTGTGTGAGAATAATCAATTTAGGAACAATCCTTCGACCAATAGCGAAATTAGAAAAGGTGCAAATCGCTATGGAATAGTGTGTACTGGCAGCATTATTGTCGTTTAAATTCTTCGAGCCATTGCGAAAAGGTTAATTCCAGGATTAACCAGCCTATCACTTCAACAGTGGGCTTTCACATGAAAAACTGTTAGCAACCAGATTGCAGCTACCAAAGCTTTAAAAAAAGATGTGTATCCAAAGGAGTTGAAACAATGTTGTACGCATGTGTAGCATTTTTTATTCCGATGGTGTAACTGCTAATATCCTGATTTTTTTTTTTGCCTGTTAGGCTTGCACTAGAGCAAGTCTTTTGATAATACAGCGCTATAAAATGGCGGGTAGAAAAACTTTCACTTTATTCAAAAGTAAATCAATAACTTTCAACTTTGATGTAACAAGCTGAGTATGCATTTTTTCGAAGTCATCATTACGAGCGATAATATTTTGGAACCTTCAATTGTGTCCGGTCAGCAGTAGGAGTTCGAAGGTAAGTGGAGCAATTTTTAGTATTTCTTTCTCGATTGAATTGAAGTGGATTGATACTGAATTTTAGGTTTTTTTTGAATAAATGATTTTTGAATGACATGAAAATCGAGTGGTGCATCGAACTTGTTAGAGGTTTATTCTAACGGATATTTCGTAATGCCCAAGTGTTTGTCAGCACTGTGGGCGCACAGTTAAAATTGAACAGAACTTTACATTTTTGCAATACCAATAGCTTGATGAAACAAATTGCGCTCTAACCGAAAGGGGTAGGCAATGTTTCAAGCTAAGCCCACCTATTTACGGAAGTTTCGGGTAAATTTAGATGCAGTAGCGCTTTTAAATTATCATAAATTTTGAGTTTGAATTGACTGAAAAATTTCAAGATGAAAATCAAATTACATCATTTTTTGACCTTTATTGTTAAATATTAGAATTCAGTTTCGAATGACGACTAGACAAACTGTATGTGTTGAATAATTGCGAATATAGAAATTAGTGTAACAATCCTGGTCATATCGACTGTAACCGTAGATTCTCTCCCTACAGAATGAGATGAAGTGAGAGCGAAATTTGCAAAACTTGTAATCGCCCATCGGTAGTGGTAAAAAGTATTGCGCTGTTAATGAATCGATGTAGGTTTATATGCATGGTAAAAGTGTGCTGGTAGGGGGTACGTATTCCTTAGCTTTTGTTTGAAGTCTCAAAGGAAAAAATATGTATGGATTAATGTACTCCTCCACTCATATTCAAGCCATTCAGAATTAACATTATTTTTATAAAAATTGAAATTAACTGCTGAATAAATAGCACTGGGAGCTAAGCGAGGACATGCTGGGACACGTACCCTACTTTATCTCTAAAATTTGATGTCCGATGTAGCATTCTGGAAAATCAAAGTTTTTAACTTAACTGTCCTGTATTTTTACGATGATTTTATTTCATAGAAAAAGACCCGCCGTCATACAAGCACCTGAATTTTTTGAATCGCCCTCATAACTAGAGACTTTATTGTTGGTGATTCAAGGTTCAGTACTAATAAAGGATGGAAAGAAGGTGCTTCTCCTTACAGTGAACCTCTGTTTGTGCTTTATTCGCCTAGTTGCAAATGGTGACAAAAAATAAATAATAAATACAGAACTTTTTTCTTTTTTGATTCAGTCAGTCGTCTCGCAACTCAGACAAGTTGTCATATTTTTCAGTTATACTGACTATTATTTCATTATTCCTTTTATATTCCTATATTTATTATATATTCATTATTTCATTTTAATGATTGTTTTAATATTCCTAACATTGACATTTTTTGTTTAATTTAGTTTAGATTTGTTTAGTTCTATCCAAAGTCTATTTATCTACAAAAAAATTTCAAAATGGACGGAAATGTTCCAGAATTTCATTAAATTTTGTGTCGGAATATCGGTGCTCTATGCTGACCAGAACACGGTGCGTTAAGCTTTGGCTCGGCACTGAAGAGCACGGTGCCAACGGACCTTGTAGGTTTTCGTTCTTCGTTATTTTCTATCTTAGGGTAACCAACCTATTGTAGACCCCTTGTGCAATTTTACATACTTTGGACCCGTCGAACCAATTCAAATGGAAGTGTCCAAATTGTGTACAGCCGCACATATACATTCATATTTTGTGTATGTGCCTGAATTCAGACTGCATATTTTTGCTCAGTTTGACATGATTTCGCTCGCAAACTCTGTGCTCCTTGATGCTTTTGATAAATTAATGTGAGTTGTTTGGTGTTCTGGCACGGTGTCGTACGGTGCGCTCCGAACACATGCATATAGCACCGCACTGTACAAAAAAAATAACCGCAAAGAGCGCTCTTTGTGCACCGCCCTGTGTGAACTGGGAGTGCGTCGTAAATACTTAAGTTAGAGCAATACTTAGTTCAGATGGATGATAATCGACTCTATAAATGCCACATACATAACATTTTCGAATTTTGTTTGGCTGAGGTGTTACAGCTAAAAACGCAAATAAGAATTTTGTCCCGAGGCTCGGTCTGACATAACAGCGACCATTGGAACCTCTATTATTCATGTATTTGGTCTTCGACGCGTTGATTTTAAGCCCAGTCCTTCCAAGCTGTCAGTCTAGCACAGATAGCCTTCGTCGTGGCAAAGTTTTTGGCTCCAAGTCACCTACTTAGCCAAGAAGTTTGCTACCTTTACTGAGAATCAAACCTCTCGTTTCGATATCTGATCGTCGGATCACCTTAAGAGCGTTGTTGAGAATCATACAGGATAAGTTGTTCTGTAGCACCCTCGCCGCGTCTCGAAGAGACTCTGTTTTATGGACATTAACAGCCTCTCCCAGGCGAGATTCCAACAAACAACGTACCTTAATGCCAACTGGGAAGCCAAAATTTTAACTCTATCATTCCAATTTGATTTTTTTGTCTGATGAAGAACACTCAATTTAAACCAAAATAGTTTTTAACCGAAAATAATTCTCCATTTCCTGAATAAACTCCTTACGGTTAGGCTATGTCAGATTTTTTCTTGTAAAACCCCTCTAAGGAACATTTCTGGCTACGCCCGTGCTAAGATGGAAAGATGGTTCGGTTTGTCGATGACGGAAAAGAAGAGACTACAGCAATGCAAAGCACTCATTCTACCAGTAATGAATAATGCAACATCAGCACCAGGATCTTCGAAAATGATCAAAGGCGAATTTTTCTGCCATAAATCCGAAGCAATAGAAGGAAAAATTTAGAACATGATGTTTGACGTGCTTCATTCGTTAAACTTCGATAGAAGCGGATATTTCCACTCTTACCTTTTCAATTGCCAGGACAATCATATCCGTTCTGCTGTGAGAGATGAATCGCGAAGCATGTTGTAAATTGGCTTTGTTAAGTAGTAATTTGGATGTTACCGAAAAATGTATCAATATCGGTATTTTTAAAAAATGTTTATCAGAAGTGTCCAATACCAGCCATCCTAAGGGTAATAAAAATATTTTGGCAGGTGCGTTGCGCGGACTCTATCTTGGCCCATTACGTCCAGGGTTTGAAAAGGGATCGCAAGTTGAATGTGACTGCGTGAATGCGTACGTTTTACGCATTCAACCTGCGCTTTTGGAACGATCATTTGACTGTTTTTGAATCCAGTCAATCTGCCGCTTGCGCTGCTGCCGTCTTATAATTCATGCTGCCTTTCAGGAAAAGCCAACAGTCGTTCTGCCGCTTTGCGCGTTGAGATCGAAGAATCTAAACTGCAAACTGCCTGGAAGCATAAGATGACGTATTTTTTCGTTTTTCTTTTTGTCTCCAAATCGGCTGCTCACAGTAATAGTTTGTTACCCGGACGTCGGTCCACCGCGAGCAAAATGTTCGTTTGTATTGGACGGAGTTCGACCGACTTCTTCCATGCACATGTAGTTGTTTTTTTTGTAGTATTGAATCATACGATAGCGCGGTTGCTTTTCGGTAGCGCGGTGACTGGCAGTCATTTGACTGTTTTGCAGTCATTCACTGCTCCAAACGGTAAAGGCAACTTGATCGAAACGAAAACGTTGAAAAGTTTTAGAACTGCCAGTTGTGTTATGCATAGCGTCAACGTCAACGTTACGTCAAATGAAGCGGTCAAGATAAAGTCCGCGTAACGCATGGGTAAACATACATCCATTACCCTACGCAATATACAATGCAATCGTTACGATAAAGCTCCATTGTTACTACTTGCGTTTGACAATCGTAAAACCCTATAACACAAAGTATGACAATCTGATATTTACGTCATCTCCAGCAATTTATACCACGGCCTCGTAAAAAATTGAGCAACTTAGGCCATTCTTTCGAGTTTTCCGTGAGCTTTGCACGGTGACGTCACGAATAAACACGATTTTCCCATTTGATATCCATCACTTTCTTTGATTTACTACCTGTAAGTCAAATTTTGCGACCGAGATTTGCATAAATTTATGGAAACAACTCAAAAATGTATAGTTTTCTCCTTCAAAAATACGTGAAACGGTAGTTTTTATACTTTTTCGATCTGTCTTCTAAGTCCATGTAAATAAACTCTTGATAGACGTCAAATAAGTGAGGTTAAATTCGCTCGTGCAACACTCTATGCCAGCTCAACTGATTTTGACACTTCATGCAAGTAGAAAGGGGAAGAGGATGAAGATTGTGATCGATTATTTAGCGGCAAAAATATTATAATGATTGACACAGAGTGAAACAGTGATGACAGATTTGTCATTTCTCCTGTCAAAATCGAATGATAACTCTACTTTTTAACAATATTTACATCAATTCGGCTCCAAAACAACGAATAAACGGGGTCTTTTTCACTTTTCTCATATTCTTTGTACAGTCAGTCCACAATCATGGGTCACACACAATTATGGGTCGATTTAACTTTGACTAATAATGCATGAATGTTATACTAATTGATTGACAAAATTGTGACTCATAAGTAGCACTAACAATTTGATCAATTATCGGATATTAGTAAGACGGAAATTAGCAGCTAAAGCTAAAATGACCCACAATTGTGTTTAACCCACGATTGTGGACTGACTGTACTTCCACCTGCATGAAATGTCAACCTGTTGGTACTGTTATACACTTTTCTTAATTTCAATTTTTGATCAAAGCCTTTGCATTTTAGTTTTGAGCCACATTTCAAAGGAGTAACTCCTTATTGTTACGATAAAGCATAAACGAATATACGGTTTTTCCATGACCGATAATGCGGACAGTGTCAGCATGCTGTCAGTCGACTTTGACCTCATAAAATATCAAACTCGAATAAATTCCACCATCAAATTTTGAAATCGGCTTAAGCATTTTGACACTGTTCGTCATGTAAAGCTCAATTTTCTCAAAAAAGCAGTTATATAGTAAAGTATCTTTTAAATATTGTTTACCGCTCAGAATCCTTGTTCTGAACTCTCTTGAACTCACTTTGCAATGATTTTACGCGTCCATACTAGGAAAATTGCTGCAAAATAGGATTTGTCTAGTCTAGCTAGTTTAGAAACACCTTCGGAGTTCCTCAAGGCAGTATCTTAGGACTCTTACTATTTTCGTAGTTTATTACGATATTACTAAACTGTTACCGCCTGGAACAAGATTATTTTTTGCGGGTGACACAAAGAGCTCTCGTATCGACTACTGTACTAGACTTCAAACGCTGATCTGTTTGTTCTCTGATTGGTGATGGCAGCCTGACTGAGTAGAACGCATTGAATCCGTACAAAAAGAAATTTGTTCGTGGGATATGTCGTTTACTGCCATGTAGGAATCCTGCCAACTTGCCACCATACGCTAACCTTGGCTTTTTGATAGGAACTTTGCCGCTCGAACAAAAACGGAAGGATAATGGCTCAAACGGCTCACAAAATTTTGACTGATAGCTATAATTGTCCAACCATCCTCTCAATGCTACAGCTACAATGCCCTCTGCGTTCACAACGCCATCAACGTCTTCTCTTCTATGGTTGAATGCTCATCGCACAAATATAGATAGGTCAGGATGAACCTATCCGTCACCTGGTCTTATTGCACAACAGTGCCGTACATAATTATATTTTTTAATTTTGTTGGTTCTTGTAATGTGGATTTTTTATAGTTAATAAGTTTCTGTGTATAATTTATATTTAAAAAAAGGGGGTTTTGGCGCTGGCTTGGAAAGTGCCATTCACGCATTTTAAGGCGGCTTTTCCCACATTTATCGATTAAGATCGGATGAACTTTATCAATAAACAACGATTAACTCGAGTTACTTCAATCAAATCGAGGGTTGTTTCCACTGACCGGTCGTCAGGACTTAAAGGACCGACCGACCTTTAATCGCACATTTGATCGATGGTTCAACTATTACTCAGTTCATACAGAATACGTCTGAATTTCGTATTGCCTAGCTACGGCCACGTTTTTGGTAAATTACTTTAGCACTAATTAATGCTTGATTAGATTTTAACGCCTGATTCTATCATCGAATTAGTCTTCCCATTTCCAATGCAAACAATTGCAGTATTTCTGTTTCTCACATATAAGTTTTTCTATTTCCACCATTTTGTTTTCTTCTGTGACCATTATTTTGACCTATCAACGAAGTGAATTAAAAATCACTCTGATTTTACCCGAAGGTCGGGAGACCACACATCAATTCAAATAACTAACAATCCCAAATTGACAGCAATAAACAAATTCAATATTTCATTAACTGACCGCCACTTGCAAAAAAAAACATTCTCTTTTCTTTACCACCCAAAAAACGGACAACAAATTGTTTACCAAAAACCAACAATGTTAGGAGTGATTTACACGAGATTATCCCACTAGAGTTGGTTACGTTTGTCGCCGACGTCGTGTTGTTGACCGAAAGGATAATCTCAATTGTGCTTCCGAAACTGAATGGAAAGATCATCCATCAGGTATCATAATTTTCTAATCCTACAGGTAGCCGCGTTGAAGAGTTTGGGTGTGTCTGTGTATATACCGTTAATTGGAAAGTTTTGTTGAGTCATTTATTATCATCATAAACTGTACCTTCAAGTTACGGGTGCTGACAGAATTATCTGGCTAAGCGGGATTAAAGTGTTAATGCTAATTTGCTCAACCCAAATCTGATCTTAAAAAGCGCTTGCCCACAGAGATTGTTGAGTAAACTTTTAACAGCAGTGATGAAACTGCGATGTGGCTTATGTGTCACAAATGTAATTACCTGTAAGTGAAAAGTTACACAAGATGTTTCGTTAAGGCGGACTGTGTTCTGGTCAATAGAATGAAAAATATTTTTGTACAACAGCACCTTCGAAATAAGAAAAAAATCATCATCGCACGAGCTGTCAAATAAAAGTTCATTCTGAAATGGACTTGAATCATAAAAATAAAAAGTATACTGCAATCGATGTCGATTGAACGATAAATTTTGGCTGCTTTCTGAAAGCCCCATCCGGAGAAAGTTTGAATCATTCTACACTCATCCGAACTCAATACGCAACATTACGGATTGAGTGTTTCGTGAGCTTCTGTTTCTCTAGACCACGATAATTAGACGTTAGCGGGCTGGGAAGGGCGAAAATGAAGAGTCACATTTATTTGAATTTGCTTACATAATACATTATCACACGTTTTGCTTTGAAGTGCTAACCACCATGTGTTTGTACGTCTATTTCCAGGGAATCTCCAGCCATCTTTTTCGTTAGCGCGTCAAATTCACATCAATGTCAGCCTTGTCAGCAGCCGCACGCAGAGGCACGTAACTCCGTAGCAAAGGGAGATTTTGCCTGTCGGCAGCATCAGAAGTTCACCAGCACACAGCAACAGCAAACGGAGGTAGAAACTCTCCCTTTTCGATTTTTCACCCGCCTACCCGGCTACGGATACATCGGTACCACATGCTGCCTCTATTGGGGTGTGCGTGCTTGTGTGGTAGAAAGGACGATCCTTTTTACAGAATTTCCTGACGCGCGCGCATCGCTTACATTCGCATTGATGTAACAGTATTGGTGCTGCCGTGTATCACTGGATAACGAACATAATTTTCCTGTTTCCGAGTAAGGGTTCAATAAGGAATCGGCAAAATGACTGTGCCGCTGCTGCGCAGGATTCAATAAAAATGGGCATTCTACGAATAACACGGTCATTACTGTGTAAATTTCCTAATGTATTTTAGAAAATATTTATATATAGCAATGAAAGGACCTAGACCATGGAAACTCGGCTGATTTTGAAAGCCTTTTCAAAACAGCATCTTAGCGAGAGAACGCACTAAACGGCAGCAGAGGGAATATAAACGCTAAAAGCTTGTCGTTTGTGCTCCTACCGAGAAGGATGCCTAGCAACAGCGAGGCACCTAATAGACGACGTCCCAATTTGTGCGGCGCGTTTTTCTTCTACTTTTCAATTACTGACCTACTATTTTCACTATTTGAAATTGAATTATTTCCCCCCCCCCTACCTTGAATTATATAGCGCTTCCATCTCCAACTATCTAATGAAAAATTAATATCCTGCAATTTCTAAGCCCGGTTTTCGATGCAGTAAAATATTATTTTACTATAAATTGTTTCATCACAAATAATTCCAATAGAATTTTATGCTAAATAATCAAACTACAAATTAGTAGAAAAACAGTTTTATTAGAATGTTACGAGAGTTTGTTCAATTTCCAGGTATTTTAATGAAGTTCACAAAATACTTATAATTTCTCACTGGGATTCAAGCATTTATTGTAGAAAATTTGTCTTTCTGCCTTTCAATTTTTAAAAATCCTAATAATTTTATTCAGTTTAAAAACGCTGTTCAAACCGAAAACTGTTGAATTTTCCAATTACCATTTATCGTAATCGGACACTAGAATATAAACAAGCAATGCCATGAACAGTTGAAACTATATTTTCCCTTGCGTAAACGAAGCACTAAAATATCCTTCATTATAACTTTATCAACTTAAGTGGAGTTGATAAATATTTGAAACAATAATAACGCATATTTTCCCCTTTCAGATTCGTCCAGTTATTTGCAAATCGGATAAATCGGAATTCTGTTCTACATCTACCCTGTAGATCCGAATTTGTTTGAATATTAACAAGCGACAAATTCGGTTCTAGAGAGGTTTGTGTGGGGCATTTGTTACCACCGCAGAATCGAGATGATCGAGGAAGACAATCAATCGATATAGCAATTAAGGACTCCTCCTGGTGCCGCAGACGAAAACAATAGCGGTAGCACTGTTGGAAGTGTTGCTTTTATATGTTGGAAAATGTGAAAAACAGGAACAGAACAATTAAATAATAAAAAATTTAACAAAATTACCCTTTGTTTAAATCTTTTAGGTTTGTGCTATATTTGTAAATTGGAACGCACTTGTAATGATTTTATTGCTAAAATCACGAGCAATTTTTATATTACAGCCGAATATAAAATTAAATGAAGTTGTATTATTAATGTTCTATCATGGAACAAAAACAAATAACTTATTTGGCAAATTATGAACCTCAACTGTTTGAACTTAAAAAGGTAAATGTTTTTACCACTTATACGAAGAACTATCTGCATGGGAATATTTACCGACTAATTTGAAGTGTAGTAATTATGCAGATATTTATAATGTACCCGATTATTTATAGCAAACGTGCGGAATCTCTGCTTTGCACGGTTCAAAATCGACTTTAGTCAACTCAGTTTTTGACCAACTACTACAAATATAGAAATGTTATTAATATTTTAATAGATGTACTTTGACAAAAATGGACGTTATTAATTTGAATGCTTAATATTAGTACAAAGGGTATAAAAGTACGAACAGTATAATATAATATTTTGAATTCCTTTAACCACATGGTTACGTACAGAAACCAGGCTATAAACGTTCGCCTGAAAATCTTTATCCTGGTATTTTTGGGGCCAAAAAGCATTTTTAAGCCTACGATCAACAACACATCTGCTGGATATTTTGGCAGCTCTTTTCGCCACGGCGCGCCGTAGTTTTCCTAGCTTTCATACAAAATGTGCCAATAACAAGAATAGCGAAATGTACTTCATCAAGCAATAATATCCCGATTCAAACAAAAATATACCAGAATTGTAACTTTAGCTGATATTTCCATTAAACTTTGTTAGAAACGTGATAGAAGAACTTGCAACACACAAAACGTATTACAAAAATGCTAACTCATTCTGTTACTTATAACACGCTTTGTTACTTTTGGATAAAAAGCATGTTTTTTGTAACTAATCTATACCTATAAAAAAGGATTTTTGTCTGTCTGTCTGTCTGTCCCTATGTTCCTTTTAGAATCAAAAACTACTGAACCGATCGGCGTAAAAATTTGCATGTAGGGGTTTTTGGGGCTACGGAAGGTTCTCTCGATGGCAAAAGACCCCTCCTCCCACTAAGAGGAGGGGCTCCCATACAAATGAAACACAAATACAATCTCATTCTTACTTATAACACGCTTTGTTACTTTTAGATAAAAAGCATGTTTTTTGTAACTAATCATCATATGTTTATATCAAATCAAATCATAGCATAATTTGACACGAAGGAGATTTATTTGTTTTCATTTGAAAGAGATGTGCAACGCTTGTATTTTGAATACGTCATCAACGTACAGCTGTAATTTATCCCAGATACCTAAATTGGATTTTTTTCCATTTACATTTATCACAACTTCTATTCACATTTTTGCAATGAAATGCAACACACATTTAACTTTGTGCATTTCACAACAGGGCAATAGCTCAACCGATAAAACAATTTTGTTAGTCGAGCTGTCAAATGACGTAGGATGAAATCACCGAAAACCTGACGGGTAAATTAAAAAAACCTCTAAAATTATTGTAGCTTCTGCATTGTTATTTTTTTATCTATATCAGAAGATATAAAACACAATCTTGAGTGTATGTTTGATGTACCGCCATAAATCCAGAACACATGGACAGTTTTTCACCAAACTACGATTATATATTACTTGACAAAGCGGAATTAGCATAGTTGTCAACAACAGGAGCAGTTATCAAAAGATAGGGTGCACCTCGACAAGGCAGAGAGGTTCAAATGTGGAAAGATGGCTTTGTTTTTCTATTAGGCGATTTTCCAGACAAATAACAGCTATATAAGTGGCCGGTAGTCAAAATAGGGGTGTCTAAAATGGGAAAGGAAGAAGGATGGCGACTGGCAATGGGGAAGGTCCAACCTAGTATCTCCTTTATTATAGGGAATTTTGAAAAAAACCGGAAGTGGTTGGGGGACAAAAAGGAGAAAGCTAAAAGCGACCCCGAACAGAATCGGAAACTCAGCTAGTTTATATATGTAATTAGAATCTTAAATATATTTTCTTGTTCATTATTACTCAGCCGACCGAGCAAAAAGAGATGTCAAGCTAAGAATTGAATCAATTCATATCAGATTTTAAATCAGCAAACAGAGTATTGCTAGAACAGTACTTAGAACAACTATTCCGAGCTAATGACACGCGCAAGTTTTATGAGAAGGTGAATCAAACTCGGAAGGGCTACACACCGAAACCTGACATGTGTATGGACGAGGGAGGGAATCTAATCACAAACGAGCGCGAGATGGTCGACAGATGGAGGCAGTTCTTCGATGAACACCTCAATGGTGAAGTCACAGAAGGAGGCGCTACGGAAATTAACCTAGGAGCGCCCATGGAAGACAGTAATGTCCTAGCACCCGATCTCCAAGAAGTCAAACGAGAAATCGGGCTGCTGAGCGCCTACCGACAGAGCTTTATAAACATGGCGGAGAAACGCTAGCAAAGGCTCTGCACTGGGTTATTCGGCTAGACTGCTGCAACTATCGCGGTATTACGCAGGTAAACGCCGCCTACAAGGTACTCTCCCAGATCCTGTTACGCCGGTTGTCGCCGATAGCACAAGGTTTCGTAGGGAATTATCAGGCGGGTTTCATGAGCTACGGGTTTCGCAGCTACGGATCAAATTTTTACTATCCGACAGAGCTTGCAGAAATGTCGGGAGTACTACGTGCCCACTCATCACATCTTTATTGATTTCAAAGCAGCATACGATACAGTCGATCGAGACAATCTATGGCAGAGAATGCACGAACACCGGACAAACTGACGCGACTGATCAGAGCTACATTGGTTCGACTCATGTGTTTCGTTCGCATCTCTGGGACACTCTCGAGTCCCTTCGAGACGCGGCGAGGGTTGAGACAAGGTCCTGCATACTGTTCAACATCGCTCTTGAGGGGGTGATCCGACGAGCGGGCATCGAAAAAAGAGGCACGATTTTTACCAAGGGTGGCCAACTTCTAGGCTTTGCAGATGATTTCGATATCATAGTCAGGAACTTTGCGACGGCGGAGGCAATCTACGTCAGACTAAAAGCGGAGTCTACGAGAATTGGATTAAAAATAAATGCGTCGAAGACCAAATACATGAAAGGAAGAGGCTCAAAGGAAACAAACGCGCGTCTCCCACGGATGGTAACCGTAGACGGCGACGAACTAGAAGTGGTAGAGGAGCTCGTGTATTTGGGATCGCTGGTCACTGCGGACAACACTAGTAAGGAGATTCAGCGGCGCATCCAATCGGGAAATCGGGCCTACTTTGCCCTTCGTAAAACGCTACGATTAGGAAGCATACGCCGCCGCACGAAGCTAACAATGTACAAAACCCTATTAGACCGATAGTTCTTTATGGACTTGAAACCGTGACGCTGCTCACGGAGGCCCTTGCGGTGTTCGAGCGGAAAGTGCTACGGACGATATTTGGCGGAGTACAAACTGAAAACGGAGAGTGGCGGAGGCGTATGAATCACGAGCTACAGGCACTGCTTGCGGAGACTCCCATCGTACATCTAGCGAACGTTAGCAGGCTACGGTGGGCCGGACTCGTCGTAAGGATGCCGGACGACAGTGCGACGAAAATAGTCCTCTTCAACAACCCCACCGGCACAAGGAACAGGGGGCCCCAACGTGCACGATGGCTGGACCAGGTCGAAAGCGATTTGCGACTTCTGAGACGACTAGGAAATTGGCGACGAGTAGACCAAGACAGAGTTGAATGGATACGAGTACTTGAAACAGCACGAGTCACTCCGGCTCTATGCTGAAGAATAAGAAGAAGAAGAAGAAGAAGTATTGCTAAGTGTCAGTTTTATGAGAAGAAGTATTGCTAAGTGTCAGTTTTATTAGTTAAATTCAGTTCACTTCATTGAAATGTCAATGAGTATCAAAAATTGCCCGATATTTCTATACAAACAGGTAATAAAGTAAATATTACGAAAGTCTTAGTCGTTTACTTGTGATTCTAATGTGTTTTTATTTCGTCCTGTTGGTCACGTGGTTAATAAACGAAACTATTTTCTCTAGTTTTCCAAGATAAATAGCGACATAACATTTTCAAACTTTGTCTGAGACGGTACTGTCAAATGAGTCAAAATTGAATCAAAGTGATCAACCCATCCCTGGATGATGTAACTGTTCACAAGTTTTTTTTTAATGTATGGGATGTCAGGGGATGTCAGTTACATTAACAGTTACAGTTTCTGGTCTTCAACTCATTCACGCTACCAGAAACTCCCTAAATTTTGTGAAGGTATCCAATTACACATTTCAGACAAATCCTTCAATATAGTATAAATATGAAGTGTACTCTTGTCACAACAACGCGAAAAGATAACACACTTATGCAAGCCGTAAAACATGTAAATAAGATGTTAAGGAGTGTCCTCATCCATTTAGTTGAAAATTCATTAGGAAATCAGCGTTAACAAATGCACATATGGCGCCGCAGAATGTATTTCTAAGCACTTCGCTTACTTTCCGGAAGGAAGAACATTAAGCCAAGTTTTAACTGGAGGAGCGTTTGGTAAGGAAGAATGGTAGACTGGATGATATTGCGAAACTTTGATGTGGGGCCAAAAATATACTGTGTAGTTCAATTACTGAGTGGGGCTCTAACCCACGCTCTTTCGGTTTGCGCCCAAGTGTTTTGACAATTAAACTATCAGTGCACGTGAGACAAGTTTTTAATAAAATTACGAATTTGGCAATAACTGACCATAAAAACCATACGAAAAATGGAACGAAAATGAATATGACACAGACACACACGCTGTGTAGCGCTGCGAGTGCATCCGCGTACGCCAAGCAAAGCAAAGCCTAGGTGCTACATTCCGTTATCGAGACTTGACCTTCTGTTTTTTTATACGACAGACTTCGCAGCCAGCTGTTAGAGTGCAGGACAATTGCAGGGCCAGTTGCTACGATCCAATTGACTCTAACAGCCTCTCCCAGTCGAGATTCGAACATACGACGACTGGTTTACTAGGCCAGCGTCATACCTCGGAGCCAACTGGGAGGCACCGCGTACGCACTAAACACTAAAATAAGAATCGAATTTCTATGGTGAATAACCAACTGGTTAAAACCACATTAAAATAAAAGTAAAAAAATGTATGATTCCAAGTATTACTAAACTTCCGTAAACTTCGATATGTATCACCAAAATTTTTACCGAACTGTTTAGATTTCGGGAATTTTTTATTTTAAGAAAAAAGAATACAAAAGTTACTTCAGCGCTCATCTATAAATTTTGAACGCTCACATTAAACTGCAATAATCTCTATATATGTTATAGCTGTCTCACCATATTTTTAAATTTAAACACATTGGTTAGGTTGTAGACGTTCTTTTATATGCTCTTCTTGCGTCGATTCAATTCTGTTACGTAAGATGTGACGCGAAGCATACAACATGCAGTACAGGTTTCTCTTCTTGCACGCGATATGTGTTCAGAAAAGTTTTACTACTCGCTTGGAGAGGGCGCTTGATTGATAAAATTAAAAAAAAGAATAGTAAATTAAATAGATTTTTTGCTTCAAACAGCAACTAGTAATAGTCGAACGAATTCGTTAGTTTTAATCCTCGCAAGTCCAATTTTATTTACACCGAGAGTGACAGTGACAGTGCTTGACAGTGACACATTCCTTACAGACTTTAATATTGTCACATGTGCACATGACATAACATGTCACAATTAAATACGTATAGCGTCCTATTTTTTCTATCTCTAACTATCCTCAGATAAATTTTTAGATATTGATGATAAGGGTAATAGCAATGTTCTGAAAAATGCGCAGCCACAAATGTATAAATCAATGTTTATAATTTTGTCGAGATGCAAACAAATTTGAGTTTCATGTTTTTAAAAATTTGTTTTGTCTGATGCAAAATTGTTGTTAATCGTACCTAAAAATTTAATGTTAAGTATTATTGATATCCCTATTATTGATAATTATAATTGAAGCGAAAATTAGAAAAATGTAAAATGTTGCACTTAATTCTATTACTATAGTTATATTACGATCCGTTTATACGTAGGTACAAATTTTTCATTTTATTATCATTTAACAACTTGCGCTCAAATTGATTCTTTTTTAAAACCCTCTCTGTTCCAAGGTTGGTTTACAGTTTTCGATCACCTGAAAAAATTATTAGTAATCAATTCGTAAAGTAAAACTATATAACAACATTTCTACTAAGTTCTAAGATTAAAATATCCACATTTAAATAGGTACCTCAAAAATTTAATCTGCTGATTTTAGTATCGGAAGCCATATTGGGACAGAGAGGCTTAACATTATTATTATAATTTAAGCCGTCGGTAATAAATGATATTACAGCATATTAAAGTTTATTAAAAGGTTCAGAATGCTTTTGAATATTAATTTCATTAATTGGAATATAATACCGGAAACGATGAAAGCTGTTCAAATTTAGTCACGCAATTCAGACTAAATCACGCATTAAACTTTCACGTGCGTTTTGATAATTACGTTACTTGCTCACACATCGGCTTTGGCTTAGTTTGTAGATTTGTCGGTGAAAAATCAACGTTTTAAAGTTAATACCATTGGAGCGTTTTACTACCATCATATTTCAGATTCCAAGTATTATAAAATAGATATAAATTAGAAAAAATTAAAATTTCCTTACCGCAAACGTATCAAGCTGATTTTATACTGCCAGTAACTACGTCTAAAACCTGTACTAACACTCACTATACATCTCTGTGTGTAGAATTAATAAATTGAACTATAGTTTAATCATACTCACACATTAAACATCTACTCTTCTGATTATGGAAAACGTTTAATTGAAATATCCGCAATAATACATTCATTCTTTAAAGTCAACTAAAATAGCATTCTAAATTCACAGCGACTAACTCTAATAATAGGGGTAATTGGTTTAGTGCTTATCAGAGAATATGAACACTCTAATTAAGATTCTATCAAATAGTTTCCTATTCTTTTCTGAATCTCACATGTAATTTAGTAACAAGCAACAAATTTATTTCTGCAGGTGTTGGTAATTTCGCAACAAGATAGATTAAATATATTTATCCACTAAAATAACAAAACAAAATAAACTTTTCGCAGGAGTACTCCAATATAAAAAACACTTGAAAGCATTGAAAATGTTCAAAATAATCAGCCGACTTCGTAAGCTTGAGTGTGAAACTAATTGTTCGAGTACAGTGGCACGCTGTTGAATTTCAACTTTCATTTGATTGAGCGATTGAGCTGTTAAAAATATAATCATTTTATTATCTACCTTCGTTTTTGTACTAAGTCACATCCCAATATAAATATTGTCATAATCCAGCCCTTAATATTAATGAAATCTATCAACGTATCTTAGAGAAATGTTAAAAGTTTATGTACATTTTTAATATTATTGGCATATGTGAAATTTTGCATGTTGCAAACAATATTTAAAAAATCATTACGGTCCTTCACTCTTATTTTTAGTTGATGCATTCTCAGGATAGAGCTACATTGTGATTCCTTTCCAGTATTAATTGGAGAGTTCGATCATAGTCAACAGAGAATTGTTAAATTATCCCTAGCATGAGCGAAGAGCAAAATAAAAGAAAAACAATATTAGACTGAAGTATAATGCTATATTTTGTTATTGAACAGATATGGAGATAACACATTTTGTTATTGAGTAGATATTTAGAACATTGGTTGTAAGATGAGTTTAATAACTGATTTTGTTATCATATCTTTATCATTCATTTATATCATTCGATATATTTCATAAATTTTTTTTAATGACTAAAGAGATTTTAAATTATAAATATTTTATGAAATGATTTTATTAATATATCATATGCTACTGCATTTGTTATTCAATACCTTAATAATACTAAAATATGTTATTCCAAACTATGAATACAGCCATGTTATTGCTTTGTTATTCATATAACATAAGTAGTTATTCTTTTGGCCTTCAAGGGACAAAATTTTGATGTTATGTTTTGTTATTTTACCAACTATGTCAGCCAAAACAAGACCAAATTTTGATACGAGTTATTCGATTTCCATAACACATTTTGATATTATATTGCTTTTCGCTCCTGCTGGGGATGCATCATGACTTATCAAAATAATCTCTGTTTAATTACTATTAGAAAAATGAATTAATTACTATACTGAATGTATGCTCATCGACTGTGAAACTATATTTTTTGGGACGGTTTTTCGGCTTTGCAGTCGTTTTATAGCAGCTAAAACAACGTTTTGCTTCTAATAATCCAACGTTTCGGTGATTTTAATTCAACATTATCAAGGAAAGTAAAGACAATTTGAGCTAATTTACATTTTTGGAGAAAATTGATTTGACTTAATTACTATAGAAAAAATATATAGAGCAACCAACTTAATTTGGACTCCATGGGAAGCTGTACATAATTTGTATACTTTCATTAGATTCTGCTGTAGGTTTTCATATGGGGCCCCGTATTCTACTAAGACGCTCCAAAAACTTCAGTTTCACATGGGGTCCAAAATAGGTTGGTTACTCTAGCTCATAGAACACTTAAATAATACCCTAACAATTAGTGTATTTAAGCGGGTCAATGCTTAAACTTTGTTTCTTTGGCTTGACTTTCGTGGCTTTATTGAAGGATTCTTTTGAGCATGCGTGTGGCTCGAGCAGCACGTTCCTCACAATCCTGTAGAAGATGTGTGCCTTTATCCTAGGTCGGAGGTATAAGAAAAGTTCACACCTAAAGGAACTCCGTCGAACTACGATCCAGTAAACATTCCAGTTCACTAGCTGCGTCACGCTAACGATGAAATCAGCTGTAATTTCCACTTCCTAGCATCCAGCTGTAGCGTTCACAATTACTAATCTCTCTTCGATCGATTATAATTGTTATTATTTATTATGTCAGCAGACACCGTAGAAACGCAACGCTAGCACGGAGCGCCATGGAGCAATGTTAATTATTTTATGGCTCACCGCATATTCTACTCGTACATCTGCTCGCCGAAACAGAGCTGTCAAACTTCACTATGGCAGTAGATAAGTATTAACCACTTAACTGAAATTGATGATTTTTCAATTGTCTCATTAAAATGCAAACACTCTACGAAGCAGAACTTGTGTTTGTATTACAAAACAGACATACCTACCGGGGAAATTAATCAATTTCATTTAAGCAAATCATGCCAGAGATTGAATTTGATCCAGCTTCAGAAAATGAAAACTTTCTTTGGCGAACAGTTAGCAGGTGATTGTATTTTTGATTGATACTTCATCTGACGAACGATTCGATTCGTTTGCAGTCGGGCAGAGTTCTTGAATTGTTGTGCATAAAGCTGAAATGATACTGAAACTTTTCTGGCGATTTTAGATCGGCCATATTTCGATCGATAGGTATGTATGGGGTTGTAGAACATTCAGCAGTCAGCAGTCTATCGGTGCACTGTGAAGGTTTTGCTTTAGGAGCATGCTTTCATGCTGAGTGAGGTGGCTAATTTGGAATGACTAGACGGAAATCTGCTGCTAGGCAAATGTTAGGAAAACCGGTCTCGCATTTTATTGTGAAACAGCAGCGGCAGCAGCAGTAGAAACAGCGGGAGCCTACAGTCTGGTTAACTGCGAAGTCATTCTGTACTCAGCTCTCGGCCACACGTCCATCAGGGTCATTCTTGAAACGCCCAGAGCAAGATTTACTTTGTGATTGAATATCAATGCATAACTTAGAGCTTTGCATATACGATAACTGTGTAACTGTTTACGAACAGCTTCAAGCCGCCACGTAATGCATTATTTTATACGATGTCGAAATTATAACAAAATGGCGCAAGCAAAGAGAGACCTGTGTGCTCAACAAAGGAAGCGCTACGATAAGCATCAGCCAACAAAATTTTAACATGACGAGGGTTCAGACAAAAGCAATCGCTCATAGAAGCGAAAGAAAATGTAGGAGAAAAATATTTTCCATCATTTCTCATGCTTTCATCTGCCGTCATGTTATGCACGGCTGTACACCCTATATTTATCCCATCGCAGGATCCACTCAAACCAACCGTACGTACGAGGAGACAAGAGCTCTGCCGGCAGCAGAAGTCCTCCCGATACGAAATCAAATACCTTAGGGAGGAGTCAAGCAAGAAAACTTTTAATGCATTCAATACTGACAGAGAGAATTTCCCAAACTAGCTAGACAAGCTAGATCACGAACTGTGCGAGTAAATCACACCTACTTGAGCGCAAAGTTTTGATTACGAGCAGCCGAAGAAATGTCGTCACCCCCAGCAGCAGACATTCAATAAATTCCAGCTAAAATTGTTTAAACTAAATGAATTCAATTGGGGACTTCCACTATATAACATCACCGAATAACCATAATTGCACTGTTCCAAAATGTACGATGCGTTGTCAAACGAACGAAAAATATTCCAGCTTGTTTGATTTATAGCTGTTGGCCAGCCTTCTCTTCACGCTTTTCATTCACATTTTTTCTCCATTAGCGATGTCGAACTAATGGCGGGAAGGAACGATTCGATCCTGTGCGCGCGGACAAAACGCTAGAAATTCCAATCTCGCAGATAACAGCGGACAACAAAAAAAAATAAACCCGGCCACTACTTCAGTACATACAATAATAGTCACAATTACTTTAATTACACCGTGACAGACGTTTCAACCTTTTTTAAACCAGCCGGTCGTCTAACAAATTGCACGCTTGAAAGTCGCGCTTAATTCAATTCCAAGCTCACTTGTTAAAGCGCTGGCACTGGAGAAAAGAAACAATAACACAATTCATCGCTATCTTCTATAGAACGGGCGGCCTTACCGACGGGTCCCTCTGGGGATTTCATAGTTTGTTAGACACCAATTCATCACTGCAAACACACACGTTAGAAGCTCTTCAAATATACCTCCATATTTTAGTGGTACTAAATTATCTGGAAAATTGCAAAGCTTCTGGAATACGAAGCTGTAAATATTTGGACACCGCAAACAGTGAAAACCGAAAGTCTCTGGAGAGTGATTTACATTTTCAAAATCCCCTTTTCGTTAACTAGGTATAAAATGCACGAAAGCATGATGATCTCTTGTCAACTGCAAGAACAGAATGATGGATTGGGTCAATGTTGGCTCTCGAAGACACCCACGCTCTACCTCTACAGTAGCTCAACCAGTATTTACGATTGATTATCATCGAATGGATTAATGCTCAGGACAGCAACAGAATGGAATAGAGTGTCGCACTGTCTGGACAAAGCTCATTCAGTGTTATATCTTCCGACTGGATTATTTTAATGTCATTGCCTCCCGTTTATGGAACAGGTTTTTCGGTAGATGACATAACTTTTCAATAAAGTCGGAGAGTTCGATACGAGTAGCGCAGGAATTTTAAACTGTGTTATTTTAATTCTGATACTGATACTTAGCACTGTCGTACACTTTATCGCGGAAAAAAGAGGAACGAAAACGAAAAATTGAGGCCACGCCGGAGAGGAAGTGTTGTTGTAGATCGAAGATGAGAATGAGTGATGATGTGACAACAATTTTTAACGTTTTATATTTATTAGGTGGTCTGCTGGCTCAACGGACGCGCTGTTATCCGGCGATTTCGTGGAGCAGTACAAAACGAGTTTCGATGACAGCGTGTTTACCGTTTTCTGTGGAGAGAATTGTGGAAGGGAAAGGAGTGCGGGGGAACTACTGGAAATCCGATGGGTAACCGTTTCCGAAAGGAAGGTGGTGTGGTGGTGGGCCCAAAATTTTACGCGCTCAAGTGGATTTTCTAGCTGGATTGGGCTTTCGTTTCATACGTATGTTAATGCTAATTTGGTGTTGTCAAGTATGAAGAATTATCTCAAGAACCGGAAACAAAAGTAATACTCTAGATTATCGATCTATCTTGGCCAGACATGAAGAGACTAGATGCTTTTTTTGTTGGATTATAGCCACTTGAGCAGCTTGGGTCATTCATGACTTCTGCGGGGTTGGGATTTGAACCTGGGTCTTCGGCGTGAGAGGCGTGAATGCTAATCACCACACCGGGACTGACCCCGACTAGATGCTTAAACCATAATCTTGTTAAGAATATTACTATAACCTAATTTAATTTTTCTTCCTATCAGTGTAACTTGCAGGCAACTCGAAGTTGAGGAGACAATTGAGTTCCAAAAATCTAAATATTACATAATGTTGTATAAACGCTAGATTATCTTTTATTGGTTTATGGCTTATTTACATATCACATCATCACAAAACTTAACTTTTTAGAAATTTTAGCTAGAAATCTTTAGCACTGTTTTATTGCAGTAATAAAGTAATTGGATTCAGGGCTGTCCTGCACTCTTGGTGCACCACCCAGTGTGAACTGGGTAATACTATCTACCTGGCAAACACTTAAGATAGAGCAATACTTAGTACAGCAATCTTATGGATAATAATTGACTCTATAAATGCGCCATACCCAATATCATCTAATTTTGTTTGATTGAGGCGTTACAGGTAAATAAACAAACTAGGTGTACTGAGTGCAGGACAGCCCTGGCTGGATTTGCAGGTCCAGGTTTCATGCCACACTGTTCCAGCACACATAAAAAGCTAAAACTTTCAGATTTTTTTTTAGATCACCTAAGATAAAGTTTTAGTCATTTATGTTTTAATTTTCTGCCTAGGTTTTTTTTTACAATACTTCAGTACAACGTTCAACGTCATAGATTTTGCATAGATTTCAAGTGGATTGCATAGAGAGTGTCCACAGCAAGTTTTAACGTTTGAACAGTTGGGTAAAATTAATTGAAACTTTGCATGGAGAAACTTAGAAGTGCATTATTTACACTGTGTGAGTCTTCTCATCAGGTGCGCAAAGATCTGAACAATGGCAAGAAAGAAGAGCGCGTTCGCAAAAAAATTCTGCACATGTATAGCGAAAATAAGAATCAATCACATCGCGCCACCGGTAAAATCTTGGAGATCCCGAATTCTGAAGAATATCTGACTGTCGATCGTAAGTCAAGATGGAGAGAAAAAAGGCCTCCGTATAGTGTTTATTTATTTATTTATTTGGGATAATTCATCTGACCTTGAATTTGTCTACATGAATAAAACTTAAGTTAAATAAAACTACGTAGCTTCTGCGCAAACAAGTGCATTGGGACACAGAAATTTAACAGTTCCTTCACGTCCGAGTTCTAATGCATTCTGTAATTGGCTCGTTGTAACCGAATGTAGTCGGGTGAAACTGCGTTTGCAATAAACTCGTTGAGCGCAATAGTCGTTGTGATGCCCGGAAATTGAGCATGGTTAAGGGCGTTGGAGAGTCAACTTCGCCGTTGATAATTTTGGCTACAAATAATGCCTGTTGCATTTTGCGTCTACGTTCTAGAGTGTCAAGTTCCAGTAAACGGCATCTATCTGCATATGGGGACAAGCTATCTAGATGGTTCCATGGAAAATGTCGCAAAGCAAGTCGGGTGAATCTTCATTGCACGCGTTCAATCTGTATGTTCCAGGTTAGCTGTTTAGGGAACAACACCAAAGTACAATTCTCCAACAGCGGGCGAATTAGAGCACAATACAGTGATTTTAGACAATGCGGATCCTCAAAACTTCGTCCAATCTTGAAAATGAATCCAAACTGCCGAGATGCTTTAGAGGTAATTAGTTCAAGATGTAAGTTAAACGTCAATTTTGAGTCCAGTAAGTCGCCAAGATCACTAACTTGATCCACTTTGCGCAACTCAATACCATCAATAGTGTAGCTGAAGTAAATCGGATTTCTAATGCGGTAAAAACTCATCAGCTTGCATTTAGCAATGCTCACAATGAGCCAGTTCAATTTGCACCATTCACCCAACAAATCGAGCAACTCCTGCAGGCTGTGGCAGTCGACTATGTTTTGTATTGGACCAAACAATTTCAGGTCCTCAGCGTACATTAATTTGCATCCAATGCCAAGCGATAAAGTGACGTCGTTAAAGAACAATAAGAAAAGTAAAGGTCCCACGTTGCTACCTTGGGGAATTCCAGACTTATTAGTGAACACCGATGAAAGGATCACAAGCGCATAGTTGGGGCTTTCGACCACACACCAAACACCTCCGTTCTAGATGTGGCAAAAAAACTAAATCTGAGCAAAAGATTCGTGCAGAAAACTCGTGCTAGATTCCGTTCAAATTCTAGGCCCCAAACCGTGACGAAAAACAGAATACGGTCGTGCCTGGAAGTTATACAATCAAAAACTGACAAAACCACTGTGCTGTATTATGGACCACGAGACCTACCATGCTAGTTTTCACTATAGGCATAATTCAAAACTACTAACCACTATACAAATTTTGGCTACTTATACTTGGACCTAAACGGTACACGGATGACGGTACGTGAAAACGGACTTCAACTAGATTTCACAGAACCAGTATTTCACTTCCAAGAATAACTTTGATGTTTCAGAGAACCTCCGAAAACAGAAGATGTCGTAATTTGCCAAGAAATTCTTGATTTGGCAAGCAATTTGTACATGTGAAAAGTGGAGTACACCTTTTGTGACCACAGATACCACGAATGGACAGGTGTATATGAAAGAGTGCCTCCAAAAGCAACTTCTTCCTCTTTTAAAGTCTAGCAACTGTCCTACGATCTTCTGGTCGGATTTGGCTTCATGCCATTATGCAAAGGACGGTCTGGAGTAGTATAAGGCAAATAATGTCTGGGTAATTACAAGTCAAGTGACCGAGAAAAAGGACAAACGCAATTACGCAAGAATTACGCAAAGGACGGTGTGGAGTGGTATAAGGCAAATAATGTCTGGATCATTCCACGTCAAGTGACCGAGAAAAAGGACAAACTTGTAATCGACCTTCTCCGATTTGAACTAAATTTTGTCAGATTGTTCGTTTCAGGTTAGCAAGAAAAAATCCTAAGTTTGGTACCGATTGGACGTTCTCTCGATTAATGGCAGTACCTCCATTTTTAAACAAAAGACACGTTTTCATCAAATCCTCTTATTTTCTTTTGCTTGGAACTTTGGAAATACTAGGTTTAGAAAGACAGTTTGATCATGTTTCCAAAGGAAATTACCCAAGAAATCCGAAAAAAGTATTAAGAAGAAAATGTAATTTTACTATTGATAGTTTGTGAAAAATCGCTGATTTCTTTCTTCAAATCGCTATAACTCTGGTTCGGCAAAGAACACCTCGTGGTTTTGAGTGATTCTTATGTAAAAAATCTGAGGAATACAATGGAGTTGGAACTTTTGAAATCAAATTGTACTTTTTGAGAAAAATGCAAGTTAAGTCTTTAAATCGAATTTAAAAGTAATTGGCAGTACTGCCCCTTAAAATTATTATATTTTTCGGAATCCTTGGACAATTTCCTTTGGAATCATGACCAAATTGTCTTTCTAAACCTAGTATTTCCAGAGTAACAAGCAAAATAAAATAAGAGGATTTGACGAAAACGTGTCTTCTCTTTAAAACGTATCTTTCTTTAATGGAGGTACTCGCATTAATCGAAGGGACGACCAACCGGTATTAAACTTAGAATTTTTTCTTGCTGACATGAAACGATTAATCTGACAAAATTTTGTTCAATTCCGAGAAGTTGAAGTTCCGTTGAATGTTCCGTCTATTTCGTACCAAAAGATCTTAACCCCCAAATACACCGGAGCAACGACCAATCGAAAATAATTGAGCTTTATGACGCAAAATCTTCTGAAACGGCTTAAAGTAGTCAAAAGAGTTGAAGAAATGAAGAAAGTATGCGTAAATATGCAAAAACATGTCTATTTTAAGGTTGTGCAAAACCTCATAGGTGGGGTTAAGGCCAATTCTTGGTATTAAAGCATAAATATTAGGTATACGGATATAAAGCATATGGACACGAGACAGAATGGAAGCAAGGCCGGATGAACGTAAGGTCGAATATTATGTTAGAGGTGGGACGGTGCTAGGATTATGGAAAACTAACTAGAGTCAGCATCAGCAGGTCTAGAAAAACGAATAAACTTAGGCAAAAGTAACTTCTGAGGGGAGGCTTTGCAACACTCGCGGCCTGTAGCATCTAATATCATCTAGCAACACTAGCAACATGTAGTAGTAGTGAACATTTTGTTTGTAAGACGACGAACCACTTTTGAAATTATTTGTATTTAAGCTGGCTCCTGTTCAGAATCAATTTCTCGCTTAACACCTGACTTCTTACTCAACCAGATAATACATTGATAAAGAATATAACATCCGTTATTTTAGGCCTGGCAATCACGGTGTCCAGATCGACAAGCATACATAGCTGCTCATATGGAGGGAATAGATCGTTGTTCCTCAGAACCCGAATTTTTCTGAATGCCTTCCAGCCGACCGATTTAACAGGAATACTGCGGCTTTTAGACGATACTCGCAAAGTCCAGTTTGGATCGAACTGAGCCAGTGAACATAGCAGGCAGAGCATGCGGATCGGTAAGTTCATGGCCAATCTGACGCACTATGTAGTGCAAGCATTCCGTAACTAAATTATTGATATGGCAGTTGAACAAGAGAACATTTCCGGGACTTTACTCACAACCCACAGTTAGCACCGAATCTGCCGAAGGTAACCAGATCTTATTGCAGGACATCCTTTAACGATATTTACTGGTAAGAACAGTTTGATATCATCGGCGTACACCAGAATATTTGCGCAGTCGATGAAGGTTTCAGTACAAAAAATAACGGACCTAAATGACTTCCTTGTAGCACACCTGAGTTTACGACGAAGGACTTGAAGCTTTGCCATGAATTTTCACATACTGCGTTCTGCATGTTAAATATGAGCTTAACCAGCCTAACAGCAAACCTCTAACGCCGAAATCCTGCAGCTTAGCTCCACCAGCATGCCACCAATTCCTATCAATGTCGGTGTAAATACAGTCTACCTGATATCCTCTTGTTATGTAATCTGTGATGGTTGTACGAAATTCATACAAGTTCGTTGCAATGCAACTGATTTATCGTTCCAATTTTAGTAGGATATCTCCAGCCGAAGCTAGGACAATTTACAACTGATTTACTGGCACCATTTTTTCTGCCTTTCATTGGTATCGATCAATATTCAATATCGAACGATTAATTTCATTAGACTAACCTCGTGTTTTGTCATGACCTTTAATGATGTCAGGCATTTAATTTTTTTTATTGTGGTAGTTTCTACAATCGACTGAGGAGACGCTAAAAGAAAGCATCTTTTGTATCAATGCTTATAGTATCCAAATGGAGTGGGTTAAGACATGAAGGGAAAAGGGTGGAAAACGTATTCAATGCTTCAAAGGAATCTAGAAGAAATTTGTAAGATTTACTCTCATGACTCTTGAATGAAATAAAAAGCAGATACCTCCCTGATCCGATCTCTATTCTTTGAAGGACATTGACACGGTCTGCTCGAGAGGCCATAGGACAATCGATATCAGATTTTTCAACTTTTGATTAGACAATTTACTTTCAACGAAGGTCCACTATTGTTTTGTCCATCATTAATCTTTTAAAATTATTGCAAAGTTTAGCTGATGGGTCATAGAATTTTATAAAATTTTGTACACGGGCAAAGGTTATAGACTTCTTTTTAAGTTATTTTTATATGTTTTATATTTATATGCAAAAAATCAACTTTCTAAATAAAATACAAACATAATAATAAAGATCCATCTTCTTCTTTTTCTTCTTTTGATACATAGAGCCGCGGTGGCTCAAGCCAGTATAGCCTCCCGATTTTCGCTAGTCATAAGACGGGATTCTGCGGGATTTGAAAAGACTCGAGAGGGCTCCCGAAACACGCACATAATACATCACCTGCTCTAGGGTAGCTTTGATCAGCCGCGTTAGTTTGTCCGGGAAACCGTTTTCGTACATTATCCACCATAGCTGTTCACGCTCGACTGTATCATATGTTGTTTTGAAATCTACAAGAATATAATGTGTACGTGCGTTGTTCTCCCGACATTTCTGGAGGATTTGTCAAAGTGTGAAAATTTGATCCGTAGCAACACAGACTTATATAAAGCCTGTATGATACTGTCCTATGAAATCATTTGTTTTTGAGACAAGACGCCATAACAAGATATGGGAGAGCGCCTTGTAGGCGGTGTAGATCAGGATAGTACCACGGCAGTGCCTTCTATCCACTCTTCCGGTAGTTTCTTCTACTTCCGAATCTTTGAAATTGGGCAGAAAAGTGCCATTGCTATTGGTTCTTTGGCGTTTTTGACCAAAGAGGCACAATTTTTGTTTGAAGAACACAGAAAAAAAAATATTTCCATGTTTTGCAACCACAATTAATTAGGTCTTCATACAAAATATCTACTGGAAATTCAAATGAAATACATTTTATTTGACATCAAGGTCATTAAAATCGGTTCAGTGGTACAAAAACTGTGATTTTTTTACAAACAGTAAAAATGAGTACCCACGTAAAGCAAAAAGAGGCATCCTAAGTACCAATTGAAAAAACATGATTTTACTGGGAAAATTACGTGCGTCCGCAGAGTAGAGAAGTGTTACCACAGAACAACAACTATCCAGGATTAGTTAAATATCTCAGAATCTTAAAAAATGCAGTTGGTTTCTACACTACTATTATGCTACCAAAAAGTTTCTTTTTGAGATAATACTAAATTAATACTAAAGTGGATTCACAGTTTTATGATTATTAGGTACCTTCCGAAATGACACAGTGCAACGAGTGTTGATTAATATTAGGAACAGCTATTTTTCGTAAAAATTATTAGCAAAATATTTCGAGAGTCACTACAAATACATTACTCCTGAGATTTTTTGCACAATGTCCTTCTATGCTAGACCATTGAATTATTTAGAAAAAAAATCATCTCCATTCGCTTTTCAGTTGCTCGACAGCGATGAAAAGAAATAGTTTTTTTCTTTTAAAGCTCAACCGATAACAAATACAAATAACAGCATCAATTGGTAGGTGATACTTTTTGCAGTTACGTTTGTGCCTGTCTAGGGGAACCGTACAGCACTCATTACCAGAATGATAAACCTTCCAACAGCCAAGAAGAACAAGGAAGCAATGAAAGCAGAATAGGGAGTGGTCTCCGGAATGCACTCCATGCGCAACGAAACAACGACGGCGAAAAGCAAATTTTCTTTGCACAATGTCGTGTTTTGTAGTGTTCATCAATCCTCCTATCAGGGTTGTGCTGATTTTCCGAACTGCGGTTTTTCGAAATTGCATTCATATATGCAGTTGATTTCAAACAGAATGGTTATTAGAAAACTATTGAAATTAATCATTCGTTATTGAATTTATTATTTTCTGTAGTGAGTAGATTCCAACAATTTTAGGCGACAATTTTTAAATACATCGAGACTCAAAACGAAACGGAATAAATAAAACCAAGGATACGATAATTTTCGAAAATAAAAGGGTACTGGAGGGTATTTTCAGCCTACATTCAAATTCAGCTCACAATCCATTTCATTCGCTGAAATACTTTGCAGATACATAACTTTAATCTGTTATGACGATTTTTTCAAAAAAAAATTTTTATTAATTTTTTTAGTTAAATTAGGCCATTACAAATATTTTATAAAGTTTTTGTCCTTTCGGTGTCCGGCCACTGAAGGGCGGGGCGAAAAAAAACAAAGTGAATTTTTTAATCGAGCAAAAAAAACATGGATTTTAAGAATTTTTATTTAAGATTTAAACGTGAAAACCGAATCTATTCTTGCTTATAATATATACGTTATTATTTTCTATGCAAAAATATACGAAAAAAGACAAAAACGAAGGAAAATTTTTTTGGACGATTTTCAGAAATTCCATTGTTCGAATTTCCATTTCTGTTTCGTGCTAGAAGCGTTAATTCAACTCGGAGACTCATTTTTCGAGTTTTTCAGACTGTAGAGCCCACAGACAATTGATTATATTGATTATATAAAAAGAAATTTGACTCATATCCTACAAATTATTTTTTTGGCCCCCGATTTTTCAAGCCAATTTCCAAGGGGGGGGGGGGGGGGGGTGACAAAAACTTTAAATATGATTTGCAATGGCCTTACCATGAAAATTACCTGTAACTAAAACTTAACTAGGATGATGAAATAGAAGCAACCGCTTGAAAGGCTGAAAATAGGACCTGGTTTACATAGAGTAAAGCGATCGACTTCAAAATTTTACATTAAGCAGTTTACATGCTTCATTTCAATTTTTTATGCATCTGATTTAAAAAAATATCTGAGTAGAGCTTTAAATCCGGCTCTCGATAAGTCTTAAACAAGAATAACGTTATAGAAACTTAATAAGTATTGATTCAATGTCCCACCCTTACCACTCTTTCCCCTTCACTTCTTATCTCGCCCTGGAGACACCATCAACACCTTTGTTTCATTACTTTCTTCTACCATTCCCTGCGTCTATTGTAAAAATCAATAGATATAACGACAAGGTCATTGAAAGTATTAGATAATTAAATGCACAAATAGTTTTTATTAAGATATCCAAACAATTGAGTAGTTACTTTTTCAACCTAAACCACCCAATCATTGTGAATACAACAAGAGAGCAGTACTATCTATCGTCACAGAAACGTAATTGCAGCTGTTCGATGCTGGCATCACTGATTCATACAGGATGGTCGCTAAATCAAACAATCGCTAGAGTGTGCTCACTCTAGCGAAGTCATTGGATGTGCAAAGAAACGAAACAACAAACACCCGAAGGCGGGGCATACGGTACGTTGAGCAATCAACCTTTCGAACTAAACCTGTACCGTTCGTGGGTTGTGTTTGTTATCCACCGAAGTCGAAAGAAGAAAAGAGAAACACGTTCATAAATCTTATTCGAGAGCAGCACGGTTGTTGTTTATCGCTTCTCGTCAACTGCATAACAAAAGAGTTAGTCGGTCAGTACGGATGTGTATTTTCGCGCGCGAGCAATTTCAGTGCACAAAGGATTATTATTTTTTATTACAATAGTGATTCGTTTTAATCCCTTAACCAAACAAAAGTGTACAATTGAGAAGCTTTGATAGTGAATATATACAGCAATATAAGAGAAATAGTGCAATGAGGTGTGCCCCGCATGATTAGTGTTTGTGCATGGAAATTTATCGTTTAACAAAGAGTGATACCAATATGCTAAAGTGATAAAATTAAGTAAAATTGCAATACCATATCCATGCCAGTAAGAAGATGAGTTCATTCTTGATGGGATATCCGCACCATTTTCAATCCATGGGTATCAATATTGAACCGAAATTTCCTCCAAGTGATGAATACGGCTTCCATAATGGATACAGCAGTGTGAATGGGATTACGCAAACCGGAAATGAATACTTGCATCATGCACAGAGCGACATGCTGCACCACAATAATGGTAGCAACAGCGGCAGTGGTTATAATGGCTACGCGCATGGTATGGGTCATTACTACCATCATCACCATCACCACCACCATAATGGGTACGCCTCTCCGGTGCAGATGCACCCGGTTACTCCAACATCCGCACCTGCAACACCTCTACAGCCAGTAACACCGGCAAGCAGCTCAACACCAAATCAAAACGATGGATACGTGTCAAACTCAACGCCGTATTACTCGGGTTTTTATAGCAGTAATGCACACCAATCGTTAATGGACGTTCCGTTGCAATGCTCAGAAAATGAAATTAGTAATACGGCACTAGGATTACAAGAACTAGGTAATTTGAACACGTTGAAAACGTGCGACGGAACTGTAATATTTTAAATTTATCTCTAATTAAAAGTTGTTATTCAAACGACAGTGACACTAGACCCTATGAATAAAAGAGTTTGCTCTATATTTTCTATGAGGTTTATAAAAGAAAAGCCACGCAAACTATTTCATTCTAACGGGCTATTGACACATGCTTCCGGTTCTGAAAGTATCCAAAGCTGCTAGTAAAAGCGTGTGTGCGAAATTCCGGCGAATTTTGAGGAAAAGTCGCAGCACTACTAGTATGTCCATAATATGCATGCATATTGAAAATATAATCGATGGTGATGAAATAGAATAGAAATATACGTAGTTCAAGATGCTAAACTTTTACTAACCGATACTCCGACACTGTATTTACAAGTTTGTTCGATTTTACATCTTTATTGCTCAGGAGTACCACATGGTAACACTCTAGGACCTTTACTGTTCATAAATGACTTATCCCGACTACTAGCGCCTGGCACAAGATTATGTTATACACGTTTGCAGAGTGGTGCGATTGTAACTGTTACATAAGACGATTAGCATCCCAAGCATATAGTTTACCCCACAAAAGTAAATATTGATTTATGACTACTACGACCGATATCCAGAATTGCTTCGTCGGAAGTGTATAAATATGTTACCGCGGAGAAATACTCATTACTTTATTTTTATTTCATATCGAAAACTAGCACGTAAAAAGCAATTATTCGAGTAGATAATATAATTGTCGCTGTAGAAGGTCTACTTTTAATGGGAAAAGTATTAAAAAGATTCGTGAATTTCAAAGAATACTCTGTTAAAAAGAACTTCATCGTGGAAAAAATTAAGAGAATAACAATTTATTTATCCAATGGCTCGCGGAGCAAACTCGGTACAAATTGAAACCGTTCCTGTAAAATCAGAAATGCTAATGCTAATAAACAGCTGATTCACTGCTTTTGCTGCTTTGCTGGTAAACGCCAACGCTTTCGAACGTAACCAATAAGTTAAAATTTAAAAAAAGCACTAAACGTTCTTCGAAACGACTTAAGACTTAATCGATTTGAATTATTTCAGTAAAGGGCACCTCTTTACTATTAGCGAAATTTCGTTGTTTTCACCTTATGCTAAACGAGCGCCTATTTCTTAATAATGTTTAACCGATTTGTAAAGTTTTTGTCCTATTTGTAAGCTCTTGTAATCTACAGGGTGAGTAGTAATAACTGTTAGAAAAGTAAACGGTCACAACAATAATACGGTTACATAAATTTTAATTTTGAGTGTATTTCCATAACATTTGACTTAATTAGTTCGAATCAAATCTTTCTCTCTTTGTTTTAATTACCAGTCGCAATTGTTGTTAAAGAGCGTTACAGCTGGCACGCACAATATCCAGAGATATTTTATCCTAAGTCTTCTCCAAATGTTGTTTGAGTATATTCACAATCGCCCTATGCATAGAAGTCGAGGTGATTCAAATCAGACGAAGAGGAAGCCCGCTCTTTGGAAGAAATAAAATCCGGAAAAATGCCCTCATACCAAGTCTGTGTAGCTTTCGCCGGGTGAGACGGTGCAAAATCTTGTTGGAAGCAGTATGGTGAATTCTTGAAGTGTTTTTAAGACGATGGAATGCAAATGGTTCTTCAAAACATTATCGATATAATATTTAGTGTTGATTTTAACACCAGGTTCAATGAACAGCAATGGGACCTTCAAATTTTTGGAGAAACATTCCCGTACCGTCACCCTGGAATTATTCTGGAACCCTTGAACACCCAGTTTGTCCCATAGAATAACCGACAGATGTGCTGTATATATCCAATCATTTTATTGGTTGTGATGATCCTATAGCAGGAACATTTATTCGTCCAAAAACAGAAAATTAAATTCACCGTTCCGCTTGATGAGCTACCGATATCTTTCGACTATTGCAACCTTCTGCTTTTTCATCAAACCGTGCACCCATTGTTTTTTTGTAAAGAATCAATCGAAGATCAGTAGTCGAACAGTGAAGTAAAAGAGTTCAGTCACCAATAGTGTCTTAATATGGAATGGAGTTCAATTTTCTTCTTCTTCTACCAGCAGAGAATCGGGGTAGCTCTTGCCGTATCATGAATTTCTCTCTACTGTACTCGGTCCTGGGCTACTCGTCGCCAATTCGATAAGCGTCTCGACACGCAACGTCGGCTTCAACCTGGTCGAGCTATCTAGCACGTTGAGTCCCAGGAATAGTGCTCTTGAAAAGAACGGATTTCACTGCACAATCGTCCGGGGTCCTTGCGAGGTGGCTGGCCCACCGTAGTCTTCCAAATTTCTCCTGGTGAACGATGGGAATCTCTCCAAGTAGTGCCTGTCACTTGTGGGTCATAGGCCAATAACCACTTTCTGCTTTTCGTTTGTACTCTGCCAAAATAGTCTGCAACACTTTTCGTTCAAATACCACAAGTGCACGTAGGAATATCTTCCATAAGCAAAGCTACTGTCTCATATGCGTAGAGAACGGAGTTCAATCGTTGTCGCTAGCTATGAACGAAATTTTTACTTTTTACATTTTCCTAGCCAGCTGTGGCAACACCTATTGTTTGGCTATGATATCCCATTTTAAAAAAGTGATAGTTTAGAAATACAGTCAATTTTCGGTAATTGCACTAAGCCCACACCCACATTGTTTTAATCGAAATTCTTGGAGAAAAGTTTAACCAAATTAAGCCAAATTAATACCTACATTAAAAATGCAGTCAAAGCGATACCCAGTTAGCACTAAATTGTACATCAATGTACGAAAATTTTCGTAAATATCTCCTAACAAATTCGGTATCGTAACTAATGCTTAATACAGTACGCTCTAGTTGATTTTCAGTCGTATATAAACTGACACACAATCGATTTTCAGCACAGAATTGTATAGCAGTATAGAGCGCGTCGCGCTTAATTGGATTCTATCGTATATACATACTTATATAGATGAAATACGTATAATTATTCCTCATCACGTCCCCATCAAAATAACACGGATATGCCACTTTTGCGCATCAAATACGATTTATTATCATGTATATCTGCACTTAATGCTGATTGTTTACTTTTATATATATGCAAAAACGCTAGCTACTGGGCATTTAATCCTTTCGTTGTACAAACAGATTTCTAAATTGTTTAGTAAGTAAACATAAGATTTTAATGACAATGTAAATAGATAATGGCATTTTTAAGTATTTATTTCACCGTTAAATAGTTGAAAAAAAACCTGAACCTGAGAGAATCAAACTCGAAAATGATCAAACCATATGATATTACATTCGGTTTAATATTTTCTAGTCAAATTATCTTATACGTTTAAAATAGTTCATTTTAGATCCCCTGAAAAGAAAAAAATGCACTATCAGAAATGACACTTAAGTTCGTTTCAGATAGGCTAAAGCCCAATTAACGGAAGCCCGATTTAAACGCAGTCCACTTAAAAACAGACCAACGAGCGAAACTTGACTGTATTGAGTTTTGGAACCTAGCTTGAATTAATGTCCTAAAGGTACCAAACGTTAGAATATTATCGATATTCTAGCTTTTTCGAATGACCTCAGCGGTTTGCTTTCACCTAAATTATACATGAGACATAAATTAAGAAGTAAGTACACAGTTGGTTTCAACTTTGTTCCCACGAACTTATCTGCTGAATAGCAAATCACTGCGAATTTATTTTTAGTAAAGTTTAGTTAGCATCGGCATCATTAGCTCTTTATAATCAAAACTAAAACTTACCTTACCGAGCATCTGAATAGAATCTAAAAATAAAGAGAGGAAAAAAAATTTTAAATTGTAGTTGTTTAAATTGCTACAATATTTATAAAACTAAAATGTTGTTTGAAAAACGCTTTAAAAATATATTCTATTGTTCTCTTAAGGCGATCATATAATAACTAAAGTAAAAAAATATTGCCCTCAGTGGCATGCAATGGCTTTGCAGATTGGCTAACGCACTCAATTTCTATGCGCTTCACACTAAATAGTTACTAGAATTTCTTTTATTTGCTGCTGCTGCTGCTGGACTGCTTAGTGCTCCAGCAAGCAGCCGCACAAGCACAGGCGTGCCCAGACTCAAAGAAAATATGGAAAACTAATTTTTCAGAAGCACGTTTTGGCTTGAAGAAATCAGGTAATCATATGATGACGGAACTATTTCTATGTAATAGGTTAATTAAATTATCAGGTGATCAGATTAAAAGCCCGTAACCTCCCCCCTTCTTTATCAACAGTCTTCGCAGTCGGTTGTAAGAGTACAGAGCAATTACCGGGCTAATTTCTCTATCTAGGAGCACCACCCAGCCGTGATTCGAACATACGATGACTGACTTATTAAACTTTTATTTTGGATAAAAGTAAAAGTTGTGTAGCTAATACCCAAGTAAAAGAAATGGTTCGCGTTTGTCAAAAATACCCGTTACTGGTACAAAAATACCATACGTCACTATTGCATTCTCGCAACTTTATTTCTTGAAAACAATAAGCCGTATGAATAAAACAGTTTACTTTGCTTTTCCCGTTTAAATCGTATGGGAGCATTTTCTCTAACTCTTTTATTCATATGGCCTAATATTTCTCAAAAACTAAAACTCATAACTAAATTCCTGAAGTTTTGAAATGTTATGTAAAAAATTGTCAGTTTTATAGAAAAAGAATTTAAAAAAGGGAGTTTTGGTCTACGCATCGTGAAAACATAAAATAACAAATATTTCCACAATGCTCTTGCGGTTTGAGTTTTATATTATATTATTCAACAAAATCATTGAAGGGAAATTGCAGAAGAATAATTTCTTATTCTTATTCTTATTAATACCAACACAGCCACAATAAAGGATTCCTGGAAATAATTCTAATTATTTCTAATCATAGAAATATTTCAAAATATTTTCTTGTCTGTATTAACATTTGCAAAATATCAGAGATATATTGCAAATGTTTAATCGACCAGGCCAACTGTGAAGTATTGCCGCAAAGACGATTATGAGAAATAAATCTTGTGTGAATAAGTTATTCATAAGTTATTCAGCACTTCAAAATCAACAGGGAAAGAAGAAACGGGAACGTCTCGTACCAACCGTTCTGAATAACTGTAATTTTTTTTCGTTGGAGGTATCTTTACTAATAAAGGTTAAATGATACTCCGGACCCTCGAGGATGAACTTATGGCATTTAGACCATAAGCCCGGCTGCAATTGGCCAAAATTATAGCGCCTTATTTCGCTCTCTGAACTCGCTGAAGTTGCTGCCTAAGCAACGGCAATCGATGTAAATCCATGCATAAACGTCCTTTCACATTCCTCGACTGGTTCCAGTTCTCAATCCAGACATCCCGTCTGTCATCACTAGTTGCTGCTAGAACGCTTTTTTATCCGAAAACCTCTCATTAAAACATATTTTCCCTGGAGACCGCTCTGCTTTGTTATTCGTTTGTTTACCAGCACAACTGCCGATTCTTCTGGGGTCTTCAGCAGCGACAAACATTGAATTTCTTTCACAATTTACATTTACACTATACAATACAACTTTCGAAAGCGGAAACTATTCTACTTAAGACGAATTCTATTTTTCCCGAAAAATAAACTAAAAAAATCGGACGTGAAAATATTAGACGTCCATTTACGGCCACGGTTGCTTCGATTTTTTCTGAAGGGAAATTGCAGAAAAATAATTTTGAAAAAAAACTCTTCTTTCTTCAAACATCTTTCAACAAAACAAAAAAAACTTGTTCCAACACTTTCTTTAGTTTCCGAGAAAAAAGTTCATGAAGTTTAAATTCTCATCTATCGCACTTTTCATGTAACGTCCACATGAATTTTTAGTAGCTTTCACTCATACGAATCCGTTTATGTGCGATCATCAGCTTTACCTAAGAACTGAAATCCATGTCAATTACAATACGAAAATTTTTCACGTAGAAGGAACGTGTCAATTTTTTAGAGTGCATGATTTTACAAAAGCGGCGTTTCATTTCGTCAAGTTTGTTCCGTGATGCGCTGGAATACTATTCTAAATTATTCGTCAGTCGCGATTTCTTGATATCCCAGTTAGCTTCGAGGTACGATGCTGGTCTGACGAGCCAGTCGTCGTATGTTCGAATCTCGGCTAAGCGGTGCTGCTAGATTAAAGTGACCAGATTTTTTCTGGACGAATGCGGGACGCGGAAGCAATCTACCCCAGGCTAAAAGCGATGATTTTAGGCTAAAAATAAATGCTTGGAAGACCAAATACATGAAAGGAAAAGTCTCAAAGGGGACAAATGTGCGACGGTAACTATCTCGGCGTCGAACCAGAAGTATAGTTGTGATGGCTGGTGACCGTGGACAATACTAATAAATATATCCAGCGCTGCATGCACGCGGGAAAGCGGGCTTATTTTACCCTGAAAATGTACAAAAAGAAGAGTTGAGAAGAGTGAAGAGTGTTGAGAATGTGTACCGCATAGACTCGTCGTTGAAAAGCTGAAACGAAGCGGTTTTCCCGATTGATTGACAACGTGAACTTTTTCATACCTAAGTAACCGAAATGCGTCGGTACGAATTGTAAGTACCTTGTCGCGGCCGTTTAATATCTGCCCTAGCGTCCGACAGGGCAGCCATCTGGGTCCGCTGCTCTTTGTTTTGTTCATCAATGACTTATGAAACTTACTCAAAGCACCGAAATTTATGTTCGCCGATGATCTCAAGTTCTTCCGTGCGATTACTTCAGTTTGTGATTGTATCGCACTCTAGGAAGACATTGGATTGCTTCTGGAATGGTGCGCAACAAATGGAATGGAAGCTAACGTTAAAAAGTGTCACATCATGAAGTTCACTCGCCAGCGCAATCCAATCCATTTCAATTACACGATGTCATCAACTGACCTGGACAGAGTGCAGACCGTCAAAGATTTAGGTATCACATTGGACAGTAAGTCAACTTTCTCGGAGTATATCTCATCATGTGTGGCAAAAGTATTCGCTGTTTTAGGTTTCATCAAGCGCAACACTCTGCAATTCAGCAACATATACTGCTTAAAGTACCTATATTGCTGCCTGGTACGAAGCATCCTAGAGTACGGAGTTCAAGTTTGGGTACCATACCAAGCCATCCACATCAACAGGATCGAACGAGTTCAGAAAACGCTACGCACTTCGCTCGCTTGGAATAATTCCACTGCACTACCACCCTAGGAACAACGTTGTCAACTCATCAGTCTGTCTACTCTCGAATCCAGACGGTTGCTGCTTCTACGGCTGTTCATTTTCGACATTATCAGCAATAACATCGACTGCACTCACTTATTATCGCAATTGTGGTTCAACGTCCCGCCAATGAACACTCGATCATCAAGTTTTTTTCAGAACGGTTCATCATCGAACGCAGAACGGCTAATTTAATCCTCTAGAACAGCGGTTCCCAACCTTTTTTCGGTTCGCGTACCCCCTGACGGGTTTCCCTATACTATTCTGCAGCGAACTAAAGTTTTGGCGAACCCCCATTTGGGAACCGCTGCTCTAGAAACATTCGACGAAGCTTGTGATATGTATGATTACAATATAACTAAGTCAGTGTTTAGGTGAAGACTTTTAAGATATGAGCTGTCCGTACGACAAACTTAAGTCGAAGACTGAATAATAATAATAATATAATAATCTCAAAAAACCCTCATTAGATCAGTAGTTCTTTATGGACTTAAATCTGTGATGCTGCTAACGGAGGGCGTACGCGCTATTGCAGTGTTCGAGCGGCATGTGCTGCGGACGATATTCACGAGTACTAACTGAAAGCGGCGAGTGGCGGATGCGTATAAATCATGAACTATAAGCATTGCTTGGAGAGATTCCCATCGTACATCTGACACAAGTCGGTAGGCTACGCTGAGCCGGACACGTTGCGTCGTAAGGATGCTAGGCGATAGAGGGACCATACGTGCCACATGGCTCGACCAGATCGAAAGCGACTTGAGACTTTTGAGTAGCCTAGGAAACTGGCGACGAGTGGCTCAAGATCGAGTTGTATGACGGTGACTGTTCATAACAGCACGAACTATCCCGGATTGATGCTGACGACAGCAACGGCGTGACTATTGGATGGCTTATTTACTAAATTGCTTCTGCTATAGTCTACCATGAGCCTCCGTTCTTTTGACCATATTTAATCTCAACACTATTTGAACTCCGCTAATTTGCACGACGTGTCAATTAACCCTCTAACGGGCAACACCGTAAAAACGATGCGATCAAGCTAATGACCATTTTATCATGAAAGTACACACAAAAAAACCTTAAATTCTGATTTTCATGCACAAATAATTATCTGGAGGAGCGCCAGGCAAGAAAAAGTCGAATTTCTCTTGTCTAACGCTCTGCCCAGAATTTTTTCAATTCAGATATATTACAAAATTAAAATACTGCATTTACTCAAAGAAATTTTTTTAGGTCGATCATTTTGTTCTAGATGTCCTTTTGCTTCAAAAGTAAAAAAGGAAATATTCGCGCATTAATTATTTTCGGAATTTTTCGGAATTTTTGTTTTTGAAAGATGATAACTTTTGAATGCATGGTCCGAATGTTATGATATTAGTATCAAAATGTCATGAAATTTGTTCTGAACACATTTGGCATATTGCCAATTAAAAACTAATTTCGTATGCGGCTCCGGAGCTCCAAAAGCGAAGGCCGTCTACAAACGGTCTTACCCGTTAGAGGGTTAAAAATTTCATTGTACTGATCTAGCGTGTTTCATATTCGTTTTCTTGACGATTCTAATAAAAGTGAATCTGGAGAACGAAATATTCGCCAGTTGCAATTGCCAACTAAATAAAAACAACAAAACAATAACAAATAGCAGGGCGGTCAATCCATACAAGTTGCAGCATATTTAAGGTTGTCAGTTATCCAAATAAAAACCAACCCGTTAGTTAGCATGAGCAATCGTTGAAATTAACGGAGGTACACGGTATAACAAAGTTATTTAGGGACAAATTAATACAAAATTACATAAATTTTTCAGTTGAATGCACATATTTCAACAATAATTCATAAATAGGGAACTTCTTGAAAAGCTCTTAGAACTCATCTGTAGCGTTCCTCTGGGCATTTCAGCATTCAACTGCATAATTGAAAAATCAATCAACGCGGGACACTTTCCGGGACGCTTGGTAATCGGGGACAGCCCCGCACAACCTGGGACGTCTGGTCAGCCAATGCTACATAGAGTCAGTAGGATTGTTGCACTAGCCCCGAAACCGTCCTGTACTCTTACAGCCGGCTGCGAAGTCTGTCGATAAAGAAGGGTAATGTCTAAAGACGGTTATGCCCAAGGGTTTGCCTTTTTGTTTTCTTGAAATCAGTTACAGGGTTTAAAAGTTAGGAATATTAAAAAAAAGAAAGGTTGACAAATTACGATTCTAGGAGCGCCCCAATTCAGAAAGAGGCGTCTGAAGTGTTAAGGGGGGACCCTACTCTGGAAAGTCGAAAAATAATGGATTTTCGTGAATTTTTTTCGCACGTTGGAATTATAGTTAAGTGTTGGGGTATTTTGGTTATAGGTTGAGGTATATTCGAACATGTATTTTCTGTTTTTGAATGCCAAAATAGTGATTATGATGCTGGTGGCAGCTGGGCGCGTGGGTGCTTTCTAGAAAATAGTTCCTTGCTGGCGGTACGTGCCGGGGACCAACGGAGTATCGGAAAACGAATGTCAAGGATGCTTTTGAAGCTTTAGGTCAATACCTAAATTGTTACGTAGCGGTTTTAAAAAATTCGAAAAATTACCAAAATGGCGGCATATTTTCCAAAATAAAGGTGTTTTTTCATCAAAAATCCGCAAAAATTGCGAACTTAAAAAAAATTGAAAAATTGAGATATCAAAAAACGGCTACGTAACAATTTAGATAATTCATGTGTACATGTTGAAAACAAATTTCAGCCAAATCGGACCACTGGATTCTGAGATACACGTACCGCCAGCTGAATAAACAACGAGAAAAACGCGTTCAAAGTTTCGTACAGCGATGCACTTTCCTTGAGGTGACCCCACAGTTTTCGCCGTAACTTTTCGACAAGATTAGATATCAAAAAATCCTTTTGGCGTGATATTTCTGAAGGTATAAGCCTCTCGAAAATGCAAAAAAAATAAAATTCTATTTTTCCGAATTTCCAGAGTAGGGAGAATTTCCAGAGTACCTTAAATAAAAAACTTGCCTAAATGATCTAAAACATAAAATTTGAACAGAATCGAAACGCTTTTTAATTTTGATGTGTTTTAGTCTATGGAATTTTTGATATGTAAATGGTTTGTTATTCGTATAGATATGAAAAATAATGAAATACACATAGTCGTAGCGTGACCTTTTTGGCATCCTGAAAAGCCAGCGCCCTTGCCGGGGACCAGTCTGGCCAACCACACGCCTCCATCAATTTACGAAACGATGATGACGCAATTTGGTTCGTAACTTTGTGAGCCATTGAAATCGCATCGGTCCAGCGATATTAGGCGCCTCCACTACTCTCAGAGAAAAAGGAGGCGCATTATTATTATTATGCTCAAGTACTTTTTTACACGGTTTGTTTTTTCGATTATTAAGAACGGGGAGAGGGCCGACGTTCGTCACGTACCATAGTGAACGAGATGCTTATTATTAATTTTATCAGGTGCTTTCCTTTTAAGTCTACTCTACTTTGCCCGCCTCGTTTCTTCGCCACTGCTATCAGCCTCCCAAATGAGCTCGAGGTACAACGCTGATCTATCAAACCAGTCGTTGTATGTTCGAATATCTGCTGGGAGAGGCTGTTAGAGTCAATTGGATTGTAGCACTGGCGCCGCAATTGTGCTGTACTCTAACAGCTGGCTGCGAAGTCTGTTGAACAAAAACAGAAAGTCAAGTTTCGAAAACGAACTATCCAGGCTTTGGTTTTACTGCCTCTAATTATAACCATCTCTGGCGAGGAGCCATAGCTAGGGTAAGTTAACTTATAGTGGACCCTTTACCTATAATGGACCTCGGGTACAGTTTCGGCGTTTATTAGCTTGTACTTTTTATTTCCGAGGATATATGATATGAAACAGAAAGTACTAAACATACCACACAGTTCAGTTTATAATTTTTTAGCTAAATTTTATGATTAATGCATTAAAATCGACATTTTCAACAAGTGAGGGTCCATTATATGGTTGACAATGCGAAATATGTCGCCATTAGTGAACCCTATTCATGCAAAATACACTAAAATTCCGGTCGCTATCCTATTATAAACCACAAGGGTCCATAAAAGGAAAACGAACATTCCATTCTGTTTTAAAACACATGTGAAATATAGAGATTTGCAACATAAATTGATATTTTTAGGCTTAATCGAAAGTTACTCGTATTGTTAGGGCCATCGGTTGCGTGTTTAGCGTCACCAAATCATATTAATTCGTAGAAGAATACCGTGACCGCACGTAATTGCGATCAGCTCCTAATTCCGATCACTCAACCTAAATGGTCAATTTTTAGAAAATTGTGCCAAAATCTGTAGTAAATGAGCACGCTTAGTTATTGTGCTATGTGTTTATGTGTCAGTTGTTGAAAAATGACTGCCTTTGGGGTACCATGCACTTCAAAATAAATTAAATTCGACAGGCAAAAGCGAAACACGCCATCAAAATGTATTTTCTTAGCCGAAGTGCTAAGCGCACGATCAAATTTGCTAAGATCATAGCAGCGTGAAAACATATTACCTTCTTCGGTATTCTATGATAACTAATAGATACAAGCATATATAACCGTTCTGTATCAAATTTGGCTGAAAAAATGCTGAATTTGCGGAATTTAATCCATTAAAGTAATTGATCGGAATTATGAACATAACTTTTTTTTCTGCTTCTAATTCCGATCACTATATCAAAGTTACAAACTGGCAAAATGCAAACGAACGAAGTTACTATTTGGATTTTAAGATTGATTGCAACATGATAACATGGTAGGATTATCGAAATTTTTTGACGTAGGACTACGTCTTACGGCAGGGTGTCAACCAAAATTTGGCGTTAAGCCACCGTCACGAAAGAATGAAAGATTTTGAACGCTAATAGCTCTTCAAATTTAAAACGGATTTTGATCATAAACGATGCAGCAATTGTATGGCTTTCTTAAACAGATTGTTTGCCAATCGCTAAATAGTGAAAATTAACGAAAGCTTTTAAGTTAAAAATTCTCCATACATTTTTCGTATGACAGTCTTGCTTCCCAGGCACGGACGACTTATTATCTAGAACTCATCCTGTTATAAATTTAATATTTACATTTGATCGGGTTATTAAACCAGTGCCGTACCTCCAAGCCAACTGAAAGGCTTAAACGTTTTGTTTTTCTAACGCTGCAAACAAGCGACAGCGACAGCGCAGTTATGAACTATCTTATTAATGCGTGTTCTTTTAATATAACAATAACATATTATTTTGAGGACTTAAGTTTTCTCCTAGAACTTAATAGCTGGATGCGTGAGGCAAATTTCTATACTGAAATACTCCGACTTTGGCACTGGTAAAAATATTCGTTTTTGATATCACAAAATAGCTCACCTAGCATAAATACAGGTACAGCAAGATAATATTATTATTATATTGTTTGTTTTTTCTCACTTTACGCTATTTTACGCTACACATATATCAATATGGTGTAAAAAGTTTTCTTTAATATTCGAGGTTTCTTCGTGAAAACCAGCCTCACGTAGTTCCACGCCAACTACGCGGTCATGTCTGGAACACAACCTTTCTGATTTGATTTTTACTATTATTTATGATCAAAGCTTTATGAAAATTTCGAAGTGACCCAATTTTATTGTAATTGTAACAGTTGAACAAAGATAAAAGAAAAGGAAAGTTTTATAATCCGCTTGTCGATCTTTTGCGTACACAAACTTTATGAATATTAAGCTAATGATAATAATGATCATTAACGCAAGCAGAAGCTGACTGGTAGGGGGATTGTCGTCAAACCACATAAAAGCAACACATTTCAGATCCATATGGTACGAGTTGACAAAAGTTTTTTGCTTTAACAGCTCATCATGACGTGATCGGAATTAGATACACCTGTGATCGGAATTAGAATCACCCCTTATAATTGTTGATCGGAATTAGGTGCACTGATACATCATACTATGATGCATTTTTTTAACTTTCGATAAATAATCTAGCCATTTTAATATTTTTTCATGAAACATAATTGAAAATACTTGCTAAAGACACATACTGTGTTAATAAATATCAAAGCTATATTTTTCAATAGGGACTCAAAGATTAATCATGCCTTAGGTGATCGGAATTAGGTGCTTTCACGGTACCACTCAAGCACTAATTGGTCTACTAATGGTTAATTTACTCTATTATTAATTATAAGTCTGATATTTGCATTGTGAAGATGTTCCATCTGGGTAATATAGATACAATAACTTTGTGGCTACATAGTCCTCCTGTTTGTCGGAAGATAAGGCCACTGCAACCGTTTTTTAGATCTATTGTGGTGAGAGTTTCCTTATTGAATCTATAGTGGTTAGGTTTATTAGGTTTAATTCTACGGAGCATAAATTTTTCTCGTAAAAATTGAATATTTGTATGAACTAAAAATAAATCATTATAGACCCTGAAAAATATTGACTGAGCTGACCGAATTTTACAGCTTTTAAGTTTTCAACTCAATACTTGGCCTATTTTCCGAAACAACTAAGACTATTTCGAAATAAATCAAGAAGAATGTTATACTAAAACAATAACACAAATTCTCTTCACAGGTATAAAACTTGATAGGCGAATAGAGGAGGCTGTGCCGACTGGGCAACAACTTCAAGAGCTTGGTATGCGGTTGAGATGTGAAGACGTCGGATCAGACCAGGTAATCCACTTTATTCTATTTTAATCCACATCAAACACGAGCGCACATTAGTACAAAGTGAGCCAAACTGTTTCGAAAAAATGGTCAGAACAATAAAACAAATAAAAGCAACGCTACCCATCGCCCTGGATAGTTTTTGTCTGACATAAAAGCATTAGCTAAATACCAAACCAGTTTAAGCCAAGCTGATTAGTCCATGCATCTATTTATATTAGTAGAACGTCACTCATAATTGGCGTTGCGAAAAACCGACGCATAGTATGAATACTCGCACGTAACACAGTTTTCTAAGAGCTAACCTCAATTCCGAATCAGTTCCACTTGCTCGAATTTATTCTGTTTATTCATGGTGCTTCATTATTTAAATTTTGTTACACGTTTTATTGTTTCACGTTTTAACGTTTTATCCTATCAACTCAGGATGAATACCTGGACGAGGAACGTTTGATGCTTGACCGATCACCGAATGAGACGGAATCTAACGATGGCGATCTGGATGAGCTGGACACCGACAACGAGCTTGAAGAAGATGTTGTAAACGCCACTAGCGATGGTGAGAGAATTATATGGCCGTGGATGAGGAAAATTCACGTTGCTGGCGTCGGTAAGTAGTCGAATGTGTTGTTGTATTTTTACATATAGCATATAGTAAGATGGAAAAACAAACAAACAAACTGAAATTCTTTTAATTAGCGTCTTAGTAAATTTAGCAATTTTACCAATAGGTTTTAATTAGTACAGTTAAAAGGGAACATTTCATTTTTCTCATTTTTTTCACATTTCATAGACAGTCTGAAGTATTTGCTTGGTCTTAGACCAATTCTGGACTGGGCTAAGTTGAATTTTTATTTCATTTTGACAAACAACATGACAAGTGTTATTGTAACACAGTTGTAATATAATTAATTGAAAATCACTAATCGTTTCGCTCCTACAATTACATGTAAAAGATAAAAAAATAATTTGCCAGACTGTTGGGGTAGCTATCATGTACTGACAAGTCTAATCGATATATCTTGTCAAAATTTATGATTTTTTTTTCTTCGAAACCGACGAGAGCTCTTCGGAACAGCATGAAATCAAGTAGAAAATCAATCAGAATAGAATCTAAGCAACAAGCAACTCTAACGAATCGTAAATTACTCAAAACTTCAAACGCAAAGGTGCGAGTTAATTGCTCAACCCGCCATCGAACCTCCTCAATCAATCCAATACATTGAATGTAGCACATAAACGGAACTGTCTTTCGATCGGACCAATATTTAGTCGAAATTCGACCGACCACCAACAAATTCTCAGCGGCAAAATGGCTTATCACAATTTCTGATCAACAAATCAGCCGCATTAATGTGACGTGAACTGCCGTTGCCGAGGCATAACAAATGATCAACCCCGAGAAGTATATTTTAAAGATACCTGCCGCTGAAAAGAAAAGAAACAAGTAACAACACAAAATAAATTACATCTAATTTATCACTCTCAACAAACAACTGCTTGCAGTCTTACGCCTCGCAAGGAGAACTTGCCGAGGACGGCTACTCTTGAAATCCTTTCGTATGAATAGGTGCCATTATAAACGCCTTTTTCCGATATTGTGTTGCACCGGAGTTGACCTTGAGTTATAGGCAAATAGAATCGAATAATCATCCACACGTACGATCAATGAGATGATAAATTGAGCCCCCTTCATGGCAGTGTTTCAAGTAACTGTGAACAAGAACGATGAAACAGAGGCTGTGTTTTCCATGCCGGAACGCAAAACTTGGGCGATGAAACGAATACAAAGGAGTGAGGCGAATTCTGGAGGGCCATACTTGTATTCTAGTTAATTTCGATTGTTACAATATCAATTTAAAGCAAATCGACATACGTGGGTGGGGACAACAAGTCAACATCGATATTTGTAATGGCTAAAAAAGTAACTGCTCTATATTTTCGAAACACTTCTTCAAATCGTATAACTTTATCAAAATGTATATCTTGATGAGGGCTGTCAAAACTTTTTTCTGGACAGACAGAGTTTGAAGAATATAAATTGATGTATTTATGACGCCGTGCTTCGATATTCCACCGACGATAGCATCGTTCTACGTTCTGGTGAGCACAGCTGCACTGGCTGGTGGTTGTAACAGTTGGAGGGTTATTCCGCCGGCAAATTTTTATCGGCTCTCCGGGCGATGGAGTGGGGCTACGAATTAAAACTTTCAACCTCGTAGCACTCGGAGCACTGGCAAGGAATCGATCTCACTGTGAAGGGTCAGACTCAGTGAAGAAGATTGTAAGAAATGCGTAGGATAATTTCGAAATATGTTTTGATTTCAGCATGTTTTATGTTGAACTCGCGAATTAATGTTGTAGCAGCATTAGGTTTGACTTCGACATTACTAGAAGCGTTTTTAAAGTGGTCGAGCACGAGATGATACTTTCGGAAGCTTCTATGGAAACATTATTGCAACTTGTTACTATGCGAGTACTCGAATTTGTGATGATACAGCGTGGCCGTTTAATGGTATTCTACGCTGCATTTCTTTGCTTTCTCAAGTAGCAATTAAAGTTTAGTTACATTCCTCTAGCAGTTTTCATGACCAATTTAATAAAACCACTAATAAAACTATGAGCTTCACTAGAACCTTCTGATGACCGCTAACTGTCTTTCGACCAAGTGGTCCACTCTTCAGAAAGATTTTACAACCTCTTTAAGAATCAGGCCATAAGCACAAATAGTCTAAACATGCTCTGCTGAAATCAGCAATAAAATCTCAAGTAACAATTCTAAAACCACTTGGTTTTACTTGAATATTATAAAAGGTTTATTGCAGTATTAATCATTACCTCTGATTTTATCGTGGAATTGTGCAATACCAAGAGGATATGAGTCCAAACACACTTATAGCTAGCTAGAAAACCATGATAAAACTGTTACTAAACCAAATTTATTCCTGTTGCGTATATTACCACGTTAAAACTGGTTCGCTGCACCTCGTCTCTTATAAACTTACCATAAGTGCGGCGTAGCAATACAAAATGGCGCACCAATCAAAATTGATCTTATCCCGGTATCTTGTCAAACTACTACTTGGGCTTATAACCTGATTCTTATAGAGGTTATGAAAACATTCTGAGGAGTGAGCCACTTGGGCAGAAAGCAGTTTTATAGCGGTCATCTGAAAGTTCTGGTGGAACTCATAGTTTTATTACTGGTTTTATGAAATTGGTAATGAAAACCACTATACGAACGTAATAAAAATTGGAATTATAAAGCATAAACCTTCCTGTGGTAAAAAAGTTGAATCAGTCTGCCAGCTTAACATATACATAAAAAGATGTAACCGTGGTTTTGGGTCTCAGATTTAGTTTTGTCCCTACCAGTCCAAGCATTCCATCTGCCATATGTGTGCGAAAGATGGAATGCTTGGACTGGTAGGGACAAAACTAGATCTGAGACTAATTAATACATGGGTGTGGTATAGTTTAAATGCGTAAAGCACTCGAGTACTAATCGAGAAATTGTGGGTTAGAATCCCAGTGCCACAAACTAGCCCAATATTTTTAGCCGCAGATCGAAACTTTCCCAGTATTCAGTTTAACATTTTTCGCACCAAACGCTTCTCTGCTTTAATCAAAATAGAGTTTACGTTTGACCGCGAAAAAGTCAGTAACAGTAAAACCATATTAATAACAGTACAAAACTAACAGATTTATTGCGGTAGCAACCACAATAAGATCAATATTGTAGTGGTATGCCATATTGTATTGCTACGCTACACTTATAGTAAGTTTATAAGAGATGTAGCACAACCAAGTAGTTTTATCGTGGTAAAATAACGACGATAACATACTTTGTTAACAGTTTATTGTGGCTTTATAGTAGTTAGGTATAAGTAACGTTTTACTTCTATCATCTTGGTTTTGCGTAATACCATTATAATAAAATCAGAGGTAATGATTAATACCACAATAAAACCTTCTGAAAATTTAATTAAAAGCAAGCGGTTTTAGAATGGTTACTTGGGATACCTAGTGAATAGTGAAGCGGGTAGAATACTATTTACCAAATATTTTTTAACCAGTACAACAACATATGGCTGATCGCAGTCACTGGCTGAACTTGAATAAGATCATATTGGATCGATCACTTCAAATCTCACCTTGAATCAGTGTATAGTTAGCTTTGCCGTTGATATTTCTGGGTCATCATTTCAGGTTGATATTTCACATCACGACTTAAATATTTTAGTCGTGGTTTCACATATGGTTTCTTGCACTTCGGATTGTCCTACTGCATCGTTGTTGCAATCTTCGAGGTATATTGTAGACATGTTAAATCGCCATATCTCTTGGCTTATTCTCGGTTGTTGTTCTACTTGATTTTTTATAATGTAAACAACTTGTCGTTGTGATTTTGACAGCTAGTAAATGGTATTTCAGAATGATATGCATATCATTGATGTGTTAAATCGCTATTTTTTCGCGAATCTCGAAATTTAAGCGCAAGGTTAAAACCTATGCGAAATGTGTCCATCAAGTAAAAAGAAACTGTCAACCTTTTTATAATGTTTCAATACCGTCCGTTTACCGATGCATGTTTCACTGAAAGTTTCGATAGTGTTAATTTCCGGGTAGTTTAGCAAGTTCATCTACTTTGATGCAAATGTAACATTTTGTTTTTGTGTTCCACTTTTGCGTTAACGTAAACGACATAAAAAGAAGCGAAATAAGGTTTAGTTTTAGTACAATTACAAAGTAGAATTACAAATGTAGCATCTACGAGAGTTTCCTCGTTGAAAGTTGTTATAAACCGTTAAATTGAAGACGAACCAATCATAAGCATAAATCGGATAAGCTCGTATAGTCCACCGTTTGCATTCCGTCCTTGCAAGTACAGGAAATTCCTAGCTCTGAGGTACATGTTCAGTTGACTCAGAATGGCGAGGCAGTCAAAAGCTCCTAAGATCAGAAGATGGCACGTCTTCTTTCCACAGTCTCCAAATCAAGCAAGCGGCAACGTTCCTCATACCGCGATAGTTTTCTGGAATTACGCCATGGAAGACTGCACAAAGCATACCGTTATTTTTTCTGTATTGCTTCGATTCTGGCGGTCCAAATTTGTTGATAAGGACCGAAAACAGTCGAGTACGGGTCACGGAACTACTTAGTGATTTTAAAAATAAATCCAAGTGACTTATTAGCTCTGCTTAGTGCGCTATCTAGGACGATCCCAAGATCTAGATAGCGATCGAATATGATTGATACGCTGGAACAAATGTCCCGCAATGCAAAAGCTAAAAGCTATACTTTTATTTTTGCGGTCTGGTGAAACACTTTAAGATGCAGGTGGTAAGCATGTTACTCGTGCACCAATCTCTATTTGTCTATTATGCGTTGCAGTTCAATGCAGTCGGTATCCATTTTGAAATTTTTACATCGTCGACATGAAAAGATCGACAATCAGGAGGCAGGAGAGCTGACAGTTTATTTATAAAAAGAGAAAATAGCAATGGTCTAAGGTTGCTTCCCTGTGGTACATAAAATATGTTGCAGAACGACTCGAAAAACTTGACCCAGATCTTCACACTCGGCCTATGGTGTGTTAGGTACGATTGTAGCCACTTGCAGACGGTGCGGAAACTCCCAGCTTCTAATGCCCGACAAGGAAGATACCGTGGTCCATCCGATCAAACACTGCTTTCAGTTCCGTTCAATGCAAATAAACCATCCAGATATGTCATTTGACAACTCAGTGATATCATCGTGCAATGATGTATGCATTCCTATCAATTTCAAAATCAACACAACCGGGTTGTGTTGTGTGTTGTTCTGCATGCTTTCATAATTCTATTTGCACTGCTCTGATGCTTACAGCTGCTTCCTTGGTCAACGAAAAAGTACTTTCGTCCTTGGACGAAACAAAAAAGTGCTTTTCAAATAAATGTAATGATGAGAGTTCCCGTTATCAAACCGGCCATACCAGACGGGACCTGAACAAAAAAAAAATAATGTGCTCTAAACCAAATAGGGTAAATCCTATTTGATTACACAAAATTATTAGGTTTTATGTTTTGTTTTCTCAAATTCTTGCTTTGTATATGCGAAAAAAGGTAAAAATAGCCGAAAATGAGCAAAATGGGGCACTTATCGATGACAAACAGGAAAGAGGTGGGCACCACCCAATTCTCCGGAAAATTTTACATAAGATCACATATTTTCCATCGGCCTGCAGGCCGTATCTTAATTGCATCTGTTTTTTGGTTCGTTTTTGCCCACAGGACGATGCACTAGGAAGGTTAATAAGTAGTCGTTGTGACTCCTACCTTTTGTGCAATGCTGCAAGGTGCATGGGTCGAACCAAGCTATAATCTGACATTATAATCCAATTCGAACCTACAACACCCATGTACCTTTGAACCACAGAGGTGATGGACAAAAGGAGACTGCACAACCCCCTTATTAAGGTTGCGAAGTATCCGGTTTGGGTATTTTTAGACACAAATTGTGCCTCTTCCTACGACTACTGTAGAAACCACCGACCGAGAAGTTTTAATCTAACTTGTTTTTACTGGTAGGACGACGACACTATGCAGGCCCTTGCGACTTACAAGGTAGTGCGCGTGACGCTGTTCGTCTGTCAGCGTGTTAGCCGCGATTCTCAGCGCGGGTTTTCGGGGAAAGGCTCCGTTCCTATGAAATAGACCAACCTCGTGTTTTTAGTCTTGACCTTGAAATGTGGTCCATGGGTCCTTTTGTCCAACTTCTCTGTGGTTCAAAGATACATGGGTACTAGCGAGCCACATGCCTTGGCGGGTGTTGTGGGTTCGAATCGGATTATAAAGTCAGATTATAGCTTGGTTCGACCCATGCACCTTCCAGCATTGGATAAAAAGTAGGAGTCTAAACGACTACTTGTCAAGCGTAGCTACCAACCCCCCCCCCCCTCCTCTCACCTTTCCGCTCTTTCCTCTCCATTACCAAAAATTTTCATTACTTTCCCCTACCGTCCCTTCATCAATTGTAGAACCACCGCTTCAAAAAAATATTAATATTAATGCCTGATCGCATTTCAAGGTCAAAGACTAAAAACACGAGTTTGGTCTAATGATGAGTGCTCTATTTAGCTCGGTTGTAACTGAGAACATAAAATAAATTTGTTTTGAAACATACGTAAATTTTGTGACTTTGTTCTGCGATCCTTCATGAAAATCTCATTTTGGAAATAAAATTGTACTCTCTCCCTGATGAGCTAGGCCGAACCACTTTTTGTTAAGTTTGCACGAATAAATGAAAAATACGATAATACGGTTGCGAAAATTTTAATAATGACACAACATGTTTTTGCATAAAGAAGTTTTAACGTTGGTTTCGAGAAAGGAAAGAAACATACAAGTATTCACGCCAGAATCCTTCGGTGGAGTAACACACACCGAAGCGTTAGCCAGGTTTCATCGAGTCATCGCCGTTAATAAAAGACAATACGTACAGCGTGTGTGGAGGCACAAAAAAGGGAAGGATCCGCCGTCTGTAGGAATAACAAGAGATGTGTTGATTGGGACGATGATTGTGCGATGATTCCCGGTATTTCTTTGCTGCTACTTCGAAAGTGCAAAACCGCGCACGAATCCGAATGGCAGCCGACCGGCTTGGCTTAGGCTCCGGTCCGAAGTGCCCTGACGGTTTCAAGAAAATAAATAAAGAGAATTTCCGCACACGTTTTTCCCACAGAAATTTGATTGGGAACTCGAATTGATATTTAATTCGTTGTTTGTCTGCTACTGTCTGCCATTTTTTTTCGCTCCTGCTCTGGCTGTAAGACAGTCATTTGGGTTGTAATTCCGAATGTCGGGATCCCATCTAAAATAGATTTAACAATTGGAATATTTATATGCCGACTGCTGGGGGAACACCGTACGTACAACAACAAATGGCTGTACGATGCCTACACCAGAAGCATTGCACTGTCTCTCTAGAAATAGCGTAATCATCGCGTATGCATCATAGAAATTGCAAGTCATTTCTATTAGTATCGACGCGGTGAACTTAGGCTAGGCGGCAATGAAAGTAAATGTTAAACTTGAAGGGACGGAAAAATTGTGCCAAGGTAATCGGTACAGACGGCAGACTAGGCTAGGACGATGCGGATACCAAGAGCGGTGCTCGATTCAATATCTTTACATGATTGCCTATGATTCATACGATTTTTAGAATTAAAGCAACTGAAAATTCTTTTTAATTTTTTAATAGAAATAACTAAAATACATCTAAAATGTGTTGACCAACCACCAACTGACTGTACTGAATGAAAGGCACGCGCATGGAGTAGAAAATCCGTCAGATGCTTTTCATGTCAATCAAGTAGAGCTTTATACGTCATTCAAACAGTTCTCGAGCCGCCATTCCGGGGTACGATGCGCGATTACTCATGTTCTGGTTTTCTTTTTGTTCGTAATACCGTGGGGATGGATGGTGGTGGTACCTACTCGTTTATCACAGTTGATACTATGTCAAGCGGTTCTTACAAAACGTGCTAATATCAATTTCTTGGAGTTTGCAATCAGACAACTATACCATTTATATTCATTTCTCTTGCTTTCAGCGAACGGCTCGTTCCAGCCGGGAATGGAACCGAAACGCCAACGTACCGCCTACACCCGGCATCAAATACTAGAACTGGAGAAGGAGTTCCATTACAATCGTTATCTGACCCGACGACGACGGATAGAAATAGCCCACACACTGGTCCTGTCAGAGCGTCAAATTAAAATATGGTTTCAAAATCGGCGGATGAAGTGGAAGAAAGATAACAAACTGCCGAATACGAAAAACGTACGAAAGAAAAACGGCGATCAAGGTAAAAACAACACCACATCGAACGCTACGGGCGGCCCAACGAAAAAAGGTCGTAAAGCGAACTCGTCAAGTTTATCAAACGGGAAGAAGCAGATGAACCTACAGAACGAAGTAAGTAGATGTTCGTATAACTGAAATGAAATGAGAAAAAAATTATAATTTTCGATCAAACAGTGCTTTCGCACCGAGAGCCTTGACAGCATGACGGACATCCATAATTCATTGAATGGAAGCAATCTCGCTGCTGCAGCCCCGTACATTTCTGCATCGGACGTCACCGGGGTGCTGTCAATGAATAATAACAGCAGCATCAACTCCGAATCCGCCGCGTCCCACGAGCAGCATCCGTCGCCGATTGTGAACAACCCACCGCCGTCTGCTGGCAGTGTAAATACAGTAGTTGCTCATTCGATCAGTATTAAACATGATTACGATCTAACAGCCCTATAGAACTATTGCAAGTCAAACTATGGTGTACTAGTTTATTTATTTTTCCAATATGTACGAATACTAACTTATTGGAAGTATTACCCTGCTACAATCACACCATTCGATGCCACAAGTTGTGCGTCGAAATACATACCAAACAAAGCTTCGTCATGTGTTGCCCGAATAGCACTCATTTGTATACACACACATTAGGTATTATGACGATCCAAGAATAGTTTTAAATTACTGGTAGTACAGTCGTTATCCGAATTCAGGTCTGTGCAAAATGGATGTGGCGCAAACCAGTTTCAATTCATTCTGCACTGTGGTACAGAAAAATATTACTTAAGAAATTATTTTTATTCTTTCGTGGTAAATGGATAGTTCACAAAATTCCGCACCAGAAAACCTTATAATGGTGACTGAATTAAGTCGCAATCAAGCAACTTAGTTTGAAAATCAGCTTCCACTGTCCCCCACAAATGACACACGATGCTTATGAATTCAAAACTAAATACTCATCACACTATAGGCAGTCTAGTGCGAGCTTTAAATTTTACGTTGGCACATTCAAATGTAGCAAATTAATTGAAATTTAAACTGGTCCCTGATAGGTAACTGCCAGCTGGAGGCTACTAAATGAGCTTTTAGCTGTTGAGGATTGTATACAAAGTTATTTTTGACAGTCAAACTCTAAATACATTGTTTATAAGGTTGGCATGGACCATGTCGAAAACACGCAAATCCGTGACTGGAGAATTGCACGAAAATTGCAATTCTGTTGAAATTTTGCGATCCAAACGATTATTTTATCTGTTTAACTCAATCTACACAGGATGTATGTCATTAAAACTCCGTCCGCATCATAGAACACTTACTAATGGTCTTACGTTGAACTTATTTAACCCGTGAACAAACAAAAAACAACAACGAAATTAAGTTACATGATTTCCACCTACAATTCAAACTATCGTAATGGTCGCCAGATTAGCCATTGCAAATTATGTAAAATAAACAAAACAAAAATATTAGACGAATAGGAAAAAAATCTCATACCACAAGCTGTAACTATTGAAATAAATTCGGATGAAAACAGTGATGTATCGTTAAGTACACTAATTGATGAACGTTGTAAATAGCTGTACAGGACTGAATATTTTCAAAGGGTATAATTTTCTTATCCAAACATAGTCAATGTAGGTTTTGTGCCATTACTTTTGAATTGGTTTCACTTTAGTTAGATTATTGTCAAGCGCATTTAAAAGTTCTAGTTTAAGAGTTAAGCCCAGTACATATACGGTATATTCTGACATTAAATGTGTCAGCCCTTTCGAATCGTGCCGTAGTGAAAAACATGAAATTTTGTTTTGGTTTATTCTCCTGAGTTTTTTTAAGTTTCAAACCACATCTTTGTGTGATCAACCCTACAGAGTAAGCTGACAACATGTTTGGAGTGTGTCCAGAGGGATATTGCAGAAGCAACAGCTATGCAGTTAAATAGAATTTAAAGTATTATAGAAGTAAGAATAAAATGCATCCACATTTTTTCACATTTTTTGCGATTTCTTTACCATATCACCGATCTGCCTTTCTCTATCTGCGGAACCCGATCATCAGTTAAAAGTCACCGTCATTACAGTAGCCCTTTCCGGAAAACCGTTTGACTTCTGAATCCTTTTTAAACTCATAAATAAATAGACGGATTAGACACCGTTGGGAATTGGATGGAGAAACGAGCGGGTAAGTACAATTAGCTTCGGCAAATATCATAAAGGGATTAGCATGCGCTTTGATGTCGCTTTGTACCATTCGCAAAAACAAAAACTGGACCCGGTGGGATGGCAGGTAACTGCACGCTGGACCCGGCAAAGAGTTTATAATCCCGGTTTTAAGAAATCGAAACAGCATGGCTCCACTAGAAAGGGTTTCGTCCATGTGAGCTTGTGAGTCGGTAGTTTTTGTTTGTTTTTTGAAGTTGAAAGTACTCTTTCGATAAACCGTCTGAGCATATTAACCAGGATAATAAACAGTTTGGTAGGTATGTTTGAGATGCGAATAAGTAAAGTATTCATATTAGGAAATCCTTAACAAATTTGAAGAATTGGGTATGGACATTATCCTTGAGATTTATGCATTAGATTCAACCAATTCATCATTATTCACAGTTACAAATTGATTTTTTCGAAGATATAGGGTTACGGATCCTCTTCGTCATACGTAAACACTATCCAGACTTTATTGCGAGTTTTTATAAGAATTAATCCACAAGTACTCAAGTTTTTTACACCAGATAAATCTGATACATATTGCCTGTGCATGTATTCCCATTTAGCCTGAAAAAATGTTTCGGAACTTACATTTTTCAGTGGAACAATTTTTCATGCTCCAGCGGGAGTTCGTCATACGAGAATTCACTTCGTCATAAGCAAGATTTCTTTCATTTATCATGGACAGACAGCAATTATTTACAAAAATCTATGCATGTATTCTTTGAGCTGTGTCCAAGAGCTACCCAACTACTATAAAAAGAGTGGAAATAATTTGAATCACAGCTCCAAATCGTCATACTCAAAACTGGTAGAAAACCCAAGAGGACTATTTTTTTAAACAAATATTGAAAAATAGTAATTTTCTAACATAATATTTTCTTCAATAGTGAACAGACAATCCATAAATATCAATACCAGGTTGGTTTGACTGTAATTCGCATCAAAATTGGTTATAATGCTGGTTTCTTGTCAATATGTCTGGAGAGTAGACGAAGACCCGCCGTAGACGAATCCATCCAGCACCCTACTCGGATTCGAATGTTTTTGTGTGACAAAGAAATATCGCGAACATTTATTATCCCAATATTTTCCCTGTAGTAATCATCTCACAAGTCACTTGTGAAAATGACACGAATCCTAAGTTAAGTAGCTCATAATTGAAAAGTAACAACCGCATTGTAACAAAATCACCTAATCATGAAGTATATTCCATAAATAACACATTTCATCCAAGTGACTGACGGTGAGAAAAACCTAGGTTTGAAAATCCCTTCGATTCGATGTTAAATGAAAGAAAAATCTTTTTACGGATTAATTCTACTATTTATTGTATTCACGACAAATACATACACTCAAGTCGCTTTTTACGCGAAGGATACGTCCCGCGTAAATCAAAACCGCGTAAATTCCGAAATTCGCGTAAAAAAACCGCGTAAATTCCGAAATTCGCGTAAAAAACCGCGTAAATTCCAAAAGTCGCGTAAAAAACCGCGTAAATTCCGAAATTCGCGTAAAAAACCGCGTAAATTCCGAAATTCGCGTAAAAAACCGCGTACCCAGCTAGCACCAACTCGTATATCAATGTACGAAAACTATCGTAAATATCTCCTAACAAACTCGAAATCGTAACTAAAGCTGGATAAAGTGGGATCAAGTTAATTTTTTATCGTATATAATGATAATGACCGGCATACATACGATTTTCAGCACAAAATCGTATGGTAGTACGGAGCGACTCGCGCTTAATCGGATATTATCGTATATAAATACTTATATAGTCGTAAAGCTCAAAATTATTCGTAATCACGTATATCGCCTCTAAAATAGTGCGGATATGCCAATTTTGCGCATGAAATACGATTTATTTAGCATGTATATCTGTACGTAATGCTGATTTTTACCTTTTTTATACATATGAAAATGCTAGCTGTGTAGATTCCAAAATTCACGTAAAAAACCAAAATTTCGCGTAAAAAATAGTGGATTTCAACACTACGCGAAAAAAAGACGTTTTGAGTACATCCGCGTAAATTCCGAAAATCGCGTAAAAAACCACGTAAATTCCGAAATTCGCGTAAAACCGCGCAAATTCCGAAAATCGCGTAAAAAACCGCATAAATTCCGAAAATCGTGTAAAAAACCGCGTAAATTCCGAAAATCGCGCAAAAAAAACCGCGTAAATTCCGAAAATCGCGTAAATTCCGAAATTCGCGTAATGAAACCGCGTCAAAAGCGACTTCAGTGTATTTCGCTTATTTTATATTTCGGACAGAACTGGTGGGATCGCAGAACAAACGAACATTAAAAATAAGATAAATAGTAATGGTCCAATGTTGCTTCCTTGTGGATCAGATTAATCAACGATTCAGCTGAGTTAGATCTTAGCACGGCCTCATTAGAATATTTAAAGGAAACCTTTTTGGCATACCGGCCTCAAAATTATTCAATCTAAAATGATCATAGATCCAAATCTAACCTCTGCACAAGAACAAAAACGGTTCTAATTCTAACTTGGCACGCCAGTAGAATACAGTAAAATAAAATCCATATAATTATGATTTTTGACAAATTGTTCCAATCAATTTATTTTTCCTGATGAAAAAGTTCAATTTCAAAGTGGATTTACGGGCTATTGACGAAATCTGCGAAGGAATCCAGAGTACTTTTCTGCTCACAATTTTGAAAAAAAAAATTCTTTGATGGTTTGAATACGGATTAGAAATCTGGCATCCAATCTGTCGCGGATTCGATCGAGAAAACTTGCACTCAAGATCGGTCAACTTCAGACGTAGGCTCAATAGATCGAACAAAGTGGTAAAAAACTATATGTAGGATTTAGAATACTCTGCTACGAACAAGAGAGAGTAGAAAACATCGATTGGCTTCGTTATTAAATGAGCTTCAAAATTCTCCATATTACTATCGAAGATCAATACTACGCTGAATTTTCCAGTTTGTGAGACAAGGAGTCCGTAGGGTTTTGCATACCAACCTCAAAATTTTTCAATCTAAAATGAGCAAATCCAGCCTCTACACGCAAACAAAAACGGTTAGAATTCGTCAATTCTTCAACTTAGTACGGTAGTAGAATATAGTAAAATAAAATCCATATAATTGTGATTTATTACAAATTGTCCCACTTAAATTATTTTTCCTGATGAAAAAAGTTCAATTTCAAACGCTTCGAAGGATTTACGGGCTATGGACGAAATCTACAAAAGAATCCAAATTACTTTTCTGCTCACAATTTCGAAGAAAGATCTTTAATGGTTTAAATAGGGATTGAGAATCTAGACGTGACGCCGTAGACTGATGGCGCCTCACTGATTTTGATCGGATCATCTAAATTGAAATCTTTGAGAAGTATTTGAAAGTTAGAAAACAAACGAAACGTATTGCGAAAGACAGCTTTTTTTCTCTCCATACAAAAAAGTTATAGCAAAATTAAAAACCATTTTTTGGTATTTTTTGGCAAAATTGGAAACCAGGGTTTTTTCCGGTTGTCAAACACATTGGAAATCCATAAAGAGGGAAAGAAAATAAAGAAATATGGAGGAGAAACAAAATATAATTGGATCATCTGAATATAGGTATTACCGGCAACCAATTCAAATACAAAGTCATTTATCAATTTCTTAATTTAAAAATCTAAATCTGCATTGCAATTAATGCATCTTAAAACAGGAAGTTTGAAATCTTAAATAAGCAGATTTTGCGCTTGTATGCCTGAAAAGTTTTTTAAACACGATTATGATAGTTGAGGTATTAAATATTTTCTGTATGTTTCATAACCGGAAAACCAGGCAAAGGCATGCCTAGAAACTGAACCATACTGCGTGCCGCGTATGGAAAACCTTACGAAGTTTATTTGAATCGGTACGCTGCTTCCGTGCCCGGTTTCGGTGCTGTATTTTAGGTACCGGTTTTTAGCACATCGATAACACTCGGTATCGCGTGCGTGCAAAGTTTTTTCTTAGCCGATTCTTTGCACTCGCTACAAAATCGCGAAATATCACCTAGCCGGGACGGTTGCGAAAGAGGATTAGGCTCGGTGGATCTGCACATTTGTTTTAATGCTCTTTATACAGCATTATCATCTTGGGGCTTGGCCCAGGAACTGGCGGACAATTGCCATAGGTGCTGAGTACCGCTAATTTCTGCAACGCAGTTAGCTCACGATTTAATCTCCGGCACCTTTAGGTCTTCCAGCAATACATTCGGAACCACTCCGGCTGCGAAAAGCACTAACGGAACTATTCCTGGGATCTCTTTCAACTCCACTGCCAGTGGACGATATTTTACGATTTTGTAACCCTGTGTTAACTCCAAATTACGGTTTAGTGGAATAGCGACGTATATAGAGAATGGCGAATTCCCTCCCAGTTGGTAGGTCAAATCAAGTTTCGATAACGGATTGCAGCCCCAAGGCTAAGCTTTTTTTTGGAATAACGATGTCAATAATGATCGTCGTAAACCATAATGTCCGGACGGTTGCGGTGAATAAAGAGATCCGTCAGAAAGGTGCGATCCCAATACAGCTTGAAACGGTCGTTTTCCAAAACGGGATCTGGTTTGCAGCGCCAACTTCTGATGCAATATCTTTGCTACGTTGTTGGGACATTCTGTATAGGCTGCATTTGCTAGTACTAGGCAGCTTGCTATAAACTGGTCGATGGTTTCTTGTGACTGATGGCACTTTTGACATACATCCGACCACTAGAGAGAGAAGTAAGTTCAACGGCTGTAAGCTCAACGCGACCTTGTCGACATAAGGCCGATATTAGTGGTAGGGGTGAGCTCCTTGTACTGCTTTCTGCTTTCAAGATGCAATCTTCTCTTCCATCGACAATAGATTGTATCTGAGATCGTTATCTGGTTCCGCCATATATAAAGCACAATAGCTCTTATAAGCGACGTAAACAGCTACGAAACATACACGCATCTGACGCACCTGAGAAACGCACAGTGCTTGAATGTCGACTATTCTAACACCCCTTTCTACTCGTGGTAAAGTAAATCTCTCCGGTGCCGATTGAGGGTGGTGCAGACCAACTTGCTTGAATTCTCGTCACACCCTCCTCTCAACATCTTCTAGGTAGGTCAGTTTTGCTCCACTTCACTACCCCAAAACTGTAGGCCAACAGAAGAACGGCAAATGGGTTGGAGAAAGACTTTAGCTCACAGTCTACTTGACATAAAAATTCATCCCGCAGTTCTATCTTGATGTACTCACTTACTTATCCTGGCTCGCTGTCCCTCAGCATTTGATCGCCAACTAATGCGGTCCACGGCTGTGCGTCTCCAATTTCTCGACTGTTCCACACTTTTCAGGTCCTGCTCCACTTGGTCTAACCATCGAGCACGCTGTACACCTCTGCGTCTGGTGCCAACCGGATTCGAGGCGAAAACCATTTTTGCGTGGTTGTTGTCCGGCATTCTCACAACATGTCCCGCCCATTGTAACCTTCCAGCTTTAGCAACTTTCTGGATACTGGGTTCGCCGAAGAGCTGCGCCAGCTCTTGGTTCATCCTTCTCCATACACCGTTCTCACATACACCACCAAAGATAATCCTAAGCATACCAGGTTGAAAAACGGCCAGTGCTTTCAAGTCCCCATCGAGCATTGTCCATGTTTCGTGCCCGTAGAGGACTACCGGTCTTATTAGCGTTTTGTATATGGTAAATTTGGTACGGGGGTGAGGCTTGCGCCTTCCGATAAAAATGCGTCTGCGTATTTCTCTGCTGCAGTTGTTATCCGACGTCAACAACGACTCGAGGAATACAAATTTATCGACCACCTCGAACTCGTCCCCGTCGACTATCACACTATTGCCTATACGAGCGCGAAGTTGTTGGACGTATTCACCACTAATCCAACCTTTACTGCTTCACGTTTCAGTTTGGTACACTGCTCAGCAACCGCCTGGAACGTCCTTCCGACAATGTCCACGTCGTCAGCGAAACAGATAAATTGGCTAGATTTGTTGAAGATCGTGCCCCGCATGTTAAAACCCGCACGTTTGATAACATCTTCTAGCGCGATGTTGAATAGGAGACAGGAAATACCTTTGCCTTGTCGAAGTCTCCTGCATGTTTCAAACGGGATTGATAACGCGCCCGAAATCCTCACACAGCACCGAACACTATCCATCGTGGCCTTAATCAGTCTAGTCAGCTTTCCGGGAAAGCTGTTTTCGTCCATAATTTTCCCGGCCTTGAAATCTATGAATAGGTGGTGCGTAGGGACTTGGTATTCGCGACACTTTTGGAGGATCTGTCGCAGCACCAAGGTTTGGTCCGTTGTCGATCACCTATCTACAAAACCGGCTTGATAACTTTCCACGAATCTATTTGCTAGCGGCGATAGACGACTGAAGATGATCTGAGAAAGCACTTTATAGGTGGCGTCGAGAATGTCGGATGTCGGAGTGGCGAATACTGGCGGGCTGCCTGAAACCAAGGTATTTGTACGATTCGCCACGAACCATATCCCTAATCATCTCCCCATCGTAAACCTCGTAGTCATAGTCATCAAAACTAGTCAAGCGCCCTACTGGAAGCTTTACTGATCGGCAATTGTCAAACCATAATTCAATACCGATATCACTGCTTACTATCTCAACTAATTTAACAGCTACTCCTCAGAATAGGTCCTGAGATCATCCATATAAAAGGCATGGGTCACATTTTTACGCACACGGTCGCAGGAAGGTATGCCTAATCTTATTGCCATGACCGTTTCTGTTAATCGTTTTGCTAAGGGGGTTCAAAGCTAGGAAAAACCAAAGCAGACTGAATGAATCCTCTTGGAAGATACCTCTTTGAATCCGCAACGTTCTCGAGCGCAACACAGTTTTTCCATCACTAACTTGTATTGTAGTAGACCACTGCGCCCCATCGCATGCTGCAGGAACCTCACGACAGTTTTTTAAATTTTTATTTAAAAAAAGAAGTTGAAAATACTCGTCTACGGTGAATGCAAATGTCATTATTAACTCGGAAATGTGCCGATCACATAGAAAACCGGTGCCGAAAATTGAAAACTCATTTCTTAAAAATAGAAGGCTGTTTCTTAACCAGGATGGATGCCATTTTGCAAAACAATATTATATTTTTTTAGTTTTGGGATATATTTTGAACACTTTTTCTACAAAACGTTCTATAATAAGCTGTATTTTGGTCGTTGTTTACTCAAAAGCTAGAATCCAGTGAGACGAGACTATGGTAGTAACTTGGCACTGTTAATTTAATAAACACTTTAAAAATGCCGGGTGTTTCACAACCGGGGACCGATGCAAAAAATAGTGTTCCAGTAAGACAATCCGCTCTAATTTGGTTACAAATTCAAATTCGACACCCGGAAAGTAATGCTATTGCATTATTGTGGCTAGCCCACAGTTTGAATCTGAACCCGGTGAAGAACATCTAGAGACTCATTGTGCGACGGATCTGCATCTGATATATTTAAAATGGCAATCCCGGAAGTGTGAGGGGATCTGGAACTGGAAATATTAGAACGCCTTGTTGAAAGTATGCCCAAAAGGATTTATAAAATTGTAGAGCGTATCTCCTCGAAAATTGCATCGCATTTTACATGCAGAAAACATTAAAAAAAATCTGAACAGGTATAATGAAAAAGCATAAATAAATATCAATAACAATATCGTGCACCTGTTTCGTTCCAGGGATCTAATTCCGATCTCGATCCACAAATCATCATAGTTGAGAGATTTTTGAAATCATTTATTGACATATTTTTTTCAATGTTTATTTGTCTATGAAACTTTTGATCTAACAAGAAAGTTGAAGCTGCGGAACGAACTCGCAGATTTACATATAAAAGAAACTCCTTAGTCGCATATTTTCAAAATCTACTTTTAAGAGCGAATAGTCCTGAGCCCGAATCGTAATATAATCAACGTCAGTCCATGTCAAGTAACTTAAGCATGCATTTATCTAAGGCCTGTCATTAAGTTTCCTTCATGCTAAATTCTGCTTGTCACGATGACGCTTCTTATAGTTTATGTGCTGGTCAGATGAACCAATAAGGACTCGACGAAAGTTTTTTTGAATTTGAATTTTGTGACGTCTTCTTTTCTTTGACGGTATGTTCTGTATCATTATTTCTAACAAAATTTTATAAAATATGTCTACAGCAGTGTCGACATTTTCTTCATTCTTGAGAATATGTTGCCAATTAACACAGTTTAATCTACCTCTAATACTTTCATAGTTAGCTTTATCGTATTCAAAAACTTCTTCATATTCGCAATCGTTGGGTCTTTGGTATTGGTGTATAAATAAAGAATATTCAATTGCTGTGTGAAATGCCTCATTTTTCCAAAGTGGGTTTAATGATTCAGTCACACAGAAGTCTTCGTAAATGTTTGTGAACAAAAAGTCTAGATAGCAATTTTGTTGGTTTTTAATTTTATTAATTTGGTTCAGACCCAAATTAGCAGTTTTGTTAAAAATGAACTGCAAGGTTTCATTTTCCCCAACGATTGGAAGTAAGATACATTCATTTTCAGAGTCCGGAATGAAGTCTGCATGGCGTTGATTGAAGTCTCCATAGATGTGAACTTTAACCTCAGGAGGCAGTTGTGATAAGATTTGTTCGGCAATTTGTAAAAATGCTTCGTAAGACGATTTATGAGCATGGTCTGGAGGAAAATACACTGAGGCAAATACATGTGTTTCACCTGCTATACGTGATTTCACCCAGACATGCTGAAATTCTTTAAATTTTGTTGTCATTATAATTTCAGAATTGAAATTAGACGACAAAACTATGAGGACCCCGCCACCCGACTTCTTTTGAGACTCAAGAAAATTTCTGTCGTCTCTGAATACGTTAAAGGCACTTCCGAAAATTTCTTCACTTTTTACGCTTGCGTCCCAGCTTGTTTCAGTTACCAGAATAATAGAAAAGAATGAACTTTGTAAATTTTTATAGATTTCTTTCATTTTTGCTGGACTTTTGCTGTTTTTGGAACGTCTTAATAGAAGACGAAACCTGAAATTATTTGGAATAGTTTTCTTTTTATTTAATTTCAGCATTAAGGACTCGCCAAATCTGCATCCACAGAAGTAATATACTCTTTTCCACGTGAAAAATCACGTAAATTTCGTTACAGGAAGTTACATGACTTTTAGTTGACCATTATTGGCAAATACAATAACATCTATCTGATTTTCACGTAAACGCATTAGTATGTGTGCAAACTACGTTGAACTCACGTGAATAGTACGGGAAAAGTTGGATGGAAAATATTTACATAACTTTTCCCGTAATTTCGACGTCAAAAATTATTCTGAGTGTTCTTTAAATGGAAACTTTTTCGGCTTCGCAGTCGTAGTCTACGCAGTCTACGACTGCGAAGCCGAAAAAGTTTCCATTGAGTGAATCACCAGTCGGTAAAAGATTGTAGTGTTCTTTAAAATCTTGTAATTTCATATCATATTAGAGATGCTTTCGAAAAACAATTTTATCAAGCCGACGACACCCAGGTAAATTGCTTCTCTATGTATTAAAAATTTTTGCATCTGCATTCACTTCACTCTCATTTTTAACAGTTTTTAACAGTTTTCATTTGATAACGTTTCCAAGCAAAGACGTCATAATTGGTACACCAGTAAATCTTGCAATAATTTTTTTTATCATTCTTCACTTTCGACAAGTCATTAATGTCTGAGCATAAGAGACGTTCCCTTAAACACATATTACTTAAACAAAAAACGCTGCACAAAATTTGCCCAAAATCTGAGTAATGTCGCAATAGACAAAGGATTGAATGGTAATGTGTCCACACAGGAAAGAAAAAACGAAATAATGAAGCTACAATAAAAAAGACTCTATTTTTACTCCTCAAAAATCCATTTACTACAAAACTTTCCCGAAATAGCTATAAATTACTATAAAACTAACAAGTCACTCAGTGAAAACTACACGTTTTGATGATGTATCAATTTGTGATTAGATAAAATACCTTCACACTTGATCGCCAACCGTATCTACTAACGCAGCAAAATAACGATCGTGGACGACCATCGATTAAAGTGACTTGGAAAAATTTACGCTGCTTAAAAGTATAATTCTTCTTTGTCCGAATGGCTAAACGTTCGAATTGTTAGCTGTCAGAGTGCCACTGCTACTATCATATCGAAGCAGCATTCTGCATAAAATGTAATAGTAGTAAAGTTTCCAACTAATATATTTAGACAGGAATGTACATTTTTCCATCGCACGATCGCACATCCATATGTAGCGACCATTTCTATTCGCTGGATCGCACTAGAATTATAGAAAATTAAATGAAATACTTCCCTTTCACTGGATACGGACGCCCAAACGAACATCTATTTATGTTTACTTGCTTTCTTGCAATTTGATTAATGATTACTCACGTCACTCAGTCCTTCTCGGCACAAGAATTCAAAACATAGATGCGAAGAGAAAAAGGCAACTGTTGGCATAAAATACAGACGAAAAATCAAGGGGCACATATCACTGACAGCACATGTCCCGTCCCGAACGTTGAATATTATAGAATTCTATAAAAGAGCCGGATTACTTTTGATAGACTTGTATGCCAGAACAATCCAACTTTTGACAGTCAGTATAAAAAATGATACATGGGAAATTAGCTACGCTCAAATTCTCTTTCGTTAAATTTGAAACCAATCCAGCATATTACTAGCTGCTATAAGTATTGAGTACAGCATAAAGATGGCAATGATTGTCGTCATACCCGCATTCTGCTCTTTGATACAGTGTAAACCTCCTCCAATACTAATGTACTATGTGCTTTTGCTTCCGACGTAAAAACATGGACGGAAAGACTGTAAAGTATCATTTATCATCTTCACAACCCTTTAGTTCGGCTCATATCCTGCTGACAGGAATTCGAAACGACCACTGCTCCAAATCCAATTTTTGTGACCAGGACAATGCAGAAAAGGGACCACCTAGTGACTTTTCCTCGCTACATGCTCCAAGCGAGAAGCAGCCGTAGTATGGCACGGAGGCAGCTTTACGTTTCGATCCCACGCACCGCAAGCGCCTGGTGTTGGATAGAATAAACTGCGAATGTTCCGAATTTAATAATACCAAGCTACGGTAGCTAGGCTTTGGAAGCAAGATTGCACACAACACTTGTGTGCAAGTTTCAACGGGGATTATTTACCAACTACGAACAAACTTTTTGCTCATCAAAGTGCTGAAACTATATGTCGAGTCTCGTTCTGATTACAACTAACTCAACGCGCAGTAAAATCTGGAATTGCGTCAAAACCGTACAAGGACGAATTTTCCATCCATTTGGCATATATTTTGTTAATTACCGTGAACGCAGGTAATTACTATCAGCTCATAATTCTGATCATTTAACTAAAGTAGTTATTTTTTACAAGATTGAATCAAAAACCATAGTTATTGAGAATCCTCATGATCAAAGCTTGCCCTTTAACTATGAATCAATCTTTTAAAAATTGGTTATGGTTAAGTGATCGGAATTAGGAGCTGGTCGGAGCTACCTGCGTTCACGGTACGTGAGAAATAAAATGAAACTAGGCATCATTGGGTTTGCGGATTTAAAAAGCACATGTATAAACGCATGTAATAAACAAGAATAATTTCTTAAGATAAACCACTGCTTCCAGAGAAATGATTCTAAGAATAAGTGATGACTGATTTCCCCTTGATGTATTTAACTTTATCGAACGCCAGTCAGTTACGTTTATACACTGCCCAACCTGGCACATACTCGCGGGGGCTCAAAACCGATAAAAACCAATGTGAACGACGCTCCCTCGTTCAATTCGGATCGACAGTACCACCCGCATTCCGTACAAAAATCTACAGCACCACCCCGTTAGTCCGACAAATTCGTAGCCCAATATGCGGTGATATAGTGATGAAAATATGACTGAAATTCGTCGAAAAGACAGCGGAAAAACGTCGACAAGACAGTGGAACGATGACGAAAAAGAGATGAAAAGATGATGAGTGAAAGTCGTTAAGTGATAGACTGTGAAAGTACGATGAAAAAAAAACGACAGAAGGCGACAAAAATACGATGGAAGCAATGCAAAAATACGTTTAAAAAAAAACAACGAAATAACGCCAAAATAGCGACAAAAAACGGCAAAGAGACGTTTAAAAAGCGCAAAAAACAGACGATACAAAAAAGACAACGAAAATATGGCGAATATAAGTCAGAAAGACGACGAAAGCACAACATAAAGACAAGTAAAAGACAACATTTTTGATGTCTTGATACAACGAACCAAAGATGACAAGAAAATGAAGGAAAGGCGTTAAAATAATGACGAAAAACGCCAGAAAAGCAACATAAAACAGCAAGTAGCCATCCAAAACAATCGAAAAAACGCAAAAAATAGATGACAAAAATACCATGAAAAGACAACAAAACTACGACAGAAAGATGGCAAAGAGACGACTACTGCGGAAAAAGGCAGCATACGGATGGAAAAAAATGGCGATAAAACGGCTACAAGCAAACGACAAAACGTGACAGTGATTAGGCAGCGAAAAGACGACGGAAGTATGACAAAGAAGTGAAGACAAGTAGAAGAAAGACGACAAAATTTAAGTAAAAAGACGACGGAAAAATGTCAAAAATGCCAAAAAACAATACAAAATGACGAAAAGACTATAAGTAGATACAGAGAGACGACAATAAAGAGACAATAAAAACATAACCTAAAAGAAATGTCAAAAAAGACTCCAATGGCAAAGGAAAGCAAAGCCTAGGCGCTACATTCCGTTATCGAAACTTGACCTTCTGTTTTTTATACGACAGACAACTTACTCGCAGCCTACTGTTAGAATACAGGTCTATTGCAGGGCCAGTTGCTAGGATCCTATTGATTCCAGCAGCCTCTCCCAGCCGAGATTCGAACATACAACGACTGTCTTTGCCTCTTTCTTAGTTTGAATCGAAATTTTAATCCTTTCTTCGATGATAAAAACAAAAATTGTTAAACTGCGGATTTTTCTTGAGCAAAACCTGGCATTACTCTATCAAATATTCATTGTCAGCTTCGTTCCATATAATGGTGATCTCTGCTGGGAAACATTTGAAATCCTCAACTGGATGCGACGCAGAAGGCATTCCTTCCATAGTCTTGAAACGCTGTCTAAATACTCTTGCATTACCCGTAGCTAAGGTTTTCGATATATCATTTACGATGGGAGTTTTCCCCGAGTGCTGGAAGGATTCCTATGTTTTCCCTGTGCACAAAAATGGATGCAAAAGAACCTTTGCTAATTACCGTGGTATTGCTTCCTTAAGTGCTGTTTCTAAGCTATTTGAGCTAATCGTTCTAGAAAAGTTGATGCAAGATTGCTCACACTGCATCTCTCCCGACCAGCATGGATGTACGCTCAACGACAACCAATTTAATCGCCTTTACATCGTTCATCATCCGTGCAATGCCAGAAGGGAATCAGGTTGACGCCATATATACGAACCTTTCTGCAGCTTTCAACCGTATAAACCATGAGATAGCCATCTTTTAATACCACGAATTCGGCATTCACGACAATCTGCTGACTTGGTTTCGCTCCTATTTCATCGGCAGAACTATGTCAATCAAAATCGGCGAATACGTATCGTCACCCTTCGTAGCAACTTCCGGCGTTCCCCAAGGCAGTCATTTGGGACCGTTCTTGTTTCTGCTCTACATGAATGACGTGAACATGATCCTCAAATGTTCGAGATTATCTCATGCTGACCATTTGAAAATGTACTGTACAGTAAAAAGCTCTAATGACGCCCATCGCTTGCAACAGGATCTGGAGACCTTTGACGAATGGAGCCAAATTAACAAGATGTCACTAAATGTGTCCAAGTGCTCGGTCATCTCCTTCGGTCGCAAACGTAACATGTATCTGCCCTTCGTGAGACGCCCCCAAAAGCGCGAAACAACTGTTAAAGACTTGGGAGTCTTGCTTGACTCGAAACTAGCGTTCAAGAACCACATTTCTTTCATTGTATCCAGGGCTTACTCGCAACTAGGATTTCTGTTCCGCTTTGCGAAAAGCTTCAAGCATGTATATTGCTTAAAATTTCTATATTGCTCGCTGGTTCGTCCTATGCTGGAATACTCCACCATTGTTTGGTCACCTTTTTACCAAAATGCAATTCAACGGATTGAAACAGTTCAGCGCAAATTTATTAGGTTTACTCTGCGACACCTACGCTGGCGTGACCCGCGTAACCTACCGAGTTACGAAAGCGGTTGCAAGCTGAATAATTTAGAACCGCTGGAAGGAAGGCGCAATGTGGCCAAGGCGTGCTTCGTCGGCGATCTCCTTCAAGGAAATATCGATTGTCCTGAATTGCTTAGTCGTCTAGATATCAACACTAGAAGACGTAATCTTCGTTTCCACGCCTTTCTCGTCAACCGACATTCAAGAACTAACTATAGGTTACACGAACCAGTGCTTAGTATGTGCCGGGTTTTTATTAGCTGCTATGAGGTGTTTGATTTTTAAGTGTCCGTGAAAACAAAAAGCGTTGTGTTAAAAGATGTTTGTGCTAGGTTAGTTCATATATGTTTTAAATAGATATTTGTCATTAGGATTATACTTTATCTGTTGACTATCTTTATTAAAAAAAAATCAATGTCCAATAGGTACATTTGCTGGACGAAAAGAACAATTATGGTCAGAAAAAATGAATATTAATTCTAGTATTGATTTAATCGTAAATTTTCCCACTACGTCAGTCACCTAACAGGAACGTTACGAAAGTGTACAAAGATGACTGGTCTCAAATTACTGCCTTGTGGTATTTCATTTTTTATGACGTGCTCCATATTATTATACTAGTATCCGGTAAGAGTAATGCCACATTGCTATCGTAGTGTGTCAGAGCCCAGTCTGTCATATATGAGCCTAACCAATTATATACCATATTCACAATACTTTGAAGGCAGCCTTTCATGAAGTGATGATTATGAATGACTAGGTAAGCATTCGCGTTGATTTATACATTATATGGTCTTTTTTAATAAAGTCTTTCTTCATGCGTTGTAATAGTTAAGTAATTCTAGTAATTATTAAGTATATGCGCAGTTTTATTTCTTTATTATTCTGTTAAAAATAATTTTATACTAAATACAAAGCATCTAGCTGAAATGTTTGTTGATCTAGCTGAAATAAAAACATATTTGAATAAGTTTATAATAAAATTTCAACTTATACAGCTATACTAATTTAGAACAGTTCACGTATGATTTACTACTTCTTATCGAGTCGCATGCTTTTGCAAAAGTAAAATGTTACGACTTTTTTGTTTGGTAATATGTCTTCTCATAATTTTGTTCGTCAACCGTGAATAGTAAAAATGAAAAATTACTCAACTTTTTATAAAGTAAATGTTACTCGAATGATTGCTGGTATAATTCCAAATTGATTTACACCTTGAAGGTAATTGAGTAGTGGAGATTAACTCGTTTTCAATTCTATTCCTACATATCTTTTACAATTTTATTAAAAACATTTAGATATATAAATTTGTAAAAATCAAACTCGCCATTGGTTCGATATTATAAATAAAATAAAAGCAACAAAATCTTATTTCTACATAGTGGCTAGTGCAGATTAGCTATCATCATATCATATTTTTCATCTCATTTTCCTCACCAGAGGTTTAACATTACCTTCAACTGTTTCTATCGTTCGTAGCTAGTAGTGTCCTAGTACTATTACTGCTTTCATTTACTATGAAATATTCACTTGAATCGAGTTTGCTTACTCCTAATCAGGGCTTGTTCGTTCAATTTGACTCAATGTTGATTCATTTGACAGTACCGTCTCAGCCGAGCAAAATTTGACAAAGTTTTATATGGAACATTTGCAGAACTAGTTATCACCTTCAATTTTGCTGAATAAAATTTTGCTTTATCTGTTTTAGTTACGATGCTACAATGCTAATACCTCATTAGTAACTAAATGAGCATTCATTTAGTCACAAGTAAGGTACTAGCATTGTAGCACCGTAAATACAAAAGATACAGTAAAACTTCATTCGGCAAAATTGTAGATAATAACTGTTTCTATAAATGTCCCATGTGTAACTTTGTCAAATTTTGCTCGACTGAGACGGTACTGTCAAATGAATCAACATTGAGTCAAAGTGAACGAACAAGCCCTGCTCCTAATAGAAATCGAAGAAAAAATCTTAAGAGTTGTAAAAAAGGAATATTAAATTCTAATTGCAATAGCTGTATCCGAATATGATTTCGCGAAAAACCTGAAAACCAATATTCACAAATTATTTCGAAATTTTCGTTCTGGTATGGATTGATTACCTTCAAAATACTCCCTCGAAGATTCAGCCCAACAAGGAAATAAAGACCTAATCTCATGAACGGTATCAGCCAGAGCTAGCAGCTAGCACTCAGTCCTGCGCTTCTACTTGCAAGATGCGTAAAATATGAATATCTGCAGAAAATTTTTTAGCATTGCAGCTACCCTATGCACCGAACCGAGAAGCGCTTGTGAGGTACAGACAAAAACGTAAAACACACTTACACCGTGCCTCTACACTAAACTGGCTGGTCACTTTTCCTGTACCAGCAAAATTGGTGCTCCTAAATCTGACGAAGGATTGAAGATTATTCACCCTGTGAGATACCTCTATAGAAACGAGCTTCTGATAATTAAAAACCTACCAATCCACAAAAGCCCGGAACTACAGGGTAGGTCACGGAGGAGCGCAATTGTTGTTATAACTTAACACGCTTGGCATCGTTCCGATGTTCACCAGTACGATAAGTTCAGTCCAATTAACAACCTCATTTGTACCTTACTACACAATACTTCTAACAAGGGACCTTCTCTCGAAACTAATTTGTGTGAGTTGTCTAATTTTCAACCAAAATCAATTTTAAAGCGCTGATATGATTTTATTCACTGCCACCTCTTCTGCCGCCATGATGCTACACTGCCAATGCTCGAATATTGCTCTGCGTCCTGCTACCAACGTAGGCACTGTATTGCGTTTATTTGGGGTGCGGTTCATCTCACCATCGCAGCATCTCTTCCTTATTAGCGCTATTGTGGTGAGCAACACTAACACTAAACACATCCTCCCTAGGATGGATTCCGCTCTACCACATCGATAGGCAACATGCTTTGTGATGCACCCTTCACAATCGGTTGAATCGATCCGTATTTGCATGCTAGCGGAGTAGAAGGTAAGTAAATCCCGCGAAATACATTTAGTGGAATGTGAAAATTCAATCGTCTTGTCTACATCTATCCGTCTTCAATCACAGTCCCGATTCTATAGAATATGCTTTTTAATGCGAAGGAAAAAAAATTACATTCAACTGGCGCTTGCGCACTATCTTGACAAGGGTTTTTTACAACATCCCCTCTAGAATACCAACCAAACCGTTCTTTGTCTGCTTTATAGAAAGCAAGAATGAAAATTATCACTAAAACCGCACGAGTCCGCACTTGTGGATATTTGACTAAAATTCGACTCAGTTAAATTTTAAATCATGCCGGTAGACTATGTCAACGTACTTGAAACTTAATTGGGCGGAAAATTGGGAGATGATAGAACTACTCTGGAGCCCTTCGCAAAAGCTAGCCACAACTAGTAAAATCGCTTCACGTGTGCGTAGGTATGGTTGGTACGACTCTGCTCATCAAACTGAAGATGTGTGGACAGCCCACGCTCCCCCCAAACGGTAGGGAACAGCAGCATGTTCGGATGGTTCTGTCACTTGGCCTTTCGCTCGTCCGGGGCTGACCATGATCGAGCACTAATCTCGAATAATCACATGTGATAACAATTACGTGTGTGTTTCGGCACCCTACATGTTTCGATTGTGAGAAATTCCAGAATTCGTTCAGTAAATAATGATGTGATGCTTGATACATTGTAGTTTGACAAAAACAGCCCGTTGTAGATGAACCACGGCTGAAAAACGTAAAAGAAAAGAAAGGAAAAATAGCCTGTTTTTAGAACCAAGTATTTTTTCTAATTTGATACTACAAAAAATTAACGAAATGCTTCATCATTCTTAGTTTACACAATTTACTTCTTGGTAGATACTACCGTTTGGCATGTCATTTCCTAGTAAGTTGCATAGTTATCAGTGTTGGCGTTTTGAGTTGAGCAATACACTTCCACAACTTGCTTGCAGTTGTCCTTTCCAATGACTGACACATGTCTAGTGTTGTCCTTAGGAGTATGAGCCAATTCGACTTCTTCGGAACATCCAACCAGATTGCTAAAATAGCTAAAAAGCATAAAAATAAAAAGTTTGACGTATTCTTCGTTACAAATTGTTTAGCGTTCACAACAACAATTATTCAATTTTCCGCATTTGTTTTACACGGTAGGCGGAAAAGTTTACGATTAGTGCTAAAATACCGCGCACACCTGCATGCATTTTATTCCTTGTTGGGTACATTTACCACTGCGTCCAGTTATTTCATCTATTGTGGCAGGCTCCAATTTGATGTAAGCCACATCACAATGTCGTATCGCTATTTGTGTGAGTGATTTCCATGGCATTGTCCCAATAAGAAATTATGTGACGAATAAAGTTGTTGACTTATTGGGAGAATTCATCCATACACATGGAGGTTGTATTAAACCCGTGTTTTCCTTTTATGAATTCGCTTTCTAGGTGATAGAAGCGACAAAAGTCATTTCATAGTTATCAGTTCATTAGTTCATCCCTAGCTGTTTTAAATGATATTTATTCACGCAGTCGCCCACTACGAGACCGCAGTAAGTAAAACCTTTTTAGATAGACTAAGAAGTTTTTGAGTTATTGTTTTGTCCGGTGATTGCCTAGCTGTTAAATTATTTTTCCAGGTATCGCTGATTTTTCCCACTTGTTTAATACTAAACCAGGGACGTCAAATGTACTGGTTGGTGACAAAAAATTGAAGACATTTACCATTTTTTCTTGCTACCAGACTTGCGACATAATACTGGTACACAAGCACCAAAAAGAAATGCAAGAACAACCAAAGCATCTTTTGTTCCACGTGTCGTACACTTTTCGGTAGCGGGGAGAAAATGTCACCAGTCTTGGAGACACTTTTTTGTATTCCCAACAGGGTTTCAAATAAGAAGGTCCCCAATACACCGTATTCTCTATCAATTTTCCATACTATTTCAACTACAACTGTAAGCAAAAAGCGGAAAATGCATGTCATTTGTACACAACATTTTGTATGAATGGTCAGCTGACGTACGAAAATGTTTGCTTATTATCATGTACGTATTCGGGCTAGTCTCGAAACTTACAAGAGAGAGGCACTGTCGATACAGGAACAGTACAGAGCGTTGGTATTGGTTAGGAGTCTGACATGGCATTGCATGCTGGTAAATGTACACAGAAAGTGTAACCGTTTAGATCCCTGCACTAAATCTGCTGACTGAACTTTACAAATATTTTTCACAATCAGATTAAAAAATGCTCCGATTGTCAATAGAGAAGCATTAACAGTTTTTTCGACAAGAAGAAAAATGGTAGAGCAGCAGGCTTTGCATTACGTTTCAAATATATTTTCTAATAAAAATAATTAAGCGAAATAGTGTTATAACGATGCGAAAATGAGCTAGATGAGTGGATTTTAGGGCAGCGTACGACATAGTCGAGAGCGCGAACAGCTATGGCAGATAATGCACAAGAACGGTTTCCCGGACAAACTCAAAAAGCAAAGTCGTGGGCTTAAACCGTCATTAGACATTACCCTTCTTTATCGACAGACTTCGCAGCCGGCTGTTTAGAGTACAGGAAAATTACGGGGCCAGTGTAACGATCCTTCTAACTCTATCAAGCAAGCACCGTCTAGCCGAGATTCGAACATGCGACGACTGGCTTGTTAGACCAGCATCGTACCTCGAAGCTAAGTAGGCGGTACAAACCCGGACAAACTCACGCGTATGATCAAAGCTACCCTTACGTGCGTGTTTCAGGGGCACTTTCGAGTCCCTTTGAATCGCACAGAGGGTTGCGGCAAGGGGTTGAACTGTCCAGTATGTAATTCAACATCGCTAATGAAGGTGTGATCCGGCGAGCGGACATCGAAATGAAAGGAACGATCTTCAGCAAGAGTAGCCAACTCCTAGCCTTCACAGACGACCTTGACATCATTAGTAGAAACTTTGGGATGGCGTAGGATGTGCGCCAGACTAAAAACGGAGGCATTCAAGCTGAAAGTCGAACCTACTTTTCCCTCCGCAAGACTCTGAAGAAGAATTCTTGATGTAGCAAGAGCCACTCCAGCTCTACGCCGCTAGAAATATGTAAGAAGTTGCAATTTTAGAAATGTACTTCACGTTTCGGTGTTTCTACTTTTTAAGTTTTAAACGTTTCCATTTTTTCGCATTTCAGTTATCGACTTTTTTATTCTGGTGTTTGTGTAATTATAAAAACTTTAGAATGCATACCTATTAGACACATTCCAGCGTTACGGGACACTATCCCTACTATACAGATTGGTTCCTATTTCATCAAATCCCTGGAATTCTAGTGGAAAATGAAGTACTCTTTAAACAACTACTTTACAAGGTATTTGCCAAAAAATTGGTGAAACAGGAAGCGATTCACAGGGTAACAATGGGTGCTAAATTGTGTCCCGTAACGCTGGAAGGTGTCATTAGTTGTCCTAGCCTGTCATTTACCTAACTGACAAATAGCTGATTGATTACTTTGAGGACGAAGAATATTTTTCACATCTAGCGCTCTTTAATTTATGAATTTTATGTCCTTCCGATGACTGAACAGAAACAAAAAAAAAACAAAAAGATTTTTTCAAATAAAAAATAACCAATTTAAACTTAAATTTTATTCACGAAAACCAAATTTATACTTGCTTTTCACATACACGTTACATCATTTTTCATACGAACACCAACCAAAGAAGAGACAAAATCGAAAGATTTTTTTTATACTTTTTAGTTTTTATTACATAGCTTTAACTTCCACTTCAGTTTCGTGCTGGAAGTAGTATTTATCACTCATTTGTTGAATTCTTTAGGCTATAGAGTCCACAGGCACAAGAAATTTTGACACATGTCCAGAAAATTTTTGTTGCCCTCTGATTTTTAAAGCCAATTTCAAAGATGGAGGGGCATTGGCCTTATTATTATTTTTTGTATATTTTACTAATAATAAACAGCAAATAAAGACAATGCATGTTTTAAGATTAGACAAAATTGGCTCACACCAATAGGAAAAACGAATTTTCGGGTAATTTTTCAAATAGACCTATGTGATAATGAGAGATTCTCTTCGCGTCTCCTCTCTTCCGCTTTTCACGGCTACATAAATGCATAGAAAAGAAAATTTTCAAAGCATTTAGCTAACTGGTGAGTCCGGGAACCGATTTATGCAAAGCTGATGTGTTAGAATGCATTTGTAACGCCGTAAAAAACAGAAGAGAGGAGACACGAAGAGAATCTCTTGCTGTCACATAGGTCTATTTGAAAAATTACCCGAGAATTGAGCTTTTGATCCTTAGAAAAGGGTAACATATATCGCCGAGAATTCGGATAGCTAGGAAAAAGCCGTTTTATTACCTACCTGCCTATGTGTTTTAAGTGCGCGGAATTACCAGCAATCACGGTACATAAACACAAAACACCACGCATCTCCACTATAATAGCAAAGCAAAGCAAAGCCTAGGTGCTACATTCCGTTATCGAAACTTGACCTGCTGTTTTTACACGATAGACTTCGCAGCCAGCTGTTAGAGTACAGGGCAACTGCAGGGCTAGTTGCTACAATCCTATTGACTCTAACAGCCTCTCCTAGCCGGGATTCGAACATTCGACGACTGGCTTATTAGGTCAGCGTCATACCTCGAAGCCAACTGGGAGGCTCCCGACCTGAACTGACTCCACTAGAATGTCGCAATTTTATTTCTTTACAATAATGTAAACCAAGAGAACACAAAAAAACATATTTTTGATAAGCTAAATAAACGCTCATACGCCAAACAAAAAATTGGAGCGTCTTAGTAGAATACGAAATCTGAAACTCACATAGTAGAGTTTAATTCGAAAGTTTTATCTTAATTTAATTTCAGAAAAAAATACAGAGCTAAAATTAAAAAGAAAATATTATGGACGAAATCGTTTTCAATAAATTCCTCAATGACTTTTTTAATAGAATTGCTGATAATGTAACAATTTTGATATCATAAGTATGCAGCTTTTTTCGGCACTTCAATTGCTTATTAATACTTTCCGGCAGTTTTCCAACAGAAGCGCTAACGAAAGCAATACGGGTATGAAATGGGGATGGCAACTAGGAAAAAGCGCCCAACATAGCTCAAGCCATCCCAAGCCCCTGATTGGCGCCTCCAAGTGGCCATACCTGGAAATACTTTAATTTGTATAATTGAGTAGCCAAGCTAGGAGGCGCGGGGTCGTGCGGATTTCAGTTCCTAATCTTATAAATGTAGTTTTTGGCAATCATTAAACCACACGTATTATATGATTTAAACTAATATTTTTGTCAAATTGCAGCCTGGTTTCTGGTCTAAATGCCATTTGTACATCCCTGAGGGTCTGGAGTAGGGGAGTGTCGTCGTGGTTGGGCCACGTTTTGGAATTCGCCCATTACTTTCGTTTCAAAAGAAATTTTGGAAACCTAAATACATACTGATTGCTTGAAAAATAAAAAAGTGATAGGCATTTACGTGAAGACAAAAAATGTTGTCATAGTCGGGCCATGTTGTACAGATTGGGCCACTGCAGAAAATCTAAGACATACGTATTGAAATTCCATATAGAGGCATGAAAAGAATGAATTCCGTGAACAACGGCTCATATATGCACAAATACCCTATTTTTAATTGCATTTTTGCGAAATTTTGGCGATCTTGTAAAATCAGTATTGCTACAATTGCCTTTTCCGAATTGTACAACTACAATGAAATAACAATAAAAATCTAAGTATTTATCGTATTAATTTTGCTTCATTTCATCACATTTTACGTGACTGACATTCTCTAGCGATTATTGCGCTTCTGCGCTTAAAATTAGGGTGGCCCAACCGTGACTACTCAAGTGACCCGACCTGTACAAATAGCGCTTTTCTAGTATTTCACCTTAGCCTTCCCAAACACCTTACTGGAGGGGATTTTTCTATAGTCTACGTGTGCAGCAGAACACCCTTCATACATTTTCAAAATTTATCTCGATAATTGCATTTCATGAATCATTTCCTGAAGAAAAATTCATTGCGCGTGGAAAACTTTTTTTTGGAAGATTTAGTCACTGAATTCAGTACGGGTGTTTTGAATACACGATTGAAACTCACAATATTGTGAAAAGTTAGCTATCACAGTAAGAAGTTTTACAATGATTGTATCATAGATATCATGATTTACTAAAACTGTAAAATCGTGATGGCCCGACCATAACAGTGGCCCGACGATAACGACAATACCCTATCACTTAACCTTTATTAGCAAAGATACTCCCAACGTCTAAATAAATCATTAACTATGTATATGGGAAGCGTCTGGTACGGGTGGCCCACGCTTTCTTCCTTCCCCTTGATTTCAAGGAGTTTAATGGAATTAGGTATTTTTTCTAGTTCCACTTGATTCCTTGGAATTCTCCCTGCGGTACATGCTGCGCAGTTGGCCTGGTCGAAGACAAGAAAAATATTTGATTCAAGGTATCGTCATTTTCCAGGATGTCTTTCAAGAATTGGCTGCCTTAGTGTGAGATTAGATTAGATTAGATTAGATAGAAGCGCTAACGAAAGCAATAAATACCGTTGGGAAGAATAAATGCTTAATGCGAAAAATGTAGATTCAGGCAAACTGAAAATTCTTGATATTAGGCCAAAAATATAGACTTAGCGAAGGTGATCAAAGGCCAAAAATATAGGCTGCTTGTGATCAACTACATTGTCTTACTCACCACGTTACTCAAGGTAGCAAAGTGGCACCTTATTCTATCACCTTCTATTACTATTTAACAGTCTAGATTGATAGCGGTTACCACCAAACCACAGCACAGCAATGATCATTTCATGACTACGTAAAGTGTCAGAAAATGTCTCACATTATTTTTTTGTATGCCCCCAGAAGGCCAGTGCATTAGGTTGAAAGGTCACTGCCGCAGTTTTAATGATCGTTTTTTTGTAGCAGAAATAATGTCTCACAATAATTTATCGCAATATTTAACTGATTTCGTTAATGCCACTCAATGAAATAATCAAAACTTATAATTTTTTTCAGTGTTCAAAAAAGTATGTACGAACTTAAAAACTATTTCACTCAAGTACAGTGCATGTTTATAATGGATAGCAAACATTTATAAAACAGCAAAAAAGAAAAGATAATTTATGCAAACGCTACTCAACTTGACGCAAAAAATAGGAATCGAAAAAAAACGACGGAATTAAACTAAACTTAAAACCACCCACAACTTTAAGAATATTAAATTCAGATTATCACCCCACAATCACCCCGAGCACTATTCTGCACATTATTATAATCAGTGAAGATGAATTGAGCCGTTTTGCAGCTGTAGTTACCTTGGCATTGGAACGACTTCCGAAGCGGGCCCGAGATTTGCGGCACATGTTCAAAGAATAAGTACGACTGACGAGAAAAAAAACCCAACGCACACATAAAATTTCGACGTGAGGTTTGTGTTTTAAACGTCTGCCCCTTCGAAAAGTCTCTATACTTCGAACGTTACTCGTACCGCCGCGCCGACAGGATCGACTTTGTCTAGGATACTTTTAAAGGTTGCCAGAAAATTTCAATAGCACGACACCAGAGGGGACGAATGATTGATGATCTTTTCCCTCCGGAGTACGGGCAAGAATGATACATACCGTGTGCACGTTGCGAAAGCCATTCGTGCTACATCCGGACTCATCAGAATTACGGTAACGGCTGAACAGAACGGTCATGCACCCGGCTGTTTTTCAAAACCGGGAACAGAACGGTAAAAGCAACAGTTTAAAATTATTGTTCGAACATTGTTACAATTTGGTCAATATTATTGGAATCATTTCCAAAGAATATACAGTTTGGCAGCTGTTACAAACTGGTAGTCAGCTTGGTAGTCATTTTTTTTTTTGTTTAATGTGTGCGCAATAAAATTGTGTTGATGTGTACTTTAAGGTAATTTAAGAAATGGATAACGTTAGCCGCACAAAAAGATAATCGACTTTTTAGGTCATGGTAAAATTGAGCACCAGAGCTATACGAGAAATATTATTTTTAATCCATGCCCATCGGCAGCTGATAGTAAATTTGACAGTGATCGTTGCGCAACTCTAGAAACAGTTCCTGTTGGACCTATTTTTTGATGTTATTCATGGGCATTGCTCCATGAAAGTTTAATTTCAAAAAAAGATTTACTTGCTATCAATTTCAATGAATCAATCAATTTTCAGACAATTGGTGTGTCCCAAGTCAATAGCGAGCTGACACAAAAATATTAACATTATTCGACAGTTAAATATTATACTCAGTTTAACAGTCCATTTTTTCTAAGAACAATCGCTGACTGATGTCGTTAAAAGTAATCCTCTAAACACTTGAACGAATTCTGATTATTTCTGGTGATTAGTGTTTCGCTAAATATTCTAGACGAAACGACTGAAAAGGTTTTTCTTTTTACTTTTATTATTCAAAACCAAGCGATCGTCAATGCACCACAATTCCCGGGAAGCATGGAGCAAAAATTGCTTCATGCTCATTCGAACGCATAACACAAAATGAAACAACTGTTCAATCAGTTGCACTGAGCAGGGCATGGATAGGGTCCAGCAAAGCTTGGCGATGGTTTCGAAACTCGACGATAGAGTGCAGCACCAGGCAGGCAGCTTTAGACTCTCAAGCTCTCGGTGACATTCAGCGTGAGTGTGAGAGAGTATCAAAGCTCTGAAGTGGACCGTACTAGAAGGCAAGATTTTCCTACCACCCTACCGAGGGGAGGGCGCAGTTTTTTATCTCAATCCGGACTATGTAGCATTTACAAAGGTATAAGGCAATGTATCCAACAAACCAAACTGCCGTTTAACCCTCATGACAGGCATGGGAAAGCTGTGCTTGAGAATTTATTAACTTTCCACTGTTATGTGTTCGATAAATATTCTTCGAGTGGGCATGGAATTTGTATTCGGGCTATTAGAATCCGTCTCAGCGCGATAAAGGAGACAATTTTGTGGGTTTTATTGAAATGAAAACGGTTGGAGTAAGAGGTACAATAGAAGGAACAAACTTCCGTCTACATAATCTTTAAATATTATTATTCTTTGAAAGAATGCAAATTTAAAGTATGTTTCTAATTGAGGTATTTCTATGAAATGAATGATCCACCCAATTATAATTCTCAAGTAATAATGAAATGCAACCAATTGATTACCTTGCCAGAAGCTTGTACCGCGCAAAATTTCTCATGTGTCATGTCCGACGGTTGACTCCTTCGTTGTAGCCAGACATTAACCGTTCAGGAACAGGTGCAAATTTCAACATTCAATGTTTGCCATGTATTACAGTAACAGCATCGCAAAAAGTAATGGCACTATTAAATTGTATTTCAACTCCTAGACACAGAAACCCCTAAGGTCGTGAGTTTAATTTCAAGAAACGCAAATGAATAGCATATCTAAGCCCAAACCAATACTTAAACCTCCAATCAAAACTGACTGTGGCATGCAATATCGAGATTAGCCGCTTCATTCCGCCCTGGCCGACGGCTTTCCTATCCTTCCGGACCGGAGTCGCCTACCTTTTCCTTTCCCCCTCAAAATTCTCAGTGATACGAGTTTAATATAAATAATTATAAACCACCTCCTGGAAGTAGCGGGCATAATTCCTGCTATGAGTTAATAACCAAGGAAAACAAATCATTTTTGCACATGATTTCAGTTGTAGAGCAGAAAACTGGAAAGAGTCTAGAAACTAACAGTCTAGTGCTAAATCGATAGCGCTAGCACTCAGGTTTATTGAATAGTAAAATGAATTAGCCCAACCGCTAGAATATTGTAGTGGGAGTCCAGGGTTCTTTAAACCGGAACACTCGAAATATGCTGCTCATTTACATGAACATATTGATATACACTTACATCTATAGATAGGAATACACTCACATGTATAGTAGCCCCATTGCTGTGCCGAATAAAAACATAATGGATATAGCTGGTTGTGGCGTAGCTCCACAGTCCATGCCTAGGTACAATTAAATGCTAATTGGATGTGTTTAAAATTATTGTGCGCACAGCAGACTGTGCTGAGGCTCGATTTTTCCGGTACCTCAGTATATTTCAAACCTTTTAATTGCTCGATTGTGTTTGTTATTGATATCATAGATTGTAGAAGAAAATAACATTCGATTTAGATTAATTTGCATGCGATTAGAAATGTCCAAGAGAATTATCTATATTTTCTCGAATTAAATTAAACTCAAATGAGAATAAATGTTTGGTTCTGTTTGGTTCTAACTTTCGAAGCAGCGTTGCATTTTTTTGCTTCCTGTGTTACTTTCGCTTAAAGCAAAGGATATGATAAGCGATTTGCAAAAATCCGTATCATGCTGCCAGGCATGGAGTCGTATTTTTCTGCAGAATCAACGGGCCAGCTCATTCTGTAATGAAAAAAAAACAGATAGCGGGAATATGTAGGGAAATTTTGCTAACAACGCAACTGCACCCGGAACAGCACATTCCATTATTACTAGACAGAATACCACTACCAGCAACAGAAATCGGACTGAATTTCAAGGTTTTGATCATTTATTAAATTTTGACTAACATTAATGTATAATTTAGATAATATTATCGTAAACACTATCGAACATATGTCAAAATGATATAAACACGTCATTGAAAGAAAAGGATCTAGGCATGCTGTGCATCTGCACCGAGGCGCGAATAATCAAATAGGGTAAAACATACGTTTATTTCGGACTATGAGCATTCTCCCCGATTTTCTGTGGTGTATTATAGATTGCGTTGGCTCTCAGACGCACTCATTAGCTAGAGTTATCGTAATAATGATCGTAGGCGAAACAGAAAAACAATTAGAACATCATTGTAATGCAATAAAATGCCTTTTCCGTAGGACTTATTCTGAGCCCACAATTTATCTTCTGCCATCGTACGATGAAAGGGATTTGTTTTATTGCTGTAAGCTTTACTGTCAATCTCAACAACGAGCGTGTGTGTAATACATCCCAAAGGAAAACAGTTTAGTTAATCATTAAGCGATAACAACATTGTTCAAGCTTGTATGCTTTCGGATTTTCATTTTTCTCTAGTTTTCTTGCGAAAATATATGAAGATTTATTGAAATTAAATAACATTTAATTCGTAAATTCATAACAAGATGCACATGAGCAAACAAGTTTCGAATTGTGTTGGTCGCACAATTTACCAATTCAGGAGCCCACCAAAATAAAATATGAATACCACTTTTATCAAAAAAGTTTATCAAAAAAAAATAAATACTCTCTATGCAATACTTTGAACAGAAGTCAACAAAAAAAACAGTTACTTCGAATTTTTAATTAAGTGAGGAACAGTTTTCAGAAGAAACTCAAGAAATCCCGGTTTTATAACATCTATTTTCCTTTTAATGTGGAGAAAAACAATATTACAAGCGAAAAAAAAATTGTGCAACAAGTGTAAATTTGAAATTAGAAAGAATTTTGTGTACAAATTAGCTCAAATAGAAAGCTGGCCCCTATGCTCGGACATGATAATTTGATCTATTAAAACTGGCATCAATGGTAGAAAAAGATCCTATAACAATTTAAAGCTTGAGCACATATCTTGTAAGTCCAGTTTTTGCAGGTTTGCTGTATAAAAGTTGAATAAACTTCTATTCACATAAAATGTTTAATATTTTTAGAGACGGTGGTTCTCCTCCCAGTTCGCCTCGAGGTATGATGCTGGCCTAATAAGCCAGTCGTCGTATGTTCGTATCTCGACTGGGAAAGACTGTTAGAGTCAATAGGATCGTAGCAACTGGCCCTGCAAATGTCGTGTACTCTAACAGCTTGCTGCGAAGTCTGTCGTATAAAAACAGAAGGTCAAGTTTTAATAACGAAATGTAGCACCTTGGCTTTGCTTTGCTTTTGGTTCTACAATTGATAAACGGACGGTAGGGGAAAGTAATGAAGAATTTTTTGAATGGAGGGGAAAGAGTGGAAAGGGGAAGGGGGGATATTGGTAGCTACGCTTAATAAGTTGTCGTTGTGAATCCTACCTTTTGTCCAATACTGGAAGGTGCATGGGTCGAACTAAGCTATAATCTAAGATTATAATCGGATTTGAACCCACAACACCCGCCAGGGCATGTGACTCGCTGGTACTTGTGCGCTGGACAAAAGGAGACTGCGCAACCCCCTTATTAAGCTAGCGACATGGGTTGGGTTATTTTTAGACACAAATTGTACCACTTCCTTCGTCTACTGGAGAAATCACCGACGTAGAAGTTTTAATCTAACCTTGTTTTTACTGGCGGTCAGCGTGTTAGCCGCGATTCTCAGTGCGTACAAAAGTTCAAAGGTACAAGTACCAGCGGGCCACATGCCCTGGCGGGTGTTGTGAGTTCGAATCCGGTTATAATCTCAGATTATAACTTGGTTCGACCTATGGTTTACCACATATTCATCTGTACTGGAAGGGGCAAAAATATTTTTCATCTGTACTTTTTCTGCCAAAAATCTGTACCAAAATCTGAACCATTAAAATTATTTATGGTATAGAAAAATTGGTTTAGCATTAAAAAAATGCATGAGTCTCAATTCATTTATTTGTTTCATGATGTTTGCACATATCTCTGCTAAACTTAGACGCTAGTCAGTAGGCAACTGATGCAAGCAGTCAAATCTTATATCTCAACTGATCAGCATGGTTTCTTTCCCGGGAGATCTATTTCTACAAACCTACTACAGTGTACGTCACACTGTATAGTAAGCATGAGCGAAGGTATACAAGTCGATGCCATCTACACGGATTTGAAATCGGCGTTTGACAGAGTCAATCACAAAATTTTAATCGCTAAAATTGATCACTTGGGTGCGCCAACTGGCTTTGTAAAGTGGATTGCTGCGTGTGAAACTTGGTTCTCACGAATCGGATGCTTTTTGAAACCTATCTGGTGTACCACAAGGGAGTAATCTCGGACCGCTGCTGTTCTCCATATTTATCAATGACATTTGCTTCATAATACCCGACGGATGCAGACTATTATACGCAGATGACCTGAAAATTTTCTTGCGGGTGAGGTCCATTGAGGATTGTAGGCAGCTACAATGGATGGTAGACTTCTTTGCAAGTTGGTGCTCTGTGAATCGCATGGTAATTAGTGTGAACCAATGTGATGTAATTTCCTTCACTCGAAAAAACCATCCATTACATTGGCAGTACAAGATTGACGATAAAGTAATCGAAAGAATCTCAACTTTCAAGGACCTCGGAATTTTGCTTGATACACAACTGTCATTTACGGAGCACTACTCGTACATCATATCAAAGGCTAATCGTAATCTTGAATTCATCTTCCGGATTTCCAAGGAATTCAATGATCCGTACTGTCTGAGGGCATTGTACTACTCACTTGTGCGGTCAACGCTTGAAACAGCAGCCGTGCTTTGGAGTCCATACCATGATGTGTGGATCAAAAGAATCGAAGCTGTTCAAAAGAAATTCATTCACTACGCTTTGAGGTTTCTGCCTTGGAACAACCCAAACGACCTGCCGCCTTACGTTAGCCGATGTGCACTACTCAGTATGAACACACTGGGGAAAAGACGCAACATTGCCAGAGCTGTTTTCGTTGGAAAATTACCTACTGGCGAAAAAGATGCTGCTCAACTTTTGAGTCAAAAGACGTGAACATAGTTCCTAGAAATCTTCGGCTTCGGCGATTCCTTAGACTACACTTCTACAGAACAGAGTACGCACAGAACGAACCAATTAGAGCAATGTGTTCAGCCTTTAATCAAGTGTATGACGAATTTGACTTCAATGTTAGTATTAATATTTTAGAGATCGACTGAACTTATTTGATTTGTGACAATGTACATAGTTTTAAGTGATTCATGTAGACCGGGAGTTGATGAATTATAAATAAATAAATAAAATAAATAAATACGTTTAGTTTTGTTTTAATTCATACTACGAATTGCTTCTCTATTGATTTCAAGAAACAGCACTGAGAAAAAAGAATGAGTATTTGATACTCAGACAAATCTGTACCTATCTGTACTTTTTGGCAAAAATCTGCAATCTTTACCAAAAAATTCGAACAAATCTGTACTTTTCCAGATAAATCTGTACATGTGGGAACACTGCCCATGCACCTTCCAGCATTGTACAAAAGGTAGGAGTCACAACGACAACTTATTATGCGTAGCTACCAATAACCCCCCTCCCCACCTTTCCACTCTTCAAAAAATTCTTCATTACTTTTCCCTACCGTCCCTCCATCAATTGTAGAACCACCGTCTCAAAAAATATTAATAGATAAGGGAGTGTCGTCGTGGTTGGGCCACGTATTAGAATTCGCCCATAACTTTCGTTTCAAAAGGAGTTTTAAAAATCTAAATACATCGTTGCAAAGGTCTAAGAATAAAGTATATTTCCGAAAAGTTTTGAACTGGTTGCTTGAAAAATAAAAAAGTTATGGGCATTTACGTGAAGACAAAAAATGTTGTCATAGTCGGGCCATTTTGTACAGGTTGGGCCACCGCGGAAAATCTAAGACATACGTATTGAAATTCTATATAGAGACATGAAAAGAATAAATTCCGTGAACAATGGCATTGCATTGCATTTTAATTGCATTTTTGCGAAATTTTGGCGATCTTTGAAAATCAATATTGTTACAACCGCCTTTTCTGAAGTGTACAACTACGATGAAATAAATAACAAAAATCTAGGTGTTTATCGTATTAATTTTGCTTTATTTCATCACATTTTACGTGACTGACATTCTCTAGCGATTATTGCGCTTCTGCGCTTAAAATTATGGTGGCCCAACCATGACTACCATGGCGCTATTCTAGTATTTCACCTTAGCCTTCCCAAACACCTTACTGGAGGGGATTTTTCTATAGTCCTCGTGTGCAGCCCAACAACCTTCATATATTTTCAACATTTATCTCGATAATTGCATTCATGAATCATTTGAAGAAAAGTTCATTGCGTCTGGAAAACTTTTCTTGTAAGATTTAGTCACTGAATTCAGTACGGATGTTTTGAATACATGATTGAAACTCACAATATTGTCAAAAGTTAGCTATCACAGTAAAAAGTTTTACAATGGTTGTATCATAGATATCATGAGTTACTAAAACTGTAAAATCGTGGGGGCCCGACCATAACAGTGACCCGACGATAACGACAATATCCTACTTGACCGCATTACAAGGTCAAGACTAAAAACACGAGGTTTGGTCTATAAAATATTGAATGTGCTGGTAATGCGGAATGCATGCGAAAATGCATGCGGCAACTCCATTTACGAGGCACGTTGAAAGATTGACATCAAGCTGATATTTTGCTACATTTTTTTCTGCTTTTGTCTACTATTTGAATTGCTTATTTAGTTTTATTTCACATAGGAATCACAGATGCAGCAATTCTAGACTAAGTAAATATATTCTGCTGCCCGGTCATAAAGGACAAGTTGGTGTCCGGCCGTAGAGGACACGACACAGTAAGTTTATTCTTCAAACTCTTGTATTTTCATGTCAAATTGCCATCATGTTAATTGTCACCATGTCAAACCAAAACTGTTTCGAAAAAATAATTTTATTGCTCCTTTATTTATTAAAAACATTTGAAACTACAGTTTCATGAAGTTTGCTGGATACTGTCTGTTTTAAATAGTAGAACTTTTGTCAGTTCTCATTTGTTTACTTTTTAAAACAAAGACGTCATAATTGGGACACCATTAAATCCTTGCAATTTACTATGTTTACCTCTTTTCGAATATTTTTATCACGCTTTGTTTTTGAGAAAACTTTGTGTCCGGACATTAAGACAGCCCTCCCCCAATTGTTTATATTGATACACAGAAACCCATTAAACCGTCATAATTGCATGGAAAACTACGCAAATAAATATTATGTTACAATGTTTCTTAAGAAGCTGAGAACCTATGTTTTTTCATCAAATATATCCTTTCGACTGGCAGTTTTTTAATCTTATTTTTTTTTTACTTTTGGTCTAGCTTTCATTATCATTGATTAGAAATCAGAACAGCTTTATAATTCATTCCGTCGTTTAGACTTTGTATTTGTCTTTTTCAAGGGTTGCTCAATGTGCGGTGTTAGTTAAATTAGAATTGCTATCTTAAATTATACATACAATATTATCCGTTTTTCGTCATTTTTCTTTCGTGATAAGGACATTTAAATGCTTAATACTAAAGGCAAACGACGAAGAAGAACGGACAATATTGTATGTAGGGGAATGTCGTCGTGGTTGGGCCATCTTTCGGTCCACAAATCTCATTTCAAAAGAAACTTTGGAAATTTAATAAATTTCTTTTAAAATGAAATTCATGGACCAAAAGACGGCCCAACCACGACGACATTCCCCTACAATCTAAGATACCTATTTTTAACTATTTTATGTTTAACTTTTGGCGAATTCATCAGTAAACATGAACTTATGCTTTCCTGGCACATCCACCTCCAGTTGCAATGTAAAACGTTTGACTGGGAAGTTGTTTGAAAACCAATTTCACGTAGTTTTCGTCGTCCATCCAAATATATGTTTCGTCAAAACACGCTTTTTGGCAACGGAATTTTGCTTCAAATGCTGATTCGGATGTTTACAGGCACTGTTAGAGCTATAGCCTTCTCGAGAGACGATATTTGCCTTGTTTGATAGATAGTTGGCATCGTGCCTTATCCCGGATGGAGATTGGACTTAACGCATATGAATATCTACCTCTCGATCTTTACTTCCGGCTTTTTGAAAGTTTATTGCCGCTATTCCACACCTAAAAAAAGCAAAGCCGTGGGCTTAAACCGTCATTAGACATTACCCTTCTTTATCGACAGACTTCGCAGCCGGCTGTTTAGAGTACAGGAAAATTACGGAGCCAGTGTAACGATCCTGTTGAATATATGTAGCAAGCACCGCCTAGCCGAGATTAGAACATTCGACAACTGGCTTGTTAGACCAGCATCGTACCTCGAAGCTAACTGGGCGAACTTTTCCGCACCTAGGTTTTCCTTATAATTCGTCAGAATATTACATACTGTTGATTTCGCCATTTTTAACACTTTAGCCAACTTCTGGATTTTCCAAGAAGACCACTCTGGATTTTCCAAGTGCTTGTTGCAAGATTTTTTAGGTTGTTCGAGTTACAGTCTGTACTTCGTAAACAAGTAAATAAAGTTATGTCAAATGGTTCCAGTTTCTACCACAAAGGCACGCATTTGTTTGCATCAGGGGCAGCATCCAGATTTAGTTTTAGTCAGACTTTAATGATCAAAATAAAATTAGGTTTTAGATGGTTATGTCTAGTTTTATTGGCGCCAAATTCAAAAATATGGTGAATCTTCGATTTTACAGCAGTAAAAGATTAGCCAGAATTGCCGACAAACAAAAACATTCTTATGATAGTCTTTGAAATGCAATAATTTGGTTCGAATGTTAACTCGAGAGAAAGACATGGCAGAGAATTTTTCATCATATTATCCAACCAAAACATCCTTTTTTTTTGAATCAATTCCCTGTTGTCGGAAGCGCTACAAAAAATTTGATAGTGAATAATATCACCGAGGATCCGTGGGGGTTATGATGTGACTAAGCCCTCCAACCAGCACCAACTCGTATATCAATGAATGAAAATTAAACGAACGGGATTTTCAGCACAGAGTTGTAAAATAGTATGGAGTTGATCACGCTCGGTGTTATCGTTTAAAAGTACCTATATTAATGAATCGTTTACAGTTATTCCTCTGCGCATATATCGCCTCTAGAATAGTACGTATAAACTAGTTTTGCGCATCGAATACGATTTTGTTGCATACATATTGGTACGTAAATCTCATTTGTAACCTTAATAAAGGGCGTCCACGGTAAAACTGCTCTAACTTTTGCAACGTCGGATAAAATTAATAGAAATTTTGCATGGAGAAAGTTCAAAGTGCATTGTTTACACTGTGGGAGTCTTTTCATCAGATGCGCAAAGATCTGAAAAATGGCGTCGAAAGAACAGCTCGATCGCGAAAAAAATCCGCACACGTCGTGCCATCGGTAAAATGTTGGGAATCCCGAATTCAACGGTTCCTTCTACGGTCATAAAACGGTTCGAAGAACGTCTGACCGCCGAACAAAAACCAAACTCCTTCGTTCGAGATGTGGCAATCTGAACAAAAATTATTTCGTGCAGAAGGTTAAAACTCGAGCTGGATTACGTACGTTCAAGGTTCAGAAAGTCCGAAACAGTGACGAAAAACAGAGTACGGTCGCGAAAAGCCGTGCCCGAAAGTTATTCATTCAAAAGCTGACAAAAGCATACTGTTGTGCTATGGTTGAGAAGAACTACGTGAATGCGAACTTCAACCAGATTTCGGGGTACCAGTATTTCACTGCGAAGGATTAATTCCAGAGAACCTCCGAAAACAAAGAATGTCTAAAATTGCCAAACAATTCTTGATTTGGGAAGTGAAGTGGGAAGTTCATGTGAAAGAGTATCTCCAAAGGCGAGTTCTTCCTCTTCTGACGTTTCACAACTGTCCTGTGATCTTCTGTCCAGATTTGGCTTCATGCCATTACGTAACGGACGTGATGAAGTGGTAAAAGCAAATAAAACGTCGAGATCTTAATCACCGAAATACACCGGAGCTGCGCCCAATCGAGAAGTACGGAGCTATTCTGAATCTAAATCTATTTTGAGACTACCTAAAGCAATCAAAAAAATTTAAGAAATCATGGGTAAATGTGTATGTATGTATGTATGGGGGTAGCCACCATCACCTTTGAATGCAAGTAGAATTACCGCAGAATCGAATTTATCTACCCAGCAACTTTCATGTCAATGCTGTTCGTGAAGGACCAAAAGGGGTTGGGTGGATCTATAAGCAATGTCGCTTATATGATTCCACGGGAATATAAGACACTCCTTTTAGCATAGACTTCTGGTTTCTAGATACATAACTTCGCCGTGCAAACTTATCTTGGGTGATGATTTGTGTGCTAGAAGGGCGCGTCAAAATCCTCTCCGACCTTATATGACCCGCAGTTTTGAGATCAGACAGCCGGGAACCACCCATCATCGCACCTCCTAGCTTGGCTACTCAATAGAGCATTACCGGGTAAGGCCACGTGGAGGCGCTAGGTAGGGGCTTGTTGAAGAAATCATGGGCAAATATGCAAAAAACATGCCCATTTTGAGGTTGTGCAAAACTCGTGGGTGGGGTTAAGACCGAAGTACGGGCATTCTAATACGGTCATACATATATATTGATATTTTTCTGAAACGATGGTTCTACAATTGATGAAGGGACGGTAGGGGAAAGCAATGAAAAATTTTTGGTGAACGAGGGGGAAGAGCGGAAAGGTGAGGAGGGGGGGGGGGGGTATTGGTAGCTACGCTTAACAAGTAGTCGTTTTGACTCCTACCTTTTTTTCAATGCTGGAAGGTGCATGAGTGCATAATCTGAGATTATAAGCAAGCTCCAAACTTTGCTTGCTAACGGGTGGTAACTAAAATTTTTGATTTTTTCGCGGCCCCTATACTCAGCAACAAATAAGCTAACAAAAAAAACGAGAGTACGTATGCGTTAGATCTCTCTCTACACTTTTTGTCAAAATTTTTTGTTTTGTTTATGCTTACCCAGTTTTGCACAAAATCGCATCGAAACAAGAAGCATGTCGGAAGTGCGTTGTACACTTCTACGAACTGCCACAGAAATCTCGGCAAAAAGTATACGGTACAACATTTAAAAAGCGAATATGTTGCGGTTTCGAATGTTTACCAAATCCTAAGATGCCCAAAAACTATTCGCAAGTGAGGTAGTGGAAGACCAGCCAAAATTATGGACGCAGAAGGACACCGTTCTCTTTCTCGTGCATTCAACAATAAGTCCTCTGGTTTGGTTATCATTTAATACGTGCACCAGACGAATGTTTGAAGAAAATTTTGATCCCGTTTCCACAAAAACATCATGCAGATACGTGTTTTGGTCGGATAGAGCATTATCGCATTACGCCAAAAAACACAATCGTTCCTGAATAGCCAGCCATTCGATCCCATTTGTACCCAAAAACCGGGACCCGACTAAGGGCGCTCAATCGAACATTTCTTCGGGATTTCGAGTTCCTTGGTGTAAAAAAATGACTGGAGAACCACGAATTGCAAACAGTTGATTGCATTCGCAAAGTTGACATGACGACCGTATAACGCTCCCGTTCGGACATCAAAAGGAAGCTTCGCCGTACAGCCGACTATGGACCGTTTTCAAATGTACACTAATTTTTTTTCAACAATGGATTTTTTTTTGTCGGAAGATTTGACCACTGCGACCATTATTTTGATCTATTGTGGTATACTTCTTCTTTCGTCTAGGTATTAGTTGCCGACATAACACTATTGAGGGAAGTGTTTGTCATTGTCAATTCATACCTCTTCTCCCAGTCCGGCATTGAACTTCTTATGAAGTTCAACAATGGATAATGTATCTTTAATTTCGGTAAATCAGATCTTCTTCATTTATCTTTGTCTTTTTTGACAGCCTCAGAAAAAAAAATTAAAATTTTAGTTGCCACCCGTTATATAACATATGCAAATCTGATCATCCTGAATTATCTCCAGATTGAGCAATTTCATAAAAGTAAAATTGTTTCTCGTGTCCTATGTCATGCGTCAATTGAGTGAAGAAAAGTTTAGATATTACAAAAATAGAAAATCTCCACCGCTTTTGATACTCAATTAACCATATTTTCGCATTAGTCTTAGTACTTCAATAGCCACGTTAACATTGATTGAAATTGGAATACGTTTGGCAAACTATGATAACCAAGTTTACCAAGTTTACTTTCAAGAACCACATTACCCTAAATGATACACTGATGAAGTCTCTATATAATTTATTTACCAGCTTTCGGAAGCTAACCTCTGTTGTTTAATTCCATTTTGACTTGATATGAAAAAACTGGCAATGAGTTTTAATTTGAAAAGCAATTTGCGTTTACAAGAAAACACAACCTATCTTAAAAACACGACATCTAAAAAACTAAAAGAACATAACAAAACGACTAATGAATGAAAACAGTTCCACAATAAACATGGCTTCTCCAACCAATTGTAGACCTGTTCATACGTTAGTTCCGTTACCCCCTGCTCCCATCCCTTTTCCCTCTTTCCAACATACCGTATGAATGGATTCAGTCGGGAGACAATAAACGACTTAAGGTCAGCTTTATAAATAGTTCAAGTCACAGACCAACCTCCAAAGCCGTGTATATCCCATTCACTAGATTTTATTCTTCCAGTCAATGGACACGGAGATGAACGACGTAAGAAAACAGAATAAATACGAATCGTCAAGAAGCCAATCCCCGTGCGACTGGAATTAGCAGTACTATTCCACGCACCTTGGCGACTTTCCGTACACAGACGAATGTGTCTGAGGTTTAAGCCAGCGACAAACGCCTTTCAGTGGCCCGTTCAACAGTCCGGTCCGTAAATAGTTTTATTACCCCACGGGTTGACCGTCTCGGTCGCCGGTCACCCGGTCGTTCGACCAGCCGGTGTCGACCGCTTCGACGACGAAGACGATGACAATGTCAGCTGCGGCCGTGCGGTCAGTCCGTTATCTACATGTAAGATGCATTCTAAATCCCCAAAAATTACTTAACAGAGACACACTACCTCGAACCTTTGGGTGACTTTATGGAATCCGAATAATTTTTTGACGCCTGGCGTTTAGGCTAGACGCACAGTCCCGTAAGGTTTACTCCTTTCTCGGGCAGACTTTCTACTTCTGTTTACCGTTTGCCAACACTTAATCATTCCCATTCACCCTTTGTTTACGGCACAGACAGCAGGAATAGAGACACTTGCCAGGCAGAACTTTACCTTTGTCACTTGACCTGAAACGCACACACAACCCGCCCTAGTTTCCTTTTTCTTTTTATTAACTTTTCCGTTTGTTTTCCTTCGTAACAGGATCTAGTTAAAACAGAAACCCAACGGTGCATCCCCTCCTTTAGAAAGCTATATTTAAGCAATGACCTAAATGATTTAAAATCATTTCATTAAATTCGGCTTACCCATTTGGAAGTGTTTCTAGCAGTGCCTAAGTACTCGAGTGTTAATTTTGCAGAATGTATTCTAGTGACATCGATATGTTGAACCTAAACGAAAATTTGTGCATAGATGAATATTCATTCATTCCGTTTTTTGAACCGATAAAAATCAGCGACACAAATTGCTGGCTAGCAGATTTGATACCGGACATTAGCACTGCCTTTTCGGATCATCAAACGGGCGAGGATAATATGCAGCGTTCTCAAATCAGCTCTCTCAGTAAATCATCCAGCGGCCTCAACAGACAAGGTAAGGTCAATCATTAAAATAATTGAAATAAATATCCTGTACAAAACCACAAAGCCTGTTGAAGGTTACACTTCATGATTGAGACAGGCTTTCGGTTTTGTTCGAGAAGGGTCGAGGGTTTTGATAGCAATATTTATCATCATCATTTCTCATTGCTTCTCTCCCATCATCACAGAGCAGAAGTAATTTGTCTATTTTCTTTCCTGTTCTTATGTGGCGATGTATGAGGGAATAGGTAACCCGACCCTAATAATTTAACGTGAAATTGGCTAAGAACATAGCTATAAACACGAATCGCAAAGAACGCCACTTCGAGAGCTTAGAGTCAAGCAAAAAAATATGTTTGATTACCACTAGAAAACACCCGACCCGCCAAACCAAAAGCGTGCCATTGTGTGAAGCTTTGTTTTCTAACATCTTTCTACCAATTGCTTTCATACACGATAAGGATCTTATTGAGTTTTCGAATTCTTCCGACAAATCCTATCCGTACATAGACGCCAAATTTAAAATAAAACTAAGCACAGATCGAACGCAAAACGACAAATTAATTGAAAGCCGCCCATTTGGAGTTCCAACCAGCTTTTTTTTTCAATCGCACATAGCATTTATCTTAAATGTGCGTTTTTGTTTCTGACAGAATACGCTATTTGCCGCAAAAGTTATGCGAGCTGTTCGCTTGGCAGTCAAATTCTGTACATATTATTATTCACCCTACACCCCTTCCAGAAACTTCCCCCGGTCTCTGGGCAACCCTCGGCAGCAATCTGAGCACATGTTCTTAATTTTTCTCCCATAACTTTTACTTTCAGAATCACAAACTGTTACTGCCACCCCGAAAACACATGTTGCTGCAAAGCGCTCTCGTACCGCCTACACCAGCCTGCAGCTGGTAGAACTGGAGAAGGAATTCCTGCACAACCGATACCTTTGTCGCCCCCGGAGGATTGAAATTGCCACTAAACTTTCCCTAACGGAGCGACAGATAAAAATATGGTTTCAAAATCGTCGAATGAAGCATAAAAAAGAATCCGCTGGAGTAAAGAGTGTACATCGATCAAATGAAACGTTCAAAAGCGGCGGCTTGCAAAAGAGCTGCACAAAAAACGCAAAATCCGCTTTGTTAACTCAAGCCAACGAAACCAGTGGGCATCAAAGTATTGTTAACAGACTGATGGCCCATTCGACGTTCTCTCCGTGCCTTCCAGCTACTGCAAGAATCGCCGAATCAAAAGCGAACTACACATCAAAAGCAGAAAGTTCATCCGATAAGGACACCTACTTCAGTCCGACCGAAAACAACGGACAACGAACGAATAAATTATCAATGAAAACACTATCAAGTATTAAAAATGAATGCACCGCCTACGATACGACGTTTCATCCGCCAGCCGGTAGGGATCCCAGTCCACCTCCTATGGAGAGCATTTTCCAAAACGGCAGTGAAACGAAACCTTCCGTAACAGTGCAGTGGGGTAACAACGAGAGCCGCACCGAAATGGATTCCATCTACAGTCATCTCGAGACGTACCTTCCTTTCGATTCGGAATATTGCAATGCAAACGCACTGTTCAGTGGTCTTCCCTCGGTCGAGCAATCGGTACTGTAGTCCAATTTCCGACAGCTGATAAACGCTTTAATATTAAACGGTTATCTTGCAGAGAATATCAAATCTGTTAACTTACAACTTAACTTGTTAACTTGTTGTACATAATATGCGAGAAGAAAAGACTTCCACTTGAAATATTATATTCCTTACTTTTACTTAAAATTACCTTATACTTGATAACAATCAAACGGTTAGCAATCTGAAAGCAATACTAATTATTTAAATATTTTAAATGCCAGATGTAGTGATCTCATATTCTTAAAGTGCCTAATAAACATTTTATGTTATAAGGATTTATTATTTGAATAAAAATAGGTTTTATGCCAAGAAGTACAAAAAATACGTTGTTACAATACAGCTATGAGAGATACTAATAATAACGGTGCAATTGTAAACGTTACTATTACGATGTAAATGTGACTGCGAAAAATAAAATAAATTAAGTACAGTGCCTCAGACTCCAATCGTTCTCGCTTAGCCTAGCGTATTTTATTGTTTTGTCAGTTCACCACCTGACACATCAAAGAAACAGCCAGACGCAATAGGCGCCAGGGCAACGAAAGCCTCCTGCGGCTGTTAGATCATCTATCAATCATTATTCCATAGCAAATCGCACCCTACGCAAGTTTTCACCACGAATTTTGAAAATAGTCGTGACTGAAGACTATCATACATAGGAATAACTGATGTACTGCTTTGAAAGAGATTAAAATTGCTCAGAACGGCGCTATTGAACACAGCTTTTGACCTTCTGGAATCATGACAATTGTTTTTCGCAAACAGGACTCAATCTGAGCTGAAATCCCCTAAATCGATCAACAAACCGATTTTGTTTTTTTTTCGAGTGACAACGCGACTCACACATAACCTGCAGGTACAATTATACCGCTTCCTGTCCGGGCTTTGCGTTCCGTCGAAACGATTGATGTCGAGTGAACGCCATAATGGAACCCAAACACACCATTGATGGAGAATTGAACACACAGAATGGCGGAAGAAAATAACCCGATAGTTATGAAGTATAAACTCCATCCATAGTAGCACGGAATTCAACGTTGAGGTACCAGAATAAAAATTATATATTATCACATATAGCCGAGAAAGGGCGCAGTGCGGCTCTCGTGCAACCACAACAGCCATCGAGTAACGACTGTGCTGGAAATTATATAAAATGAATGCTATTGCCTAAGGGCACCGTAAGACGGACACATGAAAGCAAAGTATAGAATTGCATGAGGCCTGTTATTAGATATCATTACAGTTTATAACCTATAATTGAGAAAATAACTGTGTATATGCCTATGTCTAATTTATTTTAGCGGCCATGTAGTTGTGTCCTTCGTACATGATCACTCTTTCGGTTTTCGTACTGATGGCTTCAACCAAGATGGCCTAAACGAGTATCTTGCAAACTACACGCATATGCTTTCCATCCAAGGATAGCTCATTGCGCTAAATTCCAGAGTAGATCGAGACATTCGTGCAGGAAATGGATTCCTGCGCTTTTTTTCGGCTCTCACCGGGTGATTCAAAATTTCGCTTCTGCTCGAGTCGTACTGCGCGATGGCCGAATTTAATGATGGAGTCGAATGATTTCATTGATTGATTCATTCATTGATTCACGTGCCTAATATTCAAAGTTTCGAAGTGATACAAGAACCTGGGAAAATTTGTATTGAAATATAACAACTTAACAAAACCTCAGCATGATAAACCTTTCTTTATTGTTCAATCTAATAAGCAATCATATGAGTGTTTCAAACGATTTTTGAATATTCTCTGCCATCATGAAACTTTTTTTGAAAAAATTCTCTTGATTCTTTCTCATAACACTGAAAATTTGCTTACAGGAAAGAAAAAATTATGTATTCGTATGTTGAAAAGTCACCACTTGTGATTGAACACACAATATGATATAGGATAGTTACTCTTAAGTATTTTATGAAATCAAATATTTACCCAATAAAAAAAGCTGAGTGGTTTCCCGATCGATTTTTAATATTCTTACACCAATCGATTGGAAAATCTTCTAAGAATTGGTCCAAATGAAGAAAAGTATGGACTCTTGATGTTAAACTATTGAAAAATTGAAAATAATGAACCTATGTTTTACTAGAATTCTCGCTTCGTGATTGGTTGCTGGAAATGACGTCATCAAAGTGGAAATGCGTTTTCACGCATCGGCCTCTAATTCAGTCAATTTTCAATAGATTTCCAAGAGATTTACACTAATTGATCGGAATATCTCGATTTGGAAAAGATTGAAAATATAGACAACTATTGATTTTCATTGCGCGTCATTAAAAAATTGAATTATTTTCATATTTTTGCCTTCCCACGTTAGTGCTTCCCTAGTAAGGATTACAGAAATATATACGATATGAGCTAAGGTTCCTTATGATTGTATTTAATTTACGCCCTATAGAATCCGATCGAAAATTGTTGAGCTTCAGCTGTTGCTGCTTCTCCGGATAAGGTAACGATGACATCCAAATTCACCAAGCGAGACGCCAACAAACCGAAGAATCCATCGACTCATCCGCCAGCGAACGGTATGGTTTTGGTTGCTATGTCTTTTACTGCGCATCGTCAGTCGGTCAGCGGTTGGCGACACATCGGACAGGCAGGGTTTTGAAAACTCGCGCATACCGTCTACCGACTACCAGAGGAAAAGCACTATTCAACGTAGAAACAGATCATGAAAATTTATTTACTGTTTGGTTCAGTGTGAATTCGATTCGTTTTAATCAAATGGATTCAATCAATTCATGGATTTTACTCCAAAATCAGTTGAGGATTGAACGTATACAATGTTACTACTTTGATGAACGTTGCATATGTAGGTTGTATACATGAAGAATCGTATTATTACATACATGGATACATCCTACTATCGCTACAGAGACTTACGGAGTCCTACGTCACCGATGCGGTCGTGTCTTGTGCACAACCCCTCTGATTTTTTGTAATTTTGCAGGATTTTAGTTCTATTTGCTTTACATTTGCTTCCCTGTTGGCTTCGAGGTATGATGCTGGTCTAACAAGCCAGTCATCATATGTTCGAATCTCGACTGGGAGAGGAGGTTAGAGTCAATAGGATCGTTGCAACTGGCCTCGCAATTGTCCTGTACTCTAACAGCTGGCTGCGAAGTGTGTCGTATAAAAACAGAAGGTCAAGTTCGATTCGAGATGCTAACTCGCTGATGCTCTCACTTCTCAACTTTCTCTTATTCAGTCTCTCTCGGTCAAACACACACACACACACACACACATACACGCACACACACACACACACACACACACACACACACACACACACACACACACACACACACACACACACACACACACACACACACACACACACACACACACACACACACACACACACACACACACACACACACACACACACACACACACACACACACACACACACACACACACACACACACACACACACACACACACTCGCACTCCTTCTCTCCCTCTCTCTCTCACTTATCTGTGTTCAATTTTATTTCTCGTTAATCTCCCTTTGCTTACTAATACTCTATTGCAATCTATCTCTACATTTCTCTCGTTCTCACATTCTCTCTTTTTTTTCTACCTCTCTCGTTCTCTAACGCATTATTGTCCTCAAATACTCTCTCTTGTTTTCTCACGCTATTTCTCATGCTGTCTGTCGCTCTATTTCATTATCTCACTCTATATCTTATTCTGTAGCATATTTCACTTACTATCTTTCACTCGTTTTCGCTTTTTTCCTCGCTCTACCAGTATGTACGAAGCACGGCGAGTGGAAAGCCGAAATGGAAATGTATTCAATGTATAGCAGAGCAAATTGGTAAATTTTCTAAATTATCGTAATCCATTATGAATGAAAAGATCAAATATTTAATATTTAAGAGGCAATATGAGTTGAATATAAACACCTAAATGTATAAGAAGATAGAATTGACACTCTCCTTAAGGGGTTATATACAGTTAGAAGGCTTAAAAAAGTGAATTTTTCTAGAGAAAACCCTGAAAATTTGTATCTTACAGTAGCTTTTGGTTGTATTTTGACATATTTTGCTTTTGATAAAAAGTTATTTAAATAGCGGCTATCGTTAATCTCCTGGAATTCTTCTAAAATAAGGCGTCTTGCGGAGAGCACGATATCTTTGGACTGAATCATTGAAAATCGAAAACCCAAAAAGGAATCGTTGACAAAATATGTTATCTATAGATTGATCGAAGGGTTTAGCAATATAATCATTTTTGGCGTAAATTTTGCTCTTAAATTGTCCATAAAATAAGACATTAATCGATGAGGAAAAACCTTCGATTTATCCTGTCAAAATTTCAAGTGATTCGGTTCAGCCGTTTTTGAGAAATTTTGCTCACCGACTTTAAAAACACGCTTTTAAAACAACACGCATTCAAAGTTTCGTGATCCTTCTTCAATCGTTCTGACACGTCGTTACAAATATGGATATAACTTCGTTAATATTTGTCGGTTTGGCATGAAATTTTCTGTGTGCATACTAAAATATATGTACACTACGGTCATGACATAAACAGATTCTAAAATTCTAACTGTATTATCATCATAAATATAAGAGGCTTATGTCTGTCGTCAAAACGAGGGGCGCGATATGTATTTTCGTGGTAATAATCGCCCACATTAAGCAAAGACTCAAACCAATCATAGCAGATTACATTCAAGACCAGCAAAAGTAACGTAGTTGCACTTCATAGAGTTACATAACGTTAGCGTTACATAGCGTACCTTCAATTTGCTCTCAATTAGACGCGAGGCGACGCGCGGGGGTTACAGCTAGTTCTATATAACCCCTTAAACTATTATGCATTGCATTTTATACTCAATTTAGCACCCAGTTAGCTTCGAGCTTCGTACCCAGTTGTCGTATGTTCGTATCTTGGTTGGAAGGTGCTGCTATCGTTACTAGGATAATTGCACTTTTTTTGTATGCCAGAAGGACATTGGGTTAAATGGCCACTGCGACAGTCTTAATGATCGTCTTTTGTGGCAGGCCCCGATTGCTGTACACAGTTTACGGACCGCTCATACCCATTGATGGAGTTGAGCGGAATAGTTGTAGTCCTGTGTCCCAATTCGGTACTACATGGTTTATAAATCCTGACCGTTTTGGGATTTAGGCTCCATAGCTGATATGGTATGAGAAGGAAACTTCCGAAAAAGTTGTGCCTTGATAATGCAAGAGCTCCGCAATTGCAGAGCAGATGCGCTGAACTTTCAGGTTCAGAGTAATAAAAGCGGTAGGTGTCGGATGATACCTTGCCGATATTCTTTAAATGATAAAGAGCGAGGCTGTGTCCTGTTAGGAGTCCCGTGATTGTTCGTAGTTAAGTAAGCCATTGAGTAGCATTGCCTCCGTGGCTGCAGTAGGTGTTGTACGCATGGCACTGGTAACTGTAAGACAGGCCAGGCGCTGAACTTTGTTTAGTTTGGCTTGGGCTGTCACCTACGTCACCTTTGGCCACCATACGACTGCAGCATAGGTTATTCTAGGCCGTGCAATATTAGCATATGACCAAAAGGCTAGTTGAGGTTTCAATCCCCAGGTTTTGCCAAACATTGAGCTGCATGCCCAGATAGCCGAAGTTGCTTTCTTAACAGCATAATCTAGATGGGCAGCCCTGTTCAGTTTTTTATCGAGAATTATTCCGAGGTGTTTGACTTCATTACTGAAGCCCAGTCTGACACCATTCAGTATAGGGGGAGTAATAGTACGTTTCCTTCGCCTAGTGAATGGTATAACGACTGTTTTGGTGGGGTTAACATTAAGTTCCTCTTGTAAGCACCATAACATGGTGGTGCTTAGAGCTACTTGCAAGCGACTTGACAATACTGCGTCAAACTTTCCTCTGACGATAAGTACAACGTCGTCGGCGTAAGCAATGGTCTCATAACCAACCTGTGATAGCTTGTGAAGGAGTGCGTCGACCACCAGTGATCAGAGCAGAGGGAGAGAACTACTTCCTGTGGACATCCTTTGAACACTGAAATCGTGACCGACGTATCTCCCAATGATGCTGTAATTTCTCTGCTCGAGCGCTTTGTTTGAATCCAGCTCATTGTAGTGTGGTCGATTCTCTTGTGACAGAGAGCCGTATTAACAAAGGACGTGTTATCGAAAGCGCCTTCAATATCAAGAAAAGCACAAAGTGCTGTGTCTTGATATTTGAGCGATTTCTCAATTAACGCCACTAAGCAGTGCAGTGCGGTTTCCGTAGATTTACCGTGTTGGTATGCATGTTGATTTACATGTAACGGAGAGTTTTTTAAAAACTCATTGCGGATCCATGATTTTCTCCATCAGCTTAAGAAGCGTTGAAGTCAGACTTATCGGTCTGAAAGCCTTAGGCGTGGTTTTGTCTTTTTTGCCAGCCTTAGGTATGAACACCACCCTTACTTTCCGCCAATTCTCCGGGATATATCCCAAAGTGAAGCTGGCTCGAAAGAGGTTGATGAGCTCGGACATTATAACACCGTCCGTTTTTTGTAAGAAAATGGGTAGAATACCATCCGGACCTGGAGATTTCATTGGTTCAAAAGAGCTGAGTGCCCAATTGATCGAAGTCTCCGTAAACAATCGGCGTGCAAGTAGAACCGAATCTTTTGACCCATTATGTAATGACCCATTCCGCTGCTGCCCGCCTATGTTTCTGGGCTCACTGGTTACCGCAGACAACGACACCAACAGAGAAATACAAAGACGCATTATGGCAGGAAATCGTGCCTACTTTGGACTCCGCAGGACGCTGCGATCGAACGAAATTCACCACCCCACGAAGTTAACAATCTACAAGATGCTGATTATAACGGAAGTCCTTAATGGCCATGAGGCATGGACCATGCTCGTGGATGACCAACGCGCCCTCAGTGTTTTCGAACGGAAGGTGTTGCGCACCATCTACGGCGGAGTGCAGATGGAAGACGGAACGTGGAGGAGGCGAACGAACCATGAATTGCACCAGCTGCTTAGGGAACCACTCACCGCTCACACCGCAAAATCGGTCCCCCGTCGATGGGCTGGGTACGTCGTGAGGATGTCGGACGACAGTCCGGTTAAAAAAATTCTCAATAACGATCCGACTGGAACGAGACGGTGGGACGCGCAGCGAGCAAGATGGATCGATCAAGTGGAAGGCGACCTGCGGACCCTGCAGACTACGGGGCTGGCGAATTGCGGCCATGGACCGAGTGGAATGGAGACAACTTCTTCGTACAGCAGAGGAAACCAAGGCCTGGAGCTGATTAAGTCTAAGTCTATGACATTGTCCAAGCCGCTATCATTTGAAGCTTATGGGAAAGATTCAAGATGATATATATCGCTTTTTAAAGATGATATATATCGACATTTAAATTTGATTTTGCCATAAATGACCAAAAGGCCGTAAATGACCAAAATATATAAATAACCGTATTATCGGACTGGACAAATGCTATTAGTTTAACAATGACGATCGCTTCTGATAGTGAGACGTCAGCCTGACATGACAACATAGCTATGATAGAATGGGGTACACATCACAATAGATCAAATAAATGATCGTAGTGATAAAAATACCCAACATGAAAAAAGCCGTTACCTTGTCAACCCTTGCCGCGTCTCGAAGAAACTCGAGAGGATCCCCGAAATGCGAACGAAATACATCACTCGATCCAATATAGCTCTGATAAGTCGTGTCAGTTTGTCCGGAAAACCGTTTTCGTGCATTATCTGCTACAGCTGGTCTCAATCGACTGTACCGAATGCTGCTTGCAAGTCCATAAAGATGAGACGCGTGGGCACGTTTTACTTCCAACATTTCTGCAAGCTCTATCGGATGGTAGAAATTTCGACAGGTGTACGATGGAAATCTCTCCAAATAGTGCCTGCCACGTGTGGTTCATACGCCTACGCCACTCTCCACTTTCCGTTTGTACTCCGCCAAAAATAATCCAAATCAAATTCGCATTATGGATTTAGCCGTTCTTCAGTGGTTGATATACCTAATATAGTATGAATTATAAGTATATCAATGGAAAGCTACTCGTACTTCAAACACTGACTCGAATATTTCAATGCATATCCAAGTTTTTATCAATTATGTTTCAATATCAATATCAATTATAATCAATAAATATCAATTATGTTTCAATACGCACAGCCAAACTGTCTCATTAGCTGGAAAATAACAAGACATTCTATTCTTTGGAATAATATTTTTACTGCCAAAAGTACACCAAGACTCAACTCTAGTCAAACACTAGCCAGCGCAGTTTGTTTTCCCATTCCGTGTTGTACAGCGTGTATGAATATTGGATTGCGACCAACATAATGACATCGACAGATAACTTATGCACGGCATGTTCGAGGTGTTAGTACGGGTCGGCTTTCCGGCACACCGATATAGGAGAAAATATGCAGAGGCTTTCTCTTGGCTGGAAACAGATTTTCCCCCAAACCCGACACGCCATCTGCTGCACCGGTCACAGCACACAGATTTCGGTGCCGAGTGGTACGATTCCCAACCCCAACTGGGCGCGCCTGCTCAAGGTTCCAAACACCGATATTTTGCAATAATGTCCAATGCGCTCTTCCGGCAAATCCCAAACTCCACTAAGCGATGCAATTTATTAATTATTAATGGCACTGTTTATGTAACTCCGTCATCAGTCGGTCTTCTTTGAATTCGGCGGAGAACTTTCTGTCAGTCAGTACGGCGGCGACGAATATGAAATTGTCTATTCTACGCTTATCATGCAACACATTTTATTTAGATTTTTCATGCCTATGTTTGTCGTTTTCCTGCTGTTTGATGGCACTCTAGGTATTCTTACCGAGCGCTGAATTTTCTTGATCACAGAACAATACAAGCGGAAAATGAACGAGTGGCAACGTGTAAAAAAAGGAACGGATGGAGAAAAGGAAGGAAAAGTGGGCGAAAGATACGCTGTCTGTGAAGCGATGAACGTGTATTCCTTCCTGCAGTTATATTTTCAAGCTTCACGTTTCGACATTCAAACTTCTATCGCTGGCAGCCAGACAGCAACGTAGACTGAGGCTTCCAGGGTTGAAATGTGTTCGATCCAAGCGTCGAAACGGTTCACTGTAGTTCGAAGCAAAGACGTCATTTTTTTCTCCCCTACTTTACCTTCAACCCTGACCTGTCAGTCAAACAGAGAAGAAGATTGATGACCGCCATGAATTTTTTGTTCATTTAAATGTACCGTCGTCGGCGTTGGGTGTGTATATTCTGGTTTGTAGAATGGGTGAGTTAGAAGATATTTCTATATATAATACTATCAAACGCAACGCCGAAGGGTGAGTTATCGCAGAATTTAATACTGCGGCACTGATACCAACAATTGAATAAAATGTTTTCCCCTCACAATGGTGGTGTACGTTCGAGTTACGGTCCGTACTTTCAAGCAGATAGATGATTGTAAGCTGTTCAGAAAGTGCCGAAAAATTGATCACAGAAGAGGAACGCAGAAAAATGTTGACCGTTGTTAGTCCTGGGAATCTCACGAATATCGATACGCACCGAACGAACCACTGGCATTGATTACAGCACAGGTTGTCGTTTGAATGGCGCCAGGGCAGGATGCGTGGGGTGTCAACATTTCCTCGGGATGTATCTTGCTTATTATATCTCGATTTACATGAGCAGCGAACTCTAAGCTGCCCAAAGCCAGTAGGGTGGAGAATTATTCTTTACTTTTTGGAACTTTAGAGTTTGCGTGTATATGTATGTGTTATCCTTTTGCTGTCTATTTAAGTCACACAAAAAAATCACCAGCCGGTCAGTTATAGTCATGTTACTGTATTACTTGCCCGAGTAAGTTTTCGCTCTTCTGAAAGCCGATATTGACTAGTTTCGATTTAGTCATCAAATATTTGGTCCGACGTAACCCCGCATTCGTGCTAAAGACACGCCGGGGAAGGATAATAAATCACAACCCTACTACAACCTGGATATGAATTAGGATACGCAGGATTGCTCGAGATAATGTGCCGTCGGCACTCAATTTGGTGCAATTTATATCTCAAGGTTTCGCACAGATTTAGAAAAATAACTCAAATTTATTATTTTCATGTGATTCTCAGGTAAATTCTGAATCAATTTATCGGTTCAGTTTATTATGAAAATGGTATTATTGGTATATTTGCAGTACGCATTACCAGTACTTAAACTTAACAGACTTGATCTTCGGTATCAACGCACTTCGCACCGGATTCGCTTCCAACCGAGAAAGGGCGCCGCCACCCTATTTTAACCGATGAGACGACGACCGACGAGAGAAAATATTTACCAACCACAAGAAGCAACCACAACTGCAAACAAGGGGCGACTTTAAAGCAGCAAATTATGTTTCTGTGGTGTAAGTTTCCACTCCGCACAACTTTTACTGCTAGAAAATTATCAAAATATAAGAACTTCTTAGTCTGCTGGCAAGGTACGGTACCTACCTAGACTGCGGTCGTCGGGGGTGGATTTAAAGGAATGGGTTCACACGTTTTTCACAAGCGCCCACCGTAGTAGCTGTTCTAGTGCTCTGTTACTTTTTAATAATGTTGGAGTGGCAGATTCTGAAACATTTCACGCCCTCATAAAATTTTGGGACTTGAAATGTAATAATATATATTTTCAGTAAATATACTTGAGAATTACCATTTCTGAAGTTCCTTCAAAAGTTACTTCTAGTTCGTTTAGAATTTCTGATTCCCAAATCTATACTTAAAATCGAATGGACTTCAACGGTGACATGACGTAAAATATATTCCGAGCTCTTCTCAATCGATAAATGCAAGTAATCTCTGAAACTCCTGTAACGAAGCAAACTATACCGCTTTGCTACAAACTGTTCGCTCGCATTCCGGCAAACTTAATTTCAATTGGAAAGAAATGATATTCTACATTAACTTTTTTTGCGTTTTTTTTTTGTCACTATCTTTGGCATGAATTTTACCTTACACCGTAATAAAAAGTAATATGTTTTGTAGATTTTGCCGCTACGTCTGAAGATCACGAAAATATAACAAGTCTGACTTTAGTTAACTTTATCAGGCTTTTAGTTCAGTTAAGTCAACATCACAATGTCTTAGAAGCAGGGCTTGTTCGTTCACTTTGACTCAATGTTGATTCATTTGATAGTACCGTCTCAGTCGAGCAAAATTTGACAAAGTTATATATGTGACATTTGTAGAACCAGTTATTATATACAATTTTGCTGTATCTGTTGTAGTTATGATGATAACTACAACAGATACAGCAAAACTTTATTCAGCAAAATTGAAGATGATAACTAGTTCTACAAATGTTCCAAATACAACTTTGTCAAATTTTGCTCGGCTGAGACGGTACTGTCAAATGAATCAAAATTGAGTCAAAGTGAACGAACAAGCCCTGCTTAGAAGTAATGAGAAAATGGATAAAAGTTATAGAGATATAAAAACTATATTGGGCCATCGTATTGGCAAAGATCGAGCATCTCGGTGTATCGTTTAGCTAAATGCTCTCCAGTTATTTTTGTACACCAAGGAATTCAAAATCCCGAAGAAATCTTCGATTGGGTGCATTGGGACAGATTTGTCGGGTCGTGGTTTTAGGGTATAAATGGGATCGAATGGGTATTCAGGAACGGTTGTGTTTTTTTGGCGTAATGCGATGATGCTCCATCCGGCACAGTCTTGAAAAATTCATAGCAGCAAAAAACTCAATGAGATTTCAAGCAAATGAAATTTTAACCTTGATCACAAACGTGCAACTCACATATGAATTTCTCTCGCTATTATACGCGATGTCTCTGTTCCTATGCGATGTGAACCAAATTCAGCTGTAGCATTTTACTTAATTCTTACACAGCTGGCATTTCACACAACGAACCGGAGAGCGAAACCCAAGTAACAATTTGGGTTTTATTGCACTCTTATGATGGCATTTAAGACCAAAATTAGTCTTGAAGACCACCATAAGAGTATAATAAAACTAACATTGTTGCTGGGGAAGAGAATCTACCGCCAGAGAAAACATCAGCAGCGAAAAATGCCGCACCCATTCATGAATTAAAATAGCAAACATATTGGCGGAATTTACATTTTTCTTTCGTGGGAATCGAAATTTTCTTAACCAGAAAGTAAAAAAATTAGATAAACATGTAATTTAAATATGTGATTTAGTTTAACCTTGCGATTTATTTAGAGCCTTCCAGCACTAAACCTTCCAGCATTGGACAAAAGGTAGGAGTCAAAATGACTACTTGTCAAGCATAGCTACCAAACCCCCCCCCCTTCCTTTCCGCTCTTCCCCTCCTTCACCAAAAAATTTTCATTTCTTTCCCCTACCGTCCCTTCATCAATTGTAGAACCATCGTTTCAAAAAAAAGAGATAGTTCTATTCATGTCCAGATATATTCATATAATGTATATTCATATAATACATATTTTATTACATTCTATATACCATCATTATCGTAAAGGGGAAGGAACACCAGAGTATCGAATGAATCGAAGACTGGATGAGGGATGTGATAACCAGCCCAAGTCATATATATATATATATATATATATATATATATATATATATATATATATATATATATATATATATATATATATATATATATATATATATATATAAGGTCGGAGAGGATTTTGACGCGCCCTTCTAGCACACAAATCATCACGCAAGATAAGTTTGCACGGCGAAGTTATGATGTATCTAGAAACCGGAGATCTATGCTGGAAGGAGTGTCTTATATTCCCGTGGAATCATGTAAGCGACATTGCTTACAGATCCACCCAACCCCTTTTGGTCCTTCACGAACAGCATTAACATGAAAGTTGCTGAGTAGATAAATTCGATTCTGCAGTAATGCTACTTGCATACAATGGGAAACCTCCGAGGTGATGGTGGCTACCCCCGTACATACATAAATAGAGGATCAAGTGGACATGATTCACAGTTGATTTTGATTTTTGATGAGTTTTGAGATCACTGATCCGACCAAAACATGCATTGTCCATCTGCATGATGTTTTTGTAGAAACGGGATCAAAATTTTCTTCAAACATTCATCTGGTGCATATCTTATTGATAGCCAAACCAGAGGGCTCGTTGTTAAAGGCACGAGAAAGAAAACGATGTCCTTCAGTGTCCATAATTTTGGCTGATCTTCCACTACCTTGCTTGCGAATAGTTGTTGGGCATCTTAGGATATAGTAAGCAGTCGAGGCCGCAACACATTCACTTTTTAAATGTTGTACCGTATACTTTTTAACCGAGATTTATGTGGCAGTTCGTAGAAGTGTACAAAGCGCTCCCGAAATGCTTTTTGTTTCGACACTATTTTAAGCAAAACTGGGCAAATATAAACAAAAAAATATTGGCAATAAGAGGTGAGAGAGCTAACACATACATACTCTTATTTCTCTCTGAGCTCGTTTGTTGTTGAGTATAGGGGCTTCGAAAAACTTCCAAAATTTTAGTAGTCACCCGTTAAACAGTCACCTACGACATGGCTATAAGCAGATTTTATCTATTCTGCACGTCCTAGTAGAGAGTAGAGATTATTTACTCCGCATGTTAAAGAGAATATCGGATAGGCAATTACATATTATAAGCCAGCTGTCGTATGTTCGTATCTCGGCTGGACGATGTCAGTCGGCTAGATAGAGTCAGTAGGATCGTTGCACTAGCCCCGTAATTTTTCTGTACTCTAACAGTCGTCTGCAAAATTTGTCGATAAAGAAGGGTCAAGTTTTAGAAAGACGTTTAAGCTCAAGGCTTTGCTTTTTATATTATACGACTGGCAAAGCGTGAACATGTACAAATCTAGCATCTCTGTCTACTAACACCTATTCCTACCATCACGTGTTGTCACCTGAAGTATGCAGCTTAGACTGTCGCACGAAGACAGGAAAGGGGGAACAGCAGCTCCCGCTCTCTCTAAGCTGGTAGCCCCATTAGGAATCCCTGCAGATTGAAAAGAAACAACTTCAGATCGTGAGCGTGAATCCGGTTTCATGCAGCGTAGTCACGTCTTTGGAAAATATAATGAAGAGCAATGGTTACATCCTAGGGAGACACCAGATTTCTTGGTAAATGCAGATGAAACAGTACATTACAGTTCAACTTGCCAAAATCTGTCGCATTAATATGAATCAATCCACGACAATGGTTGCTGCGAAGCATCCATAAGTTTTCGTAGAAGGATTTCGTGGTCGATACGATCAAATGCACCTTTCAAATCAGTGTAAATTGCGCCCATTTGTGCTTTTTCATGGGATGGATAATTCTGACGCGCAGCGGCGAGTTTTCCATCAGACCCAGCGGGGAAAGGTCATTTCAATTTATGTACTACTTCAACAATTGTTGTTGAAGTAATTTCGAAGGTATTTCCAAGTCGAAATTCAGTAAATACTGAGAGAACAGGTCAAAATCTATTTTGCAATAGTTCAATTGTCGGTGTTCAGTTCCGGATGGCGAGGGATTCTCAAAAAAACCATTAAAAACTGGTATCGATATCAGCAACGGGGGATACATTTGACCATCACCTTGGTATCGCTGAGATACGCCTGCATTCGTAGGTGTCTAACGACAAGTGGAGAAGGTAGGGTGTCGTTACGACACCCCTGTGTCGTCCGCCGATTGGAGAATCCTGAGGTGAAAAAGCGCTTTGTCAAACAACTTGAATCCCGATCCTCGGAGTTGCTTCCTCCAGGTACTGTCGACAAACAATGGGCCGGCATCAAGAACACCGGCATCGCAACCAGTGACGAAACCCTCAGCAAATTGCGCAGCCTAAGCAGGAAGTAGATTTTGGATGAAACTTGAAGGAAGATCGACGAACGGAGAGGCGATAGCCGGCAGTGAGCGAGCGTGAACCGAGCGGCTAAATAGATGCCCGTCAACGATATTTACCAAACATATTTACCTTCCGATCCGTGCACTTTGAATTCACCAAAAAGCGATAAGCATAGGCATTTTATTGAAATTGCGCAACTGACTTTATTTCTTAAATTCGTCGTACCGTTTTAAAATTCGTCCATCAAAATTTTTCATCGTCCGAACTAAAAATCACATTAATGTTTACGAGCTAGCGCGCATGTATTTGTGTAGGACGCATGAAAAATGTTATTCTGCAAAATTTCTGCTGGTCATGCAAGTTTTCCCGGCTGCAAAATAACGACAATGCGTTGCGTGAGTTGTTTTCATTTTATGAATGACGGAAATTGAAACGATTAGTCGACATTTTCTTCTTCGTCGCACGAAAAAACGTAGGAAATTCGGCTGCTAGGAATTCTTTAATGAAAAAAAGCATTTAAACAGAACTCAGCTCAATTTGATTGATCGCGTATGATAGACAACAAACTAAAATATTAGGGAATAACTAATTTTGCATTGTGTGTCATAAAAATAATTTGTGTTGGATAGGATGGGAATAGGCAATTACGACGAAGCAGCAACATACCCTACCAATCAAAAGTATGAAATCCAGCAGAGCACCAGTGATCCATCAGCAATATATGGGAAATCGCAACTTACCAGTGGATTGAATACAGGGCATATTGGTCAAATTCCTGAAAAGGACACTTAACTGAATGCGGTAACTGGCATAACTCTATGTTACTCTTAAAATTCTTGGTAAGGTAATCGTTAGCCGGATCTAGGAGAAGATCGATGCTACTTTCCGGCGGTTACAAGCTGGATTCCATGCTGACCGAATTAATTGCAGAACTCTTCTCAGCTGATGTGTTCATTGACTTCGAGAAAGTGTTTGAACGACTCAACCACAAAAACATCTGGGACACACTTAAGCGTAGAGCAGTTCCAAATAAGCTAGTCCATCTACACCTCGCGAAAGTTGGGAGACTACGGTGGGCCGGCCACATCGCAAGGTTGCCGGACGACTGTGCAGTGAAATCCGTTCTCTTCAAGAGCCCCATCGACACCAGGAATAGAGGGGCCCAACGTGCTAGACCAGGTTGTATAAGACGTTCTCGTATTCGTATTCGTAAGTTTTGCACAATGGTGTTTTGTCCAACTCTAACCCAACTAATCTAATTAGTAACCCTGCTGATCTATAAGGGATACTTGACAGTAGCGGGACAACAAGTTGAGCAGGCGGAAACTTTTCAATAAACAACGCTCGATGGTGGTACCAAGACTGATATATCCACACGGATTAGAAAGACCAGGAGTGCCTTTGCAGGTCTGTGAAACACTTGGCGCTCAAACCAGGTTACTCTATATACCAAAACCCCGCCGCCCAGTTAGCTTCGGGGTAGGATGCTAGTCGTCGTATGTTCGAATTTAAATTAGTATTACTGTACGCCTGCAAAACGTCGTACGTCTCAGCGGACACAACGCAGAAACTGCAGGTTTATAAATCGTTGTCTACGATGTATCAGTTGTGCCTGGTGGTGCCTGACAACTGAAAATCCAATGAAGTGAAGATCTCTTATTTCATCCCTTTAGTCTACTGGAACGCTGAACATGGACCATTAAGTAAGTAAGTAAGTAATTATACAAATGCAATACTGCCGCTACACGCATAACAGTCCCATTTATATAGGAAACTTCATAGAAATGGAACTGTTATGCAAGTAGCGGCAACATACAAGTATTATACAACTATAGAACAGAGTAAAATATTGTAGAAGAAGAAATTCTCTTCGATTTTCAGGGAAGACCCGACAAAGATAGAATAAATTATTTCTTCTTCTGCGTTTTACAGTAAAACGCAGAGAATTGAGATTATTTTTAGAGAATGGCATAAGTCTGCTTCAAAGCAGGACAGCTTGAATTTTGTCAGTTTTACACTGAACCGATCATCATGAAAATTTGTATTTACGAGTTTTCGGGTACGAGAAAGATTTTCGTTCCAATAGTTTCACTTTTTGTCAGTGGAGTACGAGGAGGAGTTACTTTACTGGCAGAATGGGTAAAAATTGTATTAAACAAGTAAATATGTATTGTAATTGTGTATTAAAATTTTCCGATATAAGTGTTCATATTCCTTGCCTATTCAGTGGGGTGTAGAAGGCGGGATGGTCATTTTCTACCTAGTGGAATGTGGTTTACGCGAGTTGGAATTGAGAATTAGGAAGTAAGATAACTAACGTATATTGGACCCTCTCAGTAGCTGCACGGATAGAAATTTAATCTCCGAAATAAGCAAAATGACTCATGATCTTCTTGCAGTACAACACAACGCAAAATCATGAACTATTATTCATGATTTTGTGATAACTGAATTTATAACTACTCTAATAAATCAGGCAAGTGTTCTTATATTCATTCCTGGGTAATAAAAAAACCACAAAAAATACTTTTATAGACTAATAACCTTTCGGAAACTTACAACTCTGCTTAGAACACTTGTTGTGACATTAGGTTTTTAACTCAAATACTCAAGAATATTGCACTAAACCTGTTATTGTAGTAGCTTGAAAGTGTTATTATTTTTTTGGAACTAATTTAGATTTGGTTGCTATAATGTCTATTCATAGGAGAGATTTTATATAAATTGCTTATAAAGATGAAGAACCATAGTCAAGAGTTTACTATTTTGGATGAGTTTTTATGGCCAGATGTTTAAAGTTTTACAATATAAATCGTTCTGTTTCCTTTGGTTTGGCTAGAACAGAACAAGTATTATTTAAGTTGTGTAATAAACTTGTTCTGTTCTAACCAAATCGAAGGAATGTATATTATTTATCGATTTTTTCTTTGTTTTCATTCATAATAAATAAAAGTTGGCGTAGAAATATGCAAAAGCAATACTTTATTATTCAGTTTATCATGCATTATAATTATAATGCGTTTAGATGCTTGTCATGTACTCTAATAGCCGACCGCGAAGTCTGTCGATAAAAAAGGGTCAAGTCTTAGAAAGACGTTTAAGCGCACAGCTTTGTTTTTTTTGCCTTGAAATGCTAGTCCAACAAGCCAACATGATTCAGATAGTTGAGTGAAATGGTAAAATATTTAGCAATGGTAGTTCCACTGCTAATGAAATCGAATTCTGCTTGTCAAGGCTGTCAGTAGTACACCTTCTTATTGTGCAATTTTTCAAAAACTGTCATTGTGACAGATCAACCTAGCATCGTTTAGTGTAAAAATAATTTGCATTGCAGAGAATAAATAAATAAACTTTAGTCCAGGATTTTGTGAAATTTTACGTTCATTTAACTTCCCCGCACTTGATGCATTGAGTGTGGGAATTAGGCAGGCCTACTGACGTAAACACAAAAATCGCCGCAAAATAAACTTTTACTTTTTGCTACAGAAGCCAAATTTTCCGCCAAAAAGGTAAAGCTCAGACCTTAAAAACGAAACAGAAGGTGATCAACGGGTAATTTGTCTAATAACAGGTGATATTATTCACCAGGGTTATACACCAGGGGGACACCATGTAGCTAGGAAAGCTATTGTTTGCTAAAAGCCATTAAACCAGTAGAGCACGTGTTGTGCCTTGGTCACAACAAAGACTAGAGATTTGTTCGTTGTTTATGAACTGCAGCACAACGTAAAAAAAGATCCAAATTAATACATATTATAAGTATTCAAGTTTATATGTACCATTATTAATAGTTAAATGACGATCATTACCAATTCAACGATACGTAATGTGAATTGCATTGTTCGGCATTTTTCGTACAGACGATACAATAATGGAGCATACGAAATCTGCCAACACTTTAGCGTGTGATACTAATGGAAGTGGTATTAATGGAGTTAAAAATTTTACTCTATATTAATTTTTATGCGTTAAAGTATCATGAAACCCATGTGAGTTTTTTTTTGTGAAAAAAAATCATAGTTCCTTAAACTAATGCAACTACACTGTAGATCAGTATCAGATACAAGAAATTGTATCAGAATACAATCGGAATCAATCAACCTACAAGCAAGTTCGGACCAAGCTGGATCGAACTAAAACAGTAACGTATAAAAATCGAATCTGTTCTGTACTACAAATTAGTCTGCTCTGTACAATAAATCATCTTGAGTGATGCAAAAATCAGAAGATGCAACCGTATCCAAAAAAACAACAAACTCAAAACTACATCCAAGTGGTCCCACATATTTTTATATTTTTGTTTTTTATTTATGGTACATTTAAACGAAAATCAAGGATTATTGTCTATCTGATTGAGCAAGGTTCTGTTGATACAATAAAAAAATAGACGAAAGCTTTTCTCTCGAGTCGAGATGCGGTTTCGGTTCCAATCTCTCAACGGTTCTAGCATTGTTGACGTAGCACGCCTTTCCGGCTTGCGAGTGCAAGTTCATTTTTCATGACATTCTTCAATTTTGACAACTGGACGCATTGATCGTTTTACACATAGTCTCGTCGCCTGACAGCCCCATCAAGTGGGATTGGAAAGAAAGATGTTTTCTTCTTCAGATAGAGTTTGACGGATGTATGAACGGCGTCTCCTTTCCTATACTCTCAAATTTGATGCCAACAAACACGAATTACTCTACAAATTTATCAAGTCCCACTAATGACTGCAGACATATTATACTTTGGTTGGTTTAGAGTTCAATGTCGCATCTCCGATTTTCTCAGCAGTTCCGTAAAATAATGGAAAAAATGTGCTAAATAGCGAACATTTTGATAATCATCCATAAACGAGCAAAGTTTTTGGCTGACCTTACAGTTTCGAAATCGCGAAGATTTATCTTTCACTTCCCGGAGAAAAAATATTTTCCAACAGCACTGGAAAATATAGGAAAAAGCCCCTCTTGTAGATTGGTGACAATTTTATTCCAATATGTAAACGAAGACACAGCTTGTTTTTGTGCACTTCCTGGAAAAAATGACCTTTTAAGATGTACCTGCCGAGTTGCTGAATATACTGAAATTGTTTTTCAAGCATTAATATCACGCTCCCAATTGGAATACAATTTGAAGCGATTTCCACTGCATTCGTTCACTGCGAACAACTCGATACTCTTTAATAATTCGTTCGAGTTTGAATCTATAACAACAATAACAAAAAATCGCTGGGATGTGTTCATCCCGAAAGTATTAATAATCAGACCGATCATGCGACCTTATAAATCGGAACTGTTTTCCCTGATGGACGAATATAAGACTGAAATCGAGATAGATTTCTATGCTGGCACATGGAATCTGATGATATGGAGCAAACCCGATAGCATTTTTCCTTCGACGGTCGCACTATACATGTATGTTCACATCACATTGAATTTAAGCGAAAAATCCTACGCTATGGGAAAACTTTGTAATGGTTCTGGATTTTGTTCTAATGAGCGGTTGTAGCTCAATTTGAGATATTTTTAAACAGTCGATTTGAACTCCGACAGTTCTTAATTTAGTTCAGTTTATATTGAACGAGTTTTTTTACCCATTTGATTTTGCTGGCAAAATGGAGAATGCCATCATTGGGGGTTGAACACCTCTGATACAGAATTACGTTTATTCCAGTATTAGAACATGCCTTGCGCAATATACCATCCCGATAGTGTGCTACCGTCGCGAGAAACGGTATGAACAGTCCAATGCGTCATCGTATCGGCAATCGTCGATGTCCGGTGATCAACGATCTGACTGCTGATTACAGTCAGTCGTCTGCAGTTGGTTAAAGAGTGAGACTTTGACGATTTTTTGTGGCTTTAAAATAGACTTTATCATCCTTTTTCATTCGACAACTCTATCTGACAGCCTTGGGTATAAATGTTAAGACTTAACCCTTCTACAGTACAGGACGATGCAATTACTCTAGCAGCACCGCCTAGCCGAGATTCGAACATACGACGACTGGATTGTTAGGCTACCATCGTACATCGAAGCTAACTGCATGCATGCATTAATGCATGCGACCTTTATGTGTACACATAGAAAATATTTGTTTCGCACAAAAATATTATCTATTGAGCACATTGCAAAAATTCGCATGTGGGGTACATAGAAACAACTTGTAATATTTTCTCAGTGTAGAGTTGTGGAAAAGGTCTTCAAACTTATCAAAAGAGGTTACTAAAGGGCACTTCATTCGTCGTCGTTGTCATCAACAAAACATAGAGCCGGGCTGACCCGTACTGTTAAAACAGTCACCTCCATTCAACTCGATCTTGGGCCAATTTCCCAGGCGTCGCAATTCGTTTTCGACCTAGTCGAGCAGTCTTGCACGTTGGATCTCTTTTTTCCTGGTGCCGGTGGGATTGTTGGAGAACCATTTTCGTCGCACTGACGGCACCTCATAAACTTTACCAAAACGAAGTACGCAATGAATTGTAGAGAACATGACAGCCTGTCTAGTGTTTCAGAGTTGGAAACTTGTTCCCCAAGAAGGACTAACACTCACAGATCAACTTCTTTCTTCTTGGAATTTACTAGAATAGCGAAATCCCTTTTAATGCCAGCGTAAGTAGAACCCGTTGGTACAGAAATCTGTTGAGGTGTAAGTGTGCTCTAGCCCTCAGCCGTTTTAGTCTGCGTAGGTGATTGTTTGACCAAGTGATCAAAGGCTGAATTGCTTCGGAAACGGTGCGGACGGGTGTTGCGGCTATGTTAGACAAGATCAAATCAAGCGTTTCTGTTGGTTATACCATTGACTTGCATCAACCCATATAGGGTAAAATCGTGGATAAGTGCGGAACTAGCGGCAGATAAATGCGTTAGAGAGTCGACCAGTAATGTCGTGAAGTTTCTTATCGAATGAGTTCCGATGATGAGGTTGCTGCTACATAGTTAAAAGAATTTCGATTTCATTTTTGACACACTTGTACGGCGACATCCATTTAGTACGTCACGCAAATTTTGACCAAAATCAACCCCCCCTCCCCCCTTTGTCACACATTCATGACCCCCCTGAGAAAGACGTCACGTTCTCCGCCCCCCCCCCCCCGCAACAAAATAATAAAATATACATTCCAACTTTTTTATTTCAAGCTATCAATATAATTCACTTCAATCAATCCATCAAATAACAAAACAGAACCAGCAAATAAAAAAAAGGAAAATTTTGAAAGAATCAGGACTCCCTGCTGACGCCTTGGAAGAACTTTTCTGACGGATTTTGTCATTTTGTGTAATTTTGGCAATCATTCAACATTACCTTAGATGCGAAAATTTAATCCGCAAGTGGCACAAACTCTATCCTTCAGGGAGCTTTTGAGTGAGGGAGAGTATAGGTTATACAGAACCTTAAGACCAGTCGTTGAACTTCGGTATGAGTTCATCAATTGAGTTCAGCACAAATATCAAGGGGAAACATTGCCATTAGTCTCTGGTAGCACCCCGTAGCCCCTCAGGAGTTTGTGCGACTGCTATTTGTGCTTTTAGGAAGGACGGTACTCAAGGAGCTCAGCGGTGTGCAACATATTCTGTAAAGCCTTATAATTTCCCGAAAAAAAATTCCATTTGAAATTGTTTTATGTGACGTCACATAACTTTAACCCCCCCCCCCCCCTCCACCCTACGTCACAAATCGTCATGATTAGACCAATCCCCCCTCCCCCCTATAAGGGTGACGTACTTTATGGATGGCCCCTACGGTAACTACAAAATGGCCCACTGTAAATCGAGAAAAATTTCATCAACTTGATAGAGAATCGAACCCGATATTAATACCGTGAAAGCTGGCTCTTCAACAATACTCATCGGAATAACAGAACCATTGAGATTAACACTACCGAATTGACAGATAAGTTGTTAATTAGCGATGAAGAAGCGATGTTTATTCGGTAGGCGTTTTAATGGCGCATTTGGTTGTTTAAATTTGGAATTCAAAAAAGCAAAGCCATAGGTATAAACGTCCCTAAGAACTTGATCCTTCTTTATCAACAGACTTCACCGCTGAATATTAGAGTATAGGAAAATTACTGGGGTAGTGTAAAGATCCTATTGACTCAATAACGTCACCGCCCAGTTGAGATTCGAAGCTAAGACGACTGGTTTGTTAGACCAGCATCGTACTCCGAAGCTAACTGGGCGGGCTGAATTTGAATTTGAATAGTATGATTATTGTGCCTCTCAGATGACCTCGAGGTACGATGCTGGTCCGGCAAGCCAGTCGTCTGATGCTCGACTCTCAGCTGAGAGAGGCTGTTAAAGTCAATCCAGCTTTTTACGAGCCATAGCCACGTTCACGGTCAAACCAAAGGAACGTACGGAAACAAAACGTGCGATGTATTACTAAAATGGCTCGTAAAAAGCTCATTAGTCCCGCAATTGTCCTGTACTCTAACAGCTGACTGCAAAGGCTGTCGCATAAAAACAGAAGGCCAAGTTTTGGCAACGGTATATAGCGCCTAGGCTTTGCTTTGGTTTGATTGTTGTGCATTGCATTGCGTTATTACTGTTATCTAACCCTTAAAACTGGTAAGAGATAATCTTTACAGATTTTCGTCTAACTCAGTCTAACAAGCAAATAAAAAAAAAATAAGAAACTGCCTGGTCTTATTCATAGATCAAAACGTAAGCACATAAAGTCGAATCCAATTTACAAGAAAGAATCAGACCAAATGATTAGGCTGAAGAGCAGAAAAGTCAACAAGATGAGGTAGAAAAAAGCAACTGTTCCATGCAGTTTTCATGCGAAACAGTATGCCAGTTCACGCAATCATCAAGTTTTATCAATGAAAAATGTTTGCCTTTCAACCCATCCACCGCGAACTGCCAGCAACGTAACACCGCAGTTATTCCTAGTTTCATGCAGTGCTCTCCTGCACAATTTTCCTCGCTCTCTTCAAGTGCTCACTTCTAAGCTCCACCCACCGCTCTGCGCAGCGAACAGCCATTCGAGAAGTGCCTCTTTTATGGTTTGTAAACTGGCGAAACATGAATGAAATGTTTGTGTTGTGCTTGGGCAACTTGCCAACAGCGTCATACAGTTACAGATCCGGCCGCAAACATCTTGTGTCGCCGCCCTCTTCGGAGATGTGAGAAAAAAATTAATAAAAATGATGCACATGTTTTCTATACCCGCCGGAACGTCCCGTAAGTTTACACATGTTATAATCATGTTAGTCGTAACCGTAACGTTAGCCAGTTCAGACGCGTCTTTTTCAGCTTAAATCTCCCACTTAAAAAAGGAATTAAATGTTAATGCTGAATCAACGGCTTAAAGCTGAACAATGCTTGGATGTGTATAAGTGAGAAGGCTTTCATGATAGGATACATCGTTACGGAGCAAGCCGCATATCAAGTGAAATCCACCCTCTAGTGTTTCGAAGCAAAACGAAGTGAATATGGTGCACTGCTACATCCATACTCGTCCTCGAGATGTATATCGGAAAAATTGTTTGGTGCGTGTTTAGTAGTTTTATCGTTAGTGAAAATCTATAATTCAATTATCGATGATTGGCAACCAAGGCTGTGTAACGTAATAAGCTATCATGCAAGAGGTTTGCAGCTCGGTGAACGCAGTGAAGTCAGAAACGCCAAATTTGGCCTCCTTGCAGGGCACTTTATTAGTGGAAGTTGAAGCACCGACATCGCAAACGCACTCTCCGTTGGCTTCGGCAATTTCACATCTAAACCGGAAATCAGTGACCAATGACAAATCCAGCAGATCCGCCGGTCAGAGTCTGCAGCCGGTTACGGATCTACCAGCGCAAACTCCCGTGCATCCCGATTCGTCCTACTGGATGCAGAACGAGAGTGGATTCATCAATTCACAACCCTCGATGGCCGAATTCCTGACACATATAGACAGCGAGAGTCCGAAGATCAGCGCCGGTCAGGGCTATCAAAATGGACCAAACGACAGTATTGAATCCGTCCCGGAGTATCCCTGGATGAAGGAGAAAAAGACGGCCAGGAAGAACCAAACTCAAGGTAACATTAAGTTGTTTGCTTTTGACTGGTTGAGTGTTAAGTGAAATTGAATTATATTGTATTTTTTTGAGGATAAGTCTAATGCCATGATTAGTTATTGAATGAATTGTATTAAAAAACATGATTTATATACATTCTGTGGAAAATTTAAAGCCAGCTAATGTCATAGTCGTCCACTTGAATGAAAATTAAATCATTTATCTCGAATCAGCGCATAATCATTAGACCATAGTCATGCTCATGGTAAACTGCATTCACAAGCTGTGTTTTTTCATTTCAATCCGTTTTGTTCTTTCAAACTTGAGCCGCTACCAAGTATTTGGTAAATTCGTCAATCGATATCTAGATTGGATGCATTTTACTAATTAATAAAAAGTCGATTGCAACTAATTTGAAACACTATAAGGACTATATGGATGCAAAATTATATTGCTCTCAATATTTTAATAAAATCTTATATACTGAAGCATATTAGCAGTGTTTAATAAACACTTTTAAAAACTATTCTATGTTATTTTAACCGAAACTCTGGTTGTTTAAAATTAATAATAAATCTAAAATCGAAGGTCAAGACACAAATTTTACAATCAATGAATGGACCGTTCTATTTGAGTCTCAGTTTCTAAACCGCAAGTTGACCCATAACATTTGAGCACTGAATTGCGTGCGTAAACTTTCGCATTTATTAAACAAAATACAAAATAATAACCGGATCGTCAAAGAAAGTCAATGCTGAAACTGAAAGGATTACGAAAAGTTTGCGCATAGAATTTTGGTAACACCAACAAACCGAATCGAATGGTCTAGTCCTATGACACTGAGCCCTTCGAGCTTCGGGTGTGATATTTGGCTTTCGTAACCGCTCGATTACAATACACAAAAGAAGAAAAAAACATTTGCACATGAGGGGAAAATAATTGATCGGTTTTTTATTGCCTCCTTTTTATAGAAAACCTGTATCACAAAACAGTGATTTTTTTTTCATTCAGAGGATGAATTGGGAAGCTCAGGTAGAGAATGATTCGAGTACTTGGTTACTCGTCAAACTTTATTGATTAATTATGGCTATAGCTTCTTTCGCATTTTTGTGTTAACATTATGGTTAAAAACATCTTGTAATCATTCTTTCAAGTGCACAATTATTTTACTGAAAATAAGTTATAAGCTCTTAGGTTGAAACGCACTCAGAAGCAATTTTTTCCAGTTTTGTTTAACTAATTATGTATAGCGATAGAAAAATCTCTTGTGTGGTCTTGTGTGATAAGATTTTTCAGTTATCGAACAAGTGATACTGTAAAGAATAAGGCCATTGCAAATCATATTTAAAGTTTTTGTCACCCCCCCCCCTTGGAAATTGGCTTGAAAAATTGGGGGGCAAAAAAATAATTTGTAGGATATGAGTCAAATTACACATGAAAATTATATGCATATGAATAGTATGTGTAAATTTTAAAAACACATAAATGGTAACTGTTTGGCACATAAAGTTCATTTACTGGGCACTTGGAAAAAATCTATGTGTGAAACACATAGAAACTATACGAAAATTTTCTCAGTGTAGACCAACCTCATGTTTTGGTCCTGACCTTTCGATGAGGTCAGGCATATAATTAATTTTTATGACAATTGTTTTTTACAATCATCGATAGAAAAAAATAATGAAATAAAGATGTTGATAGGATCCAAACAGAATAGGGCCAGGCGTGAAGGGAAAAGAGCATAAAAATGAGGCAAGGAAGGTCATTGAAGCAACGCTTAAGAAGTTGTGTTCCGTTGCTTTTAATCCAAGCTGGGGGTTCCGCGGATCAAAATTCGAACCCCTTGTGGATCGCAGGTAGTCATGGACTTTTGAACCACAGCGGACTGGACAAAAGAGAGACTCCACAATCAACCTATTGAGGGTGCGACGTATTTAAAACTGCGCCAACACTGGCTGGTTGAGTTGTTTTTAGATACAAATTGTGGATCTTTCTCCATCTACTGTAGTCAAACCACCGACTGAGAAGTTTGATCTAGTTCGTTTTACTGACGGGACGATGAAACTGTACAGGCTTTTGCTACTTACTAGCGATTTTCAATGCAAGTGTTCCATGGAAGCTCCGTTTCTATGGAATCGACCAATCTTATATATTCTTGTCTTGATGTGCAACCCACAGGGCTTCCATGACCCTCTCTTACCTAACTTTCCACTGTTTCCCCTTCACGTCTTGCCACCCCTAAGGTTTTGTAAACACTTTTGTTTTATGAGTTATGCAGAAACTTGTGTTTCATTGGTATGGGAGCCCCCCGTCTTAAAGAGGGAGGGTTCTTAAACCACCATAGGAAAAATTATGCCTCCGAACATCCCCACATGCCAAATTTGGTTCCATTTTCTTGATTAAGTTTCGAGTTATGAGGAAATTTGTGTTTCATTCGTATGGGAGACCCCCCTTCTCAGAGGGGGAGGAGTCTCAAACCACCATAGAAAAAAATCCTACCTCTAAAAAACCCCACATGCCAAATTTAGTTCCATTTTCTTGATTAGTTCTCGAGTTATGCAGAAATTTGTGTTTCATTCGTATGGGAGACCCCCCTTCTCAGAGGGGGAGGAGTCTCAAACCACCATAGAAAAAAATCCTACCTCTAAAAAACCCCACATGCCAAATTTAGTTCCATTTTCTTGATTAGTTCTCGAGTTATGCAGAAATTTGTGAGGATTATTAAAGGGGAAGGGGTTTCAACTCATCATAAGAACCTTCCCTGGAACCGAAAAATTTAAAAGTTAAATTTCAAAAAACAACTTTGAATTTCCTACAACTTATCCAAATACACCTTATTGAATCAACCTTTCGCTTTAGAGTTGCCGGTACAGCAAAGGCTGCATTCAAAAAAACTGACCACACTCATTTGTTTGTAACTTTTTGCCGCATAAATAACAATAACTGACTTTTGATTAAAATAGTTGAGATTAAAGGGTGTCCGACATCAAATTGCACCACGCAAGAAACGCAATAGAAAATTACCTAATTGACCGATCCTTTTCAAACTTTCAGACAATAGAATATAATCCATTAGTAAGCTTCTGGCATATATATTTCATCCAGCTCCAATACCATAACCGTATGCTCGCACCTTACGCTAGACTCCATTCATTAAGTTCTGTACAACATCACGCTGCAGCTTCTCCTGTACGGAAACCCACTTTTTCTTCATGTCTTTCTCAGATTTGATTTCCTTGGGATGCTGCCGTAGTGCCTGCTTCAGAATAGCTCAGTATTTCTCGATGGGCATTAGTTCCGGTGCGTTGAGGGGGTGTATGTCATTGGGTACGAAAGTAACCCCGTTGGCTTCGTACCATTCCAGGCCATCCTTTAAATAGTGTCACGAAGCTAGATCCGGCCAGAAGATCGTAGGGCGTACGGCTTCTATAGACACTCCTTGAGGTAGAACTGCCCGTTTACAGTCCCGGTAGTCACGAACGGCGCACTCTGTTTGCCACATGAGCATATCGCTTGCCAAATCATGTATTTCTTGGCAAACTTTGAAAGTTGCTGCATCCTTACTTCCTCCGGAACATCAAACTTGTGTTGGGCGATAAAATTTAGTAGTTCGGAAGCTGCCGAAAATCCGCCTTGACGTAAGTCTCACCATCCATGATGAGGCTTCGTTAGCATCTCGGTGTACAGTTTCCGGGTCCGTGCTTTTCCCACCGTATTTTGCCGTTCGTCACGATTTGGAGCCTTCTGCACTTTGTACGTATGCAGTCCCTCCTGGTCCTTGGCTCTCTGAACGAAAGACTTGGACAGATTGAACTTTTTGGCCACATCCCAGACCGATCCTGATCACTAATAGAACCTCCATTATGACCGCATTTCTCCTTCCATTCGATGCTCAGAGTTTCTAAGTAACGTGTAATCGCATGACTCACCGTTGACTTGACTTGACATTGACTTGACTTGACGTTGACTTTCAAGAGAAAATACAAAATGGGTAATTTTCTACAGCGTTTCTTCCGACGTGCAATTTAATGTGGGACACCCTTTATGTTGTTTATATCGGTAGAGCTTCAACAAATTGATTAAGCGATTAAAGTGGTATCTTTTTTTCCTGTATGGACTCATCACTGCGACCAGTATCGTTGATCTATTGTGATATCCCCGGGGGTTTGCTGTATAACCCGCACTGCATTTCTTTTTGCTGTAATCGCCATTAAGTGAGCGATATGCTTATTGCATTTTAAATGTGCTTATGTGAATTGGGTTTCCCCTACCTTCAATGCTTTTTCTACTTTACCTACCTCGTTCCATATGACAGCGCTGTCCCCAATTATAGCCATCCCTGGCGCAGCTAACCAGTGCATGTAACCATAACAGTCATTTTTGCACCATCATTGGGCTTTATCGGGATAATATAGAATTCAGCATGAAGGAAGGGTGATGAGGGGCCTGAGAACCTATGCTAAAGTCACTTTGACATCGGATGGCCTGATTCTAGATTCGAACCTACGACCACTAGTCGTAGGTTGTCAAAGCAGACACGGTAATCTTGCGGCTACAGTTGTATCTTTGAACATTCAACCGTATCCCAAGTTGACAAAACATGCTAATAACACTAGACGACCAAGCGGAAGAATGGTAGCGGCAGGAAACGCGGCACCACAGACCCAAAGAATGCTAGGATGGTAACACAACCCAACATTTCGATTCGGGATGTGGCAAATAGGCGGAACATCCTATTCCGTTTTGTGCAAAAACAATGACACGTTCTGTACATATACAGAGTTCGGGAGCGAGGGGCAAGACACTGTTGAAAATATATTACTTTACCATATGGAATATGGCCTCGTATATTAATATATGATAATATTATGAAGCGTCTTACCCCTCATTCGGAAGACACCGAGCCGAAGTGACACACAGAATATCTTGGTCAATACTTGCGCAAAGAAGCGGTACAGGAACTGGCTCACAAAATCGTTTTGCATTGTGACGAATAATGAAACCTACTTTAAGGGGGGACCCTACTCTGGAAAGTCGGAAAAATCGAATTTTATTTTTTTGCATTTTCGAGACACTTATACCTTCAGAAATGTCATGCCAAAAGGATTTTTTAATATCTGATCTCGTTGAAAACTTACGGCAAATATTGTGGAGTCACCTCAAGGGAAGTCCATTGCTGTAAGAAACTTTGAACGCGTTTTCCCCGAAACCATGTTTCTTTAGCTGGCGGTACGTGTATCTCAGAATCTAGTGGACCGATTTTGCTGAAATTTTTTTTTAGTGTGTAAAAATGAATTATCTAAATTGTTACGTAGCCGTTTTTTGATATCTCCATTTTTCAATTTTTTATGAGCTTTTAATTGGCGATTTTTGATGAAAAAACACCTTTCTTTTGGAAAAATTGCCGCCATTTTGGTAATTTTTCGAATTTTCAAAACCGCTACGTAACAATTTAGGTATTGACCTAAAGCTTCAAAATCATCCTTAAAATCCGTTCTACGATACTCCGTTGGTTTCCGGCACGTACCGCCGCCAGCAAGGAACTATTTTCTAGAGGGCATTCACGCGCTCACCTGCCACCAGCATAATAATCACTATTCTGGTATCCAAGAAATACAAAATATATCTAACTTTAACCAAATATACCTTAACCAATAACCAAAATACCCCAACACTTAACTATAATTCTAGCATCTGAAAAAAATTTACGAAAATCTATTATCTTTCGGGCTTCCAGAGTAGGGACCCCCTTTAACCCGACCCCAGACGAATGCCAGACCAGGAATAACGAGTGACAACTACAATTTTAGAATTTTTTCTCAAGCTGTCAAAAAAAGACAAAGATACATGAAGAAGATCTAATTTACCGAAATTAAAGATACATTATCCATTGTTGAAAAAAAATAGTGTACATTTGAAACCAACCAATCAACTGTTTGCAATTCGTGGCTCTCCAGTTGTTTGAACTCAAACAACTCAAAACTCAAAACTAGAAATCCCGAAGAAATCTTCGATTGGGTGCACTGAGACATCGAATGGGTATTCAGGAAGGATTGTGTTTTTGGCGTAATGCGATGATGCTCTATCCGGCCAAAACACGTATTGTCCATCTGCATGATGTTTTTGTAGAAACGGGATAAAAATTTTCTTCAAACATTCGTCTGGTGCATCTTAATTGATAACCAAATCAGAGGGCTTGTTGTTGAAGAAACGAGAAAGAAAACGATGTCCTTCAGCGTCCATAATTTTGGCTGATCTTCCACTACCTTGCTTGCGAATAGTTGTTGGGCATCTTAGGATATGGTAAACAGTCGAAGCCGCAACATATACGCCTTTTAAATGTTGTACCATAAAATTTTTCCCGAGATTTCTGTGGAAATTCGTAGAAGTGTACAACGCGCTCGCGAAATGCTTCTTGTTTTGACGCCGTTTTAAGCAAAACTTGGCTAGCATAAACAAAACAAAAATACTGACAAAAAGTGGATAGAAAGAGCTAACACATACACACTCTCATTTCTCCCTGAGCTCGTTTGTTGTTGAGTATAGAGGCCTCGAAAAAGTTCCAAAATTTTAGTTGTCACCCGTTATTATGTTGCCACCTCTAAATTTGCAGTAAAAATCTATGGAAGAAGAAATTGTCGAATTCGCTAAAAAAATTCGTTGTCTTGCAAGCGATCTGTGCATGTGGCAAAATGAGTCAGCCGCTCATTTACATTTTGCCCTTGTTGAAAGTTGGCAGCATTGTATTCGAATTCCAGCATATGTCTGGTTTCGGACTTGATGTAAGTTTAATCATTCATCACATTGCAGGGCAGTTTTGTAGTAGCGCTCTGATTTGGTCAGATCAAAGATGACACCAACTGTGATATTGGCTAAAGTATGAAGTTTTGAAATTCTTACAGCAGTATCCGTAACATTAATCGATCGAAACGTTCGTAGAAGTAATTAACAACGAAATATTTAACAATAGAGTTTTAGGAGCTATATTAGGGTGCACTTTAGAAGTTCGAGAAATGAGCATGTGAGCATGAAAAGTGGTTATGATTGAGCACTTATAACTCAGCCATTTTTCAATGGATTTTAAAAATATTTGCATCAATCGATCAGAATTTTTTCTAAAAATTGACATATAGCAAATATAAAAATAATTCAAATCACTATTGAAAAAAAAAAACAGAAATAGTAGGCATTGTCAAAATCGAACGAATCAGCCAATCACATGAAAGCACTCTTTTGCTTCCCAGGCCCGGTACGACAATCTTATACACCTGCGGTTTCGTTTACTTCGATTCTAAAAAAAAAGTGACCGATCCCTTGCTTTTCCAACAGGACGCGAATTATTCATTACCAGTAAAACTTGACCAAGTTGAAGTCCTGAAGGTAAACAATTTTGTAAAAATTCGAAACTACCCTCACTCTTTGATCGATGTTATTATTTAAACATTGAACCTAGACGAATTCGATGTCCTGAAAGTAAACAAGTTTGTAAGAGTGTAAAACTATCCTTTTGATTATCCCTGCCCTTCGATCGATCTTATCATTTGAACATTAAATCTAGACAAAGTTGAAGTCCTGAAAGTAAATCGTTGAAGAAAAGAACGCATCTACCTCTCCTTTTCAACCGATTACATCGATATATGTGCTATGAAAATATATTCTAAACTGAAATCTTGTATAAAAATGTGTTGACATATTCTAGCATGTCACATGAGGCACAAATTTGCGGTGTTTGTTTAAAGACTAGCATTGTAATTCTTTACAAACTTTTGATTTAATTGCTGTAAAGTATAAAAATAACTGAAAAACAAAGTGCCAAGAAAACCTCGTATGTACTTAGAACGATAATATTAATTGAAAATCTTCCAACCTGCGTGATGTTAACTACCATTTTACATGTTAGTTGAAAGACAAGCAGACATCAAAGCGATATGCCAAAATAAAGGGCGTTTTTAACTATTTTCGCTCCGACACAGATGGAATCAACATATGTTATACGGGAATACTAAACACACTAAAACCAAATAGTAGAAAAACAACCCACAGGCAAACACTAACACAGAAACACGCATTGTACCAAAATCCAAAACCAGACAACACTGTAGGCTAAAAGAATTTAGACAAAGACGATCAACACTTTGTAAGTAACAAACAAATTATAACCCAGATAACAACAGTTAATAAAACTCCCGTTCGCAGAAGCCCTGATGAAGATCCAAATCCGGGTCGAAACGTTGGCGTAAAAAGGCAAATATAACGTCTACTATAATTTAATGACTGAACGGCCAAAATCCCAATCTTTCGATATTTATATCTCAGTCGAAAAATACTAGTAAATTATTTATTAGCTACAGTATTATTATCTACAGCTTTTTTGATCATTTTAATTGAACAAACAATTTTTTATTTATTTATTTGTTCACTATTTTTGACTACGTCGTACAGATTGTTTATCATGTAACTAATTTAAGCCTCGAATTCTAGACGTTTCTAGACCGAGTAAAATCGAACACATTACAAACGTCGTTGAAGTAACGTAAACAAATCCATACCTATAAAAATGGATTTCTGTCTGTCTTTTTGTCTGTATGGAAAACTACTGAACCGATCGGCGTGAAAATTTGCATGTAGGGATTTTTGGGGCCAGAGAAGGTTCTTATGATGGTTAGAGACCCCTCCCCCCACTAAGATGGGGGAGGGGCTCCCATACAAATGAAACACAAATTTCTGCATAACTCGAGAACTAATCAAGCCTAATCTAATCAAGGAACCAAATTTGACATGTGGGTGTTTTTGGAGGCAAGAATTTTTTTCGCGAAATGGTATTCTGCGAAACTCTATATTCCGCGTTATGGTTAACCGAGAAGTGGTGTTCCGCAATATTTAAATGCTATCCGCTTTATTTTATCAGGCTAAGCAATGGGGGAATTGTTTTCTACTTTACTGTGAGGAAAATTTGTATATTAAACCACCCATGAACTCCTCAGAAACTTGCAAAACTTGAGATTGTGACAAAGGTCATCCGAGATTCACGATTTATGTACGACACAGTTTAATTTGTGGCAATACCAAGTTTTTCGGGTCAGCTAGTATTAAATATTGCAGAGTTTCCACCAATTTAGAGTCCCACGCGAAAATTATTACCGTGGTTATTTTCTGCGTTTACTACACTTCTTCGCAATTTAACAATTTGACCATCAGTTTTTCGTTATTGCCTCTCCACTGCACCCCTTCTTGCTTGACAAGCATATTTTCAATTTATTTAGTAAGTGCAGGATAATTAATATTAAAAAACGAATTTGCGAAGGAATCGTAAAATTGCTGCAAGGTACAATAATTATTCATACCATAATTTGTTCTGTAGAATTGGACGGCCTATAACGGTGGATTCCGAAGCTGACTAGGAGGTACGTTCCACGCTATCTGGTACAGGAGTTCGGAATAATCCACACTGCCTGTTATAAGGTCGAATATAAATAGATGCTGGCTGTTTGACGTGCCTGACTGCGACTGTATCCAGGGTAACTAGTTGACAACGGTCTATGTAATTAGGAAGATCGACTGGATCATTCCACGGCAGCTGACGCTAGGCGAATCGCAAGAAGTTTTTCTGAAATCTCAAGGACCTGCCTTAAGTGTGAAGGATCCCAAACCGAGGAAGCATACTCAAAAATGCTCCGTACGAGAGATCAATATAGCGTCTTGAGGCAATAACATAAAACCAAGCACGGTGTATGCTTTAGCAGTGACAATACTTATGTGCTCGTTGAATCTCAATTTCGAGTCGATAGTAACGCCTAGATCGAGAATAGAGTTAACACTTTCCAGACGATCTGGTCCCTTGTTGCATTGATGGACCATGAACGGTGTTACAGCGACTGTATGATATTACTTTATACTTTTTGCTGTTAACACGCGTGCTGTCATCACTGCACCAGACTAGCAAACAATTAATATCCTTCTGTAATACGACACAACCGACAGGGGCAGCAATCACCTGAAAATTTTTTAGATCGTCGACAAACGAAAGTTTCGACCAGGTCTACATCATTTTTAGCACCGCAAAATTCACTAAAATGGCCATAACTTTTTTATCTTTAAATATTTTTTCACCAAATTTGGGAATTTTGCCGAAAATATTTTCTATTTTCATAATATCTATAGATAATGGTCATATGTCATATGGTCCCGGAGTTATTCCGGAGTTCCTTGGGGGAGCGAGATATGGCTTTTTTAGATAAAGTTGCCAAATATCTAAAATTTGTTTGAAATCTGTTGATTTTTGTAAACATATCATCGACTGTGGACATATCAGTTACTTTGCCGCAGTTATGAGCCATGGTGCGCACCATCCGGATCCGGAGGGACACTATGAATCCGGAACCGGTTCCCGTAACGGGACATTTCAGCATCAGTAAAGCATGTCGTGTCGCATATCAAAAAACATCAGCATTCGATAAAATAGCGATTGGTGATCATCTCATGTCTCTCAGAGGCCGTATGACCGGTTCCGGGTCCGGGGAGGGTTTCTTTTCTGATTCAAGCACAGAACGGATTTCGGAGGAACTTGTCCGGGAAGATTTTTAACGATGCGCCACCAAATGATTCGTTTGTTCTTCTCTATCAAGCAGTAATTCTTTTGTATTATTCTAAACCACAAGTAAATAAATTTACATTAGGTCCGTAAGGCAAGCAAACACGCATAAAAACTTCATTGGTCTTTCCTATATTAGGCTTCGTACACAAATTACGTAACGCTTAGAGGGGAGGGAGGGGGGTCGAGCTTGCGTCACTTTTTGTTACATAGGGGGGAGGGGGAGTTATGAGAATAGTTACGTAACAAATTTATGAATACCAAAAAGGCAGTTGCCAAACGAGGATAGGATGTGTTGGAGGTGGAAACAGTGAATCGGTTTATACTGATGAAAATTCTGATACAAAATTATGGTTTGTAGCTGAATGAGATAATCCTATTAAATTTCGAGTTACATATTACGGTTCAAGACCATTTCAGCTTAACATAGGCGGATGGCCGATTGTGGTTTTTAATATGAAGCTCTTGCTGATTTGGTTGAATTCTTTAAAAATTAAATTAAATGTGCGGTTTATGCCATTTTCATTCAATGTTGAGTACCAGGGGGAAGGTTTGGTTAACGTTACGTAATTTAATGGGGGGGGGGGATTGCGCCAAGCGTTACTTAATGTTACATAGGGGAGGGAGGGGGTCAAAAAACTGGAATTTTTGCGTTACGTAATTTGTGTACCACGCCTTACGACCACTCATAATTGCAGCGTAACGCACAGTAATCGTTAAAATAAAAGTATCGAAAAGTTCGAAAATTAGGTGATTAACTGAATACTCGTTTAGCGATTCAATCAATGTTCTATAAGCGAAAAATTTGAAAATGAGTACAATAATAATTGCTGGATTATTCACAGCATATAATTTTTTTTACTGCAAAAATCGAATCTTTATCCAATTAGTAAGTACGCAGACTCACTAGTCAATGTGCAGCTCTATCAATGTGTCGTTTGCTGTTTATATTCGAATATACTGACTAACTTTCATGACGTGACTAATGCAATACAGTTTGAATGAATTAATTTTACATTGAATATAAATTATAGAACACGTAATAAAAATCACATATATTTTCATGCATCAAGCATCAAATATTGTATGTACTTTTCTTTTGATGTAGGTACATGTCCATAAATAGAAATTTTCGTGAAATAAATATTCATTGAACCCTTCATAAGGTAGTGGCAACAATATTGCCACAAACGAAAAATATTTGTTTTGCTTCTATAATAGTATTGATATTATTATAGACGCAAAACAAATATTTTTCGTTGGTGGCAATATAGTTGCCACTGTCTTAGAAAGGGTTAAAATTCATTCAATAATCTCTAGTGTCACGTTCCAAGCACATTTTGTTGCATCTATCTTTCAAGTAACTTATCGCAAAATGTAGTGAGATTAGTAAAAAAACAACTTTTTATGACACATTTAAACCATATTGAGAAGGACTGTCATCAAAAGCACTTGTATCCATTACCACGGAGTTAAAACGGTAGTGAAATTTGGTCGTTCTGAATGCACGAACAAATTACCCGGAGATGTTTTTTACGCCTATCCGATCGATAGTATCATCAGTCGCGGTTTAAAAGCTCACCAATTCCACCAGAGCGGTCGAAACCGAGACCCTGCAACGCTTTAGCTTTGCCCAACATACCAGAGTGATTTCTATGCCTTTCTGAACAAGAGAGACAAGAACTCGGAAATGGACGATAATATGACTGTTATTCACAGTTATACTAGGCCATACTGAGAACTGATTACCGTTGCTGTACAATAATCTCTTTTGCATGTTACACTCACTCACTAAACTATATGGTTTATGATTAATGGTTTATTGAAAGTTAACCTTAGATTCTGAATGCGACATCCAATTTGATTACATAAACTTGAAGTGAATAACATATAGGGGAAGTTCTCGATGACCGGACAGCCTCCAAGTTTTTCTCCAAAGATTTCTTAAAAACGAAGTTTCATAAAAATATTCGGAAAGAATGGAACAATAGTAAATTGGAAGATCCCATGGTGTCCCAATTATGACGAAATTTCATGAAAGTGCAGTTGCTAATATTTTTATAAGTAAAGGAGATCAGAAATATTGCGATACCTTGATAAAGTTGTTTCTCCAAAACAGTTAAAATTTGACATGAAAATATAAGATTTCGAAGAAAAAACATTATTTTTGTAACTGTATCACGTCCTTTGCGGCTGAAAACCAGCTTGTCGTTTATGACCAGATAATATAAAGTAATCAGCGAAATATACTTGTTTGGCCCAGAGATGTTATGTCTCTGATTCCTATGTGAAATAAAATTAGAAAGCAATGCAAAAGACAGAAAAGATAAGAAAAAATGTCAGCAAAATATCAGTTTAATGTCAACCTATCAACCTGCTCTGCAAATAGAGTTGCCGCGTACATTTTCGTATGCATTTCGCTTTACCAGCACTCTCGGCAAATATTTTATGTGAATGGAACTTTATCCAACCGTCATGCAGCAATCCTGTGAAGACTGGACTTACAAGATTTGTGCTGAAGTTTTTAAGTGTTCTATGGTTTTTAATAAAGCAAATGATCATGTCCGAGCCTAGGGGACAGTTTTCGATTCGAGCAAATTTGTAAACAAAATACTATCTACTTTCAAATTTTGTTGCTTTGTTTTTTTTGCTTATAATATTGTTTTTCTCTACATTAAAGGAAAAATAAATGTAGTAATCCTGCGCTGAGTTTTATCTGAAAACGTAAGGTGTTCGCGCATTGAGAAAAAATACAAATTTTACAAAAAGTCGTTGTATTTTGACAGAGTTATTTATACTTATCGTAGTTTTTTTCTTGAAAGTTCAAACTACTTTATCAAAGCAAACATAAATTCAGCGAACATGTGTCTCAAAAGATTTGAACCTCATTTTCCAACTCTAACAATTCCTTCCAATCAAGACTCGAACATGACGACTGATTTACTAAACTAACATCGAAATGCTATCTAAAACATTTTTAAGCCCTCGAGACAAAAAAATGCCATCCTTAGGTCTTATAGTATTTTCAGATAATAGTTTCGAATCCCGAACAAATATTGTAAAAATAGTTTCGAGTTTTCTGCTATTCAACATTCGTATTTTACTAATTGTTCAAAAACAAACATTAGTTAACCCCCAATTGCGCTTATTTCCCATTTCTCGATTTTTTTTAAAAACAGTATAGGTTTTGCCTGATGCAAACAGGAGAACTGGGGGTAAAATGAACACTCTTAGCAATTTGTCATCGCGCATTACATAAATTGAAACAGCAAACCCGACTCTTCAAGGAGAAGGAGCGCCACCAAGAGGAGAAACAGTGCGAAGAGCTCGAGCAGCTATACCGCTTTCACGACACACGGAAGTTCTATCAGAGACTCAATGAATCTCGCATAGGCTTTAGGCCGCGGGCCGAAATGTGTAGATATAAAGATGGAGGTATCTTGGCTGACGACCGTGCGGTGATCGAAAGGTGGAAGCAGCACTACGATGAACACCTGAATGGCGTGCAGGCGAAAGACTATGATAGTGGAGGAAGTGACCATATTGGTGAAGCAAGCAACGAAGATGTGCCGCCCCCACCGATAATGGAAGTTAAAGAAGCCATCCATCGGCTGAAGCACAACAAAGCACCGGGAAAGGATGGCATTGGAGCGGAACTTATTAAAATGGGCCCGGAAAAGTTGGCCGGCTGTCTGCATCAACTGATTGTCATGATTTGGGATACGGAACGACTACCGGAGGAGTGGAAAGACGGGGTTATCTGCCCTATCTACAAGAAAGGCGATAAGATGGATTATGAGAACTATCGAGCAATCACTATCCTGAATGCCGCCTACAAAATGCTGTCTATCGCCAATAGCCAATAGATTTGTGGGAAGTTACCATACCGTCTTCATGGAGGGTCGGTCTACAACGGACCAAATCTTCACCTTGCGGCAGATCCTCCAGAAGTACCGCGAATTCCGAGTCTTCACGCATCACTTGTTCATCGATTTCAAAGCCGCATATGATAGCGTAAACCGGCAAGAGCTATGGATTTTTTTTACGAAAACGGCTTTCCGGGTAAGCTTACTAGACTTATCATGGCTACGATGGATGGGATCCAGTGCTGTGTGAGAATCTCGGGTGGATTGTCGGACCCATTTGAATCTCGCAGGGGACTTCGACTAGGAAATGATCTTTCCTGCCTGCAATTCAACATTGCGCTTGAAGGTGTGATAAGACGAGCGGCGATCGAAATGCGGCGCACGATATTCCATAAATCCAGTCAATTTATCTACTCTCCTGATGACGTGGATGCTGTCGGCAGAACATTTGAGGCGGTGGAAGACACCAGACTAAAACGCGAAGCAGAGAAAATTGGATTGAAGATAAATACGCCTAAAACAAAGTATAAACTGACTGAAGTTTTTGAAGCGTCTTAGTAGAATACGAAACCTAAAAATAAAAAATAAGAAAACTTATCCAATTTAATTCTACTATGTGTATTTTATTCAATGACAGATACGTATTTCGCCTACGACTTGCAGGCTTCCTCAGTGTTCGAAAACAGACACTGAGGAAGCCTGCAAGTCGTAGGCGAAATACGTATCTGTCATTGAATAAAATACACATAGTAGAATTAAATTGGATAAGTTTTCTTATTTTTTATTTTTAAAGTATAAACTGGCGGGCGGAACCGAGCGCGACAGGGTCCGCTTGGGCAGTACCGTGGTAATCGACAGGGATGAGTTCGAGGTAGTCGACGAGTTCGTATACCTTGGCTCACTGGCAACAGAGGACAACAATGCCAGCCGTGAGATTTTAAGGCGTATTATCACGTATCGCGAGGTGGCAAGACCAGGTGGAGCGAGATCTGGCGAGCACTGGGTACCCGCGGAACTGGGGACCAGCTGCCATGCACCGAAACAGATGGAGAAATTATACTGCGCAGACCTTGTCGTAACACGTTTGGGCAATTAAATAAATAAGTAGTATAAATTGAAAATTCGACTCATATTCTACGTAGCAAAATATAAAAATATTTCAAAAAATAACGATTTTTCCTTTCCTTTACTTTCAAAGGCGTTACATTTCAGCCTGATTCTTTTGTATGGGTAAAATGAACATGCGGTGGGCGCAAAATGAACAGCATAAGAAACTAAGGATAATATACAGTTTGGATAAATTGAACATTATTTTACATTATCTTCGTTCTACATAAGCTTTCCACATAATAGCAACAAAACTAGATATTAAACTACCTAACAGATCCTTTTCTTATTTCTTTATTTCAGAGGCTTTTAGCTTGTGGTTGATTTGCCTCTTTGAGGTTTTTCTCGATAATCGGTTGTCAGTGTTCATCGAGAAGCCAAGTTGAATTTCATTGCATTATAGTCACAATTGTGTGGCTGCTAGCTTTTACTGATAGGACTATCAAAAATCATTCATGTGGAATACAAAGCACAACTCATTAACCACGTTCAGAAATAAGTAGTTGTTTCATAGTAACGATTTTGCGAAAAATTGTCAAAAATGAACCGTCCTTGAAGAGTTAACGCTCTTAAGTCGTTCGTAACTAACTTGTTGGGCTCCACCCATCAGCATACTTTGACTAATTCCCAGCATTTTCTGTTGGAAAAATAAAAGTAGTACTTTTAATTTTTTGTTTCTAAAATTAAATTTAATCTTGAAAATACGATTTAAATTTCTATTTAAAGATTTTTAAATGACAAGGTTTTATTGATATCGAAAAGACTACGACTGGCTACGACAAATAGCCGCCTTCAGCGTCTGGCAAGTTTTGCATATTCGTGAATTCTACTAGGACGTTCGAGAATAATTTATAATTAATCTAATAATGCCCAACAAACTAACCTAAAAATTTGTATTTAATAAATTGAACACAGTACTGTAATACAGGTTGCAATATACACACTATTTTAGCTGAATTGATATGTATCTATTGAATTTCTGATGAATGGTGTAAAAAGAGCTGTTCAATGTCATCCACATTCAAACCTAAGCGTGAAAACGGTATTCGTGCCGCACTGTCTTGACGGAGACTGCATGAGTAACAGGACTGTGAATGATCAATAATCAATCAATAGTTGCACACATGTCGTCGTTTTTGTTGCGCTCATCTATTTCTGCTTCTATTTCATCTTTTAGTAGAGTGGTGCAGAAAACGAAGGACGTTTAAGCATTGTAGACCCGATGCTCACTCTGTGTCGAACCATTTGTCATCAGTTGAACTGTTTTGTCTATATTTGAATCTAGGACCGTACAGACGCGTTAATAGGAACTGTTTGTATTTATTTGTCTGTAATTCAAGTAGGCAAATATAAACCCATTAGCTATGGATCATTCGAAATAAACTTTTTGCGAACATTTTTTTCACTATAATCTAAGACATGCCAACTGTACCAAAACTTTGTTAAAGATTCATCCTTCGGTTTTCGTGTTAAACCTTTAGTTGAATAGTCGGTATACTGTGAAATCGATTTCGTACGAGTGTAAATTTGCCCGGTTCCAGTCATTACCCAATTATATCAGCTATGGAGCTGCTTCCACTTTTTTCTCAAAGATTAAATCAACACATTTGAATGTGATATACTAGGACCCCAACTCCCAGCAGTTCTCCAAAGTCATATGTAATTTAAAACTCGATTGGTACCGCAACAAACGCAGCGACGTCTGTGGCTTGCTCACCATAAAAAATTGGGATGTTTCAGACAATCCCCCCGGTAGGATAGTGAAATGTTTTTATGGACAAGCTGCTCATATGTTTTGAAAAAAAGAATCGCGTGAAAACACTCAGTGTACCTTTACCATGCTTCAAACCTCCATACGTTCTGTACCCTAACAGGTAGAGCAAGAAATTTATGTAGGCTAAAAAATTATGAAAAACGCAAATACATTTCTCATGCTTGAGATTCATTATATGCAACTGCGAACAAAACATGCACAACGGTAATAACAACAAGTCTGATCTATAGCTAAAAAGTAGCCAACGCTTGGAAAAGTTCAACAGTCTCAAGTAGGCGGGAATTAAAAGGCTGCCGCACTTGCAAACATCATTTTTTACCGACATCAATTTTGCTGTTTGGACCACGGAGCCGTCATTCTTGGACGGTCGGCGGACGGACGGAGCGATTAAGTTTGAGCCGAGCGCAAAAGGAAGAATCAGGAAACCACGGAATACAGTGAGGACTGGAATACAATAATGAAAAATGAACAGAAATAACAGGTTACGCAATAAATAATGATTTTCAAACGCCATAGGCGTGTGAGTACAGCACGCTAGCAAACAACGACGCTCTATAAAACGTGTACGATAACCGCACACATCGGTTGAAGAATCTCCCTGCATATCGTCGTTGCTTGTAAGTGGATCAACATTACATCGCAAAACTTCTCATTAGAAATACACAGTGGAGTGTCATTCTATCCGCTTGCATAGCAAAAATCTGGAACAAGGAACTCAACAATTCCTTTAAGTTTAAGCCAATAAAAACCTGAAACGAGCATGGTTTGTTACTCCACGTCTATTGCTCTCAGTGACGTCATTAGTTAAAATAAACAAGCGAAAATACGGCTTTCGGATGCAGCATGCCGCATAGGCCAAGGTCGAAATAACTGAATGTAGCATTGATTTTAGTATAATTTATTGCTTTCTTGTAAGTAATCGCTGGCTATCGATATTTGTTCAGTTTTATCCCGCTAACATAGTTAATAGTTACATTTTACGGTTTGTTGTTTGTTGAAAATAGATTTGTTATTTAGTAAACAGATATATTACCTTGCTATACGTATAACAAATAGTAATTTCTGTTTTAAATAAAGAAATTAAATTATTTAAAAAATCTCGCCCTGTCAGCCCGTATAGTTTACATGGAGCTGTCACTTTTACCTGCCCAACAGCTTTCCATCCAATACATATGCACTCTGCAAACACCCTATTGCGATGGAATAATCTAGCGATCTTTCATACACCATCTTTCAACAAATCTTCGGAGAAAAAATTAATGATTTTTCCACGAGGTCATTTCACTGTCACTATTCATGATGTTCTGTTTAGGAAAATAAATACACTCAAGTCCTTTATCACACGGCGATACGTGACGCGTAAAAAGATACTACGTAAAAATCCCGCGTAAATTTATAAATTCCCGACCAGTGGTGAAAAGCAGTGGTGAAATATCAAACTGCGTGATGGAAATCGAATAACTTCACATCAAAATTTCTTGTTTTGGTTGACATAGTGGTAAAATCACAAAAAAAAATTTGCTCCTTTATGACCAAAAGAATAATTCTTTGTGTTATTTGAATAACAAAGCAAAAACATGACTGTATCCAGGGTTTGAAATAAAATATTTTAGTTTTATTAAGGTACTAGCTGACCCGACAAACTTCGTATTGCCACAAATTAAACTGTGTTGTACATAAATCGTGAATCTCGGATGACCTTTCTCACAATCTCGAGTTTTGCAAGTTTCTGAGGAGCTCAACCTTAGATGATTCATTTGTGCAGTTACGTAACTATAAGAGCATGAGTAGTTTAACATAAAAATTTGGAATTTTTCCTCGCAGTAAAGTAGAAAACAATCCCCCCGTTGCTTAGCTAGATAAAATAAAGCGGATAGCACTTGAATATTCGCCGTGAATGTACAACATTTCGCCGAATACCATTTCGCGAAAACCTTACGCGGAATGTACCATTTCACGGAAAACCTTTTCGTGGAAAATACTCTTTCGATCCTCGGGGTGATCCTCTGCTTACTCGCTGTCGTTCGTGCGGACCCAACTGAAGAAAAGTAATAGAGGTCAGTAAACCTAAGAAAACAAATAAACCTAGACAGAGGTGATTTCTGCGGGGGCTGCAGATAGTTTTTGTGGTCTTGTTATTGACGGTTTTGTGGAAGAGTCCAAAATATCTCGAGCTCGATTAGTTTTTGAGTTACGCAAAAATGTCTGATTTATTTGTATGAGAGTCCTTATCCCCTTATCACAGGGGTGAGGGATCTCAAACCATCATAAACTAAATTCATGCCTCCAAAATCCCCCAAATGCCAAATTTGGTTCCATTTGCTTGATTAGTTCTCGAGTTATGAGGAAATTTGTATTTCATTTGTATGGGAGCTCCCCCTTTTAAAGGGAGGAGGGATCATAATTCGCCATAGGAAAAATTTCTGCCTCCTAAAAGCCCCACATGTCAAATTTGGTTCCATTTGCTTGATTAGTTCTCGAGTTAGGAAGAAATTTGTGAAGAAATTTATATGGAAGCCCCCTCAAAGGGGTCAGGGATCATAATTTACCATAGAAAAAATTCCTGCCTCCACAAGTCAAATTTGGTTCCATTTAGGGTTTATTTCTAATTCCCGTCATAGTAAGGAAAGCCACTCTAATTTTCATCATTTCTTAGATGGATTTAATAAATACTCCAAAAGTTCATGTGCTTATTTAACTCAAACACACTTACGTTCCGATCCGTGCACTTTGAATTCACTAAAAAGCGATTAGTAAAGCATTTCATTGAAATTACGCAACTGACTTTATTTCTTAAATTCGTCGTACCGTTTTAAAATCCGTCCATCAAAATATTTCATCGTCCGAAGTATAAATAATAATGTTTACGAAGCTAGCGCACATGAATTTACGTAGGACGGCATGACAAATGTTATTCTGCAAAAATTGTGCTGGTTATGCAAGTTTTGCGTAAGTTCTTTTCGTTTTATGAATGACGAAAATTGAAACGATTAGTCGACATTTTCGACGTAGGAAATTTGGCTGCTAGGAATTCTTTGATGAAAAAAGCATTTAAATAGATCTCAGCTCACTTTGATTGATCGCACTTGATAGTCAACAAATTAAAATATTAGGGAATAACTAATTTTGCATTGTGTGGCATAAAAATCGCTGATATTTTTAATAATTTGAGTTGGATAGGACAGGAATAGGCAATTACGACGAAGCAGTAACATACCCTACTTGATTAGTTCTCGAGTTATGAGGAAATTTGTATTTCATTGGTCAGGAACCCCCTCTCCTAAAGGGGAAAGGGGTCTTAATTCACCATAGAAAAAATTCTTCCATCCAAAAACCTCTCATCCAAATTTGGTTCCACTTGCTTGATTACTTCTCGAGTAATGCTGGAGTTATGCAGAAATGTGTTTCATTGGTATGGGATCCCCCCCTCTTAGTGGGGGAAGGGATCTCGAACCATCATAAGAACCTTCCCCGGCCCCAAAAATCCCCACATTCAAATTTTCAAACCGATCGTTTTAGTAGTTTTCGATTCTATAAGGAACATACGGACAGACAGACAGATGGAAATCCATTTTTATATATAAGAAGATTGAATATCAAATACTGTGTGATACGAAATATCAAAATCATTTTATAAAAAACATTAAATGTTATTTTAAGGTTCAAACACGCTTCGTTAATTTCTGAGATTTCAAAAACAGTTTTTATGCTCAAAATAATAATTATGTTCGTTAAACTGTTCGCCCTTTATTCTTTGCGTCTGAGCATAAATTTTGTGACAAATATCGCTTAACTTTCAGGGTCACACCTAGAACAAAAATTGGTTTATAAGACTAAAACGTATTATATTCTACCACGAAATAGATTCGTATATCCTGCATTCTTTCGTCCGTATAACAACATATCGCGTAATTTTTAAAATTCTAAGGCAATGCGTAAAAATAACGCGTAGAGCACATCGGCGTGAATTCTGAAAATCGAATAAAAAATCCACGCAAACACCACAATTCACACTACAAAACCGCGCAAATTCCGAAATTTGCGTAAATTCTAAATTTTTTGAATTTGCACAAAATAACCGCGCAAAAACCACGACTTTAATGTATTTAAAATTAAAAAATAGGTAAAAAATAAATTTTGCTGTAAAAATCCGCGTTTAATCAAGAATGCTCGTAAAATAAATCGTGTTATTTTAAAAATTGATGTAACCGAAACAGCAAAGCAGAGGTTTTTTCTGTGTATACGTTTTTCTGCACATATAGGGGAGAGATGTCTACATTGAGACACTTTTTTCCAAAATTTTTAATTTTTTTTGGGGATAGCTATCAACGAGCTCTTTATTCCATTTGAAAGGTATATCTTTCTAGTTGTCTGAAAAAAAGTTTCAGTCATTTTGGTTAATAGCTAAATTAGATACAACCACAAATGTAAAAGTGTATTTTTGTCTCACTGTTCCATTGCGTGATATCTAACATATGAGCAAAATTTCATTCCAATCTAAAATACTGGGGACAAAAATTGTTTTTTTTCAGTGTTTTGAACAGAAAATGCTCATAACTAAAAAACATGTGGTTTTAAAATACAGTTCGAACGCAGATGGGCTGCTTATTATAACCATAAGGATCGGTTCCAAAAGGTAAAAATCACTGAAAATCCCGTGAAACTTCACGATTACAAAACGTATTGGCAGTTGTACAGTCAAATGCTATTCAAAAGCAATCGGCAGAATAGGATTTATACTCGTCAAAGCTAATCTTTCGAAAAGGCTGTACAATATAATGTATTCTGCAAACAAGAATATTTAACTTTGTCACTCGTTTTTCAAGAATGCTAAAAGAAACTACTATTCATCAGAAGCAGGAATTTCAATTACAAATACCTATGCTGAGGTAAAGTTGCAGCTGTTAGTAGATCGCACAGCTTCATGCTTATGGAAAAATCTAGATGAAGTTATTATGTGCTTGCCCGATGATGGGAAACCGAATTTGCAGAAAGTTCTTAAGGCACCCAGCAGAGCACCCGAGACATTTTCAATGAACATTTACTGACCTCCGATCTATTACTCAGTAGTTCTGGAGCAAATCCAATCCAGCACTTCAACTACTTATTCCAAGTCAGTCAAACATGGAACTTGAGGGATTCAACGACGCAACGAACGCGAGTTTAGCTGAAAGTGAGAATGATTCGAATTCATAGCGGTTTCCAATTCATAAGAGTAGGACTTACGGTTTACTTTTTGCTGAATAAATATAACAATGAAGAAATTTTGTAACAAAGCGGAATTTCGCTTGATACTCATATTTGCTTAGTATAAGTTGGAATATTATACCGAAAGTGTACATCAAAAATCACGTATTTCACTGCTAGGTGAAGACAAGTTGTTATTTACAAGATATATCATCTAAAAATAATAAATAATAACTTTTTTGAGCTATTTGATGCATCAACTGACTTGAAATTGGATTTTGGATCAACATAAATCTTTTTATCTCTTTAGATATCAAAACCAGTGTATTGCACACATTGCAATAACTATTTGCCAAATTTAGCAAGCAAGTGTAGGTTCGGCCTTATCTTATACCATTGCACTATGGACAAAGACGAGCCGAAAAAACGGACGCAATTAAGATATGGCCTGCGGGCTAATAAAATATAGGTGATCTTATGTAAAATTTTCCGGAGAACCGCATGGTGCTCACCGCTTTCCTGTTTGTCATCGGGAAGTGACCCATTTTGGTCATTTTCCCCTATTTTTAACATCTCTTTACCCTTTTTAGACTATTCCAAGCCAGGCTTTGAGAAAACAAAACATCCTAACCTAATCATTTTGTGTAAAAAAGTCTACAGAATTGAATAGGGTTGGCTCCGTTTAGTTTAGAGCGAGATCATCGCTTCGAGGCTCATAGACTTCAGCTTCTGAAGCAGCGGAACGGTCGTTACGTAGCTATGGAGATACACGCAACTTTTTGCAAGTTAAGTTTTATACTAACCTTAATACAACAGATATACCGAAATGTCCAGATTGGCTTAAAAACATCCAAATGTTTATCCAAGAATTTGTCTTAGAAAATCCCGTAGTTGAATACACCATATGCCACGCTGCCATTGAATACTGCCATATGACCAGTTTTAGGTTCCCGTAGTACTCTAAACGGAAGTTCCGTAATGTGGAGCATGAACGAGTGCTCTACAGTATAATGTATTCATTCTCACTGACCCAAAATGAGATGGCAGCAGCAGATTTCATTTTATTTCATCTGTTACTTATGACGTGAAAAAATAATCCCACTGCGATCTAGAATATCTCCGAGAAAATGGATCTAAAATTTGCTAATATATTTTCTCATTGAAGGTCAATCTAAGGTGGTTTTTTCAGTTGTATAAGAATCGATCAAAAAATAGTAAAGATAGAGCCAAAAGTCTAACGGCAAGTACACTAATTTTTGAAGTCCCGGCGAGAACGTGAAGGTTAAAGTAGGTATGCAATAAGGCCGAACCTACACAATTGTGTAGGTATGAGAAACAATGTGCATAAGTAAGTTGTAAAAATTTTTAATTACATCAATTAGAAATACTGATTAACAACATTTTTTTATCCAAGCAACTTGGAAATACGGATCCAATAAGAATATACGACAGATAAAACTTGTTGCTGTTTTCACAAGATTTTGAAGACTAGACAATAATTAAGCCAAGCACAAAAGAAAACTTCTTTTCAGCTATTTTCTATTTTTTGATTTGATGTCATATATGTAAAAGTACGACATTTAGAAATGAAAGAAATTTTTTTTTTAAAAGTATGCCTGTCTCACCTACACAATTGTGTGGGCTCGGGTTTAAAGGGATAAACCAAACATTCTGGGTAGGAAAAGTCTTCTTCAATCAGTCAGTGCAGCCGACTTGTCTAAACGGTCAAGTTCCGGAGGCCTGTCTTACCGGCTTTTGCTTTGTAGCACGCGTAGTATGAGTATCGATTCGATGATGTTAATACACCTCATTAGTTCACTGTTGAAAAAAATCACATGCATGTTATGCGTTAATTGCTCAACCAGCCATGTCTAATTCACGTTGAGTGGGGTTTCTAACAATTTTATTTGTTTTCAATTTCAGCTGAATTTGTGGCTGAAAACGGTTTACCCAGACGGCTTCGGACGGCCTATACCAATACGCAACTTCTAGAGCTAGAAAAGGAATTTCATTTCAATAAGTATTTGTGTCGCCCAAGGCGAATAGAGATAGCCGCCAGTTTGGATCTTACTGAGCGACAGGTGAGTCGTGAGTTTGATTTGGTTCCTCAGTGTGCCATTAATGCCTAAACCCACAAACTGATGCGAAAATTACAAGTGAAATTTTTCCACCTAAAAATAATGAATCGAAATGCTTATTTACCCATATTAACTGTATAATTGGATATTCTGATAAAAAAAATCGAAATTTTTAAATAATTAAAAAAATATTGTAGATCGGTGACTGAAATCTTTTTGATATTTTTTGGATTCTATGATGTCTTTGGATTACATGATTCTATTTCATGTAAAATTATTCTTCATGTTTTTCCGTTAGGTCAAGGTATGGTTTCAAAACAGGCGAATGAAGCACAAACGTCAAACGCTGTCAAAAACGGACGATGAAGATTCGAGTAAAGATGATTTAAAAGGTAGCATCAATCTTTTTCTGGACGACAATGAGCGCTAAAAATTCGTTTTCTGTTTTCAGATTCCAATTCCAAGAAATCTTGCCAAGGTTGTGAGTTACCTTCTGATGATATTCCCGATTCTACATCTAACTCGAGAGGATTGAACAACAGCACGCCGAATAATTGTAAGTGAAATAGTTTAATTGAAGAACTATAGTTTAACATCATAATTAGAAATGAGCTTTTCATAAGGCTAATCTCATTTCATACTAGAAATAACGGTCACTGTGGGACTAAATTAACTGCATCAAATTACGCAATCCACCGATCGTCATTAACATTGCAATTTATTTTAAGCAAAACTCTGTGTGTATATTATTCTCATCGACAGCCACTACTCCTAATTCTACTGTTGAAATTGGTACGTCAACCAGCACCACGGTAAATGCTGATTCCAGTGTCGCATCATGCGGGAGTATCGATGAAGACGAAGAAGTGCATACCAATGTGAAGAAAAAACGTGAAAATGTATGTTACAAGCAAGTTCCAACATGTGCTAAATAATAACCGTGTTTATTTTTAGAGTACCAAAAAGGAAAGCTTTCTCGCCGCAAAAGGAATCAATCATCATAAAACTTTTGACAGTCGCAAGGATTCTAACATGAGTTCGCCGCAAATTCCAAGTACCACGAACGTTATAACATCTACTGGAATGATTCCCAACCCCGCATCACATAGTCAGTATAATCAAATCGGATTACATCCAGCGATTAGAAGCAAACCCCAGCATCAGCCAGATTACGAAAATGTCGCTGCTCACAATGGCGGCGGAGGCTACAGTAATCTAAACAAGCAAGAATACTTTAGTAAAGTAGATGTTAGCTATCATCAGTACACTAAGACAATGTCAACTCACCAGTACATTGCCCAACCTACAACAGCCAGCCAAAAGCCAGAAATGTCTTCAGCAATAAATGTGAAAAAAATTTGCACTCGATTTCACGCCGAAGGTACTAGAATACAGCAACATCACGAAGCGTACCCACATCAGAATCCGCATTTCTACAGCAGTGATGGCACTGCGGGCTACGGCAATTTCAGCAATATCCAGTGCTATCACAACGAATATGACATTCAAACCGAATCTAGTGGTAGTTACTATGACCCGAAAACTCAATCGTACTACTATGAGGGAGCACCTTATTATCATCAGCACCATCCCAACATAATCGGGTCATCCGGTGTGCCAACTGCAACGGAGTGTCAATCAAACAACTTTCTGAATAGTGAAAACACGGAAAATTTCAATTTCCATCAACCGTACTACGAGACGCATCAAGGTGGCAACCAGTATCATCTGGGCACCACTAGCAATACCACGAACAACATGATGGATATGAGCCATCAGCCGCACGGTCACGACCCGGTATATGCTACTCACGGTAACAACCTGCCCATCAGCTATGGACAAGCCAATGGAAATCTCGTTGGTAACAACGCTAATCCTAGCATTACACAGTTGGAAAACTCTAATTCATCTTCAGATTTCAACTTTCTAAGCAACCTGGCAAACGATTTTGCTCCCGAGTACTATCAGCTTAGTTAATGTAATTTGCATGAACAACTAATCTATTGAGAATATCCCCTGGAGAACGCTTTTATATCAAAAGAGTCAGTCATTGTTTTTATTATCGATTACATTTAACTGTAAATCTCTATTTTAAGTTTCCTTGCCCGTTTCCGCGTAAGCTAGATATGTGAATATATGGAAATATATATTATTCGAACAAATTTCGCCCGCCCTCGCGTTGTTGTTTCCAGAAGTGAATTTTCTCCGAGGCTGCTCGTTTTTCGCACAGAAAGGAAACCCATAAACAATCAATTACTGCTAATGCTTTCTCAGAAACTGTGTTTTAGAATTTTTTTTAATACTGTCCGTTTACAAAATTTAGTAAAATTCTGCCACTCTTCCACCCAATGATCGAACAATCATTTTGAAAAAAGAACATTTTACAGATGAATGTGAAAAACAATGCAGTTTATTATCTCAACATAATTTAAAAACAAAAGAAATTTTTCAGGGATGGGCACTATTGTTTAGATCTAAATGGTGCTCTTTCCCAAAGTTGAGCAGCCAAAGTTTATAACCAAGAATAGACCTACTTCTACTTCAGATTTAAGCCCACGAGATTTTTTATGACAATAAAAAATTAAATAATTATTATAAAAATTTAGGATGGCTGGCGCAGCATGTAATGGCTTTGATTAAACCATGTAGTCATTTCTTCTCAGCGGGATAAGGACCTTAGGTTAACAGCCTACTGTACCAGAACATACAAAAAGTTAATGAAAATGAAAGAAGAAATCTCTCCGGATTATTGGCAACGACCTTTAGCATGAAAACACGAACACGAATCGGAACATGGAATATACTGACCCTTGCCCAGCAGGGCAAGCTGGCTCAACTTGCAGGGGAAGCTAGCCGCCTGAAGCTTGAAATCCTGGGGCTGAGCGAGGTCCGCTGGCCGGGTACTGGCGAACACAGGACATCATCCGGGCAAGTCTTGCTCTACTCTGGCATACGAGGTGAAAATGCTACTCGAGAAAGAGGAGTTGGATTCCTACTGAGCCCAGGGGCACATGCGGCCCTGATGAAGTGGGAACCAATAAATGAGCGAATAATCGTTGCCAGATTTAGAACACGGGTTAGGAACCTTACGGCAATCCAGTGCTATGCGCCAACAAATGCTGCCGACCTGCAGGAGAAAGAGAGCTTTTACAGCCAGCTGAACAGCGTGGTTGAGAAAATCCCGAAGGGGGACATCCAAATTCACATGGGCGACTTCAACGCGAAGATTGGCTCAAACAACGCGGACCTTGAACGCGTCATGGGACGCCATGGCCTAGGAGAGATGAGCGAAAACGGGGAGCTGTTTACAGAATTCTGTGGTAATAACGACATGGTCATTGGTGGATCGCTCTTCCCCCATAGACCAGTACATAAAGTCACGTGGGTTTCCCGCGACGGCCGAACAGAAAACCAAATCGACCACATCTGCATCAGCCGGAAATGGAGAAGGAGCCCTCTTGATGTACGCAACAAACGCAGCGCTGACATTGCATCCGACCATCATCTTGTTATCGCTGAGATACGTCTGCGCGTCGCACGTGTCCAACGACGGGAGGAGAAAGTTGGGTGCCGCTACGACGTCCGCCGATTGGAGAATCCTGAGGTGAAAAGGGCCTTTGTTGAACAACTTGAATCTCGAGCCTCGGAGTTGCCATCTGGTGGAACCGTCGAAGAGCAATGGACCGGCATCAAGAACGCCTTCATCACGACCAGTGATGAAACCCTCGGCAAAGCGCGCAGTGGGCGGAGGGAATGGACTTCGGATGAAACTTGGAGGAAGATCGACGAGCGGAGAGAGGCGAAAGCCGGCATTGAGCGAGCGCGGACCAGATCGGCTAAGACAGCTGCCCGTCAACGATACGCCGAACTGGAGAGGGCTGTTAAACGTGCTTGTAGGCGGGACAAGAGAGCCTGGACTAACTCCCTAGCCGAACAAGGAGAAACCGCCGCCGCCAATGGTGATATCCGTTTGTTGTACGATATTTCTCGCCGCCTTAGTGGTGCCAGGATGAATACAAAGATGCCGCTAAAGGACAGAGCTGGTCAGCTATTGACTGACCGTACAGAACAGCTTAAGCGATGGACTGAACATTTTGAACAACTCTTCCGAGTTTCAAATGTCAGAGACCAACAAAACCAGCAGCGTACGACGCCTACAGTTCGTCGAATAAATCGCGTGAACTCGGAGGCGCCATCGCTGGATGAAATTGTAGCTGCCATCAAGAGTATGAAATCCAATAGAGCGCCAGGGATAGATCGTATTTCAGCCGAAATGCTCAAAGCTGACCCATCTTTGTCAGCACAGATGATGCATCAGCTTTTCAGCAATATTTGGGAAACCGCAACTTTTCCGGTGGACTGGATGCAGGGCATATTGGTCAAAGTCCCTAAGAAAGGAGACCTAACGGAATGCGGTAACTGGCGTGGTATCACGTTGCTCTGTATTACTCTCAAAGTACTCTGTAAGGTAATCCTCAACCGGATCCAGGAGAAGATCGACGCTACTCTCCGGCGGCAGCAAGCTGGATTCCGTGCTGGCCGATCATGTGTAGACCATATCACAACGCTCCGCATTATATTGGAGCAGATCAACGAATTCCAGGACTCTCTTCTGCTGGTGTTCGTTGACTTCGAAAAGGCGTTCGACCGACTCAATCACGAAAACATCTGGGGCGCACTTAGGCGTAGAGGAGTTCCAGATAAGCTAGTCCATCTCATCGAGGCTCAGTACGAGGCGTTCTCGTGCAAGGTTTTGCACGACGGCGTCTTGTCCGACCCCATAAGGGTTACTGCTGGCGTGAGACAGGGCTGCATTTTATCACCGCTTCTGTTTCTCATCGTTATGGATGAGATATTAGTTGGAGCAATTGACAGTAGACCAAATCGAGGATTGCCTTGGAATCCTCTAACGATGGAGCAGCTAAATGACCTCGACCTAGCCGACGACATTGTCTAGCTCGCAACGCCGAAACGATATGCAGAGCAAGTTAGACGACCTCTCCGAGAGCTCCCAGGCAGCAGGTCTCACAGTCAATGTAGCGAAAACTAAGTCTATGGTAGTGAACACTGACAATTCAACCAACTTTACAGTAGCGGGACAACAAGTTGAGCAGGTAGCCGTCTTTCAATATCTTGGTAGCCAAACAACGCCCGATGGTGGTACCAAGACTGATATAGCCACACGGATCAGGAAGGCCAGGGGTGCCTTTGCAGGTCTGCGAAACATTTGGCGCTCAAACCAGATCACTCTACGTACGAAAACCCGAATCTTTAATTCAAACGTTAAATCCGTACTGCTGTATGCCTGCGAAACGTGGTGCGTCTCAGCGGAGACAACGCAAAAACTGCAGGTATTCATTAACCGGTGCCTGCGATATATTATTCGTGCCTGGTGGCCTGATAATTGGATATCCAATGAGGAACTCCATCGTCGGTGTCATCAACGGCCGATAGCCACAGAAATTCGTGAGCGTAGGTGGAAGTGGATCGGACACACCTTGAGGAAAGGAGCGAACGAGGTTTGCAGAGCAGCACTCGACTGGAATCCACAAGGACAGCGTAGAAGAGGCAGACCCAGAGGCTCATGGCGACGGAGCTTAGCCAACGACATCCGGGCTGTAGACGAGAACCTATCCTGGCGACAGGTAAAAGCCATGGCGGGTAACCGTCAGCAGTGGAGATCTCTGATTTCATCCCTTTGTTCTGCCGGACCGGCGGACATGGACACATAAGTAAGTAAGTAAGTCATTTCTTACACCAATTTTAGGGCAAAACTTTAGATGTTAATGTCTGCTTGAGAAATTGGGATTTTCAATCTCGTCGAAATTTACAGTAGATATTATATAATAAGATTTTACAATCTCATTGCAACAAATATATTTTATTCGACAATACAACAATGGCGCTCCGACCATAATTCTATGTTCTACACAAAATACGTTTTTATATTGATAAAACTAATTAATACTCTCTTCACTGGAACACATACATTTGAATGGCACATTCAGGGAGCTTTGGTCATGATGAGTTCACTGCTTTTACCACCGTCTATTCTAAATCTCTAAATTATCCAGTATCCAGTTGACATGATAGCCAACGAACACGCCTACACCGGGCTCATGATTGTCTACGCTACACTGCCCAGCACCGCCAGAAATAACCCCAAACTGCACGTATTTGTAGTTACGCCCCGCCGGAATCATAGCCTGATATGGTCCTCCCGAGTCCCCTGCACAATGTCCTTCTCTGGATTTTCCCCGGGCACAAAACGTTGCTTCATCTATGCATAATTTCGTCCGGTTGGTAACTTCCAGCTCTGCCTCCAGTAGGACATTCGATGGTTTTTGTCTTTCCGTCACTCCCCAGCCCAATACGACCAGCTGCTTCGGTTTCAGCATAAGCAAAGTTCTGGTTATTGGAAGGCAAATTGGATATACCTGATCTGGAACCAGAGTAGCTTCGGTTGCTAATCGAATCAAGGCGATATCGTATTCTGAGCTGAAGCCGTTGAAATTTTCGTTACGAATTATTTTTTCAATGGCATGTATTTGACCTGGTCCGGCACACGTACTGTCCGTGCAATGCTGAATGTTGGATATATCGTGCACTCCCAATTGGATAGCTTTCGGTATAGTTTTTCCTCTTATACAATGAGCCGCTGTCAAGACATACTTCGGATTAATCAAGGAACCACTGCAATAAGTCTTCATCGTGTTCTTCTGCTTGTATAGAAGGTTAGCCATCCAAGGATATTGACCCGGCGCTGTCTCGCCTCCTTTGAGAATCTTATCCACAATGCGCACAACTCCACACCGACCGAGCCCAAGTTTAACGGCATTCTTGTGTCGAATGTAATCCAGTCCAGATCGAGCCGAAGAAGTCGCACAGCAAATCGAACTGCTGGGACGAGCATCCGACGGACAGTTGCTACGACGTACGAAATCCGCAAGGTGTGTATCTTCGTAAATGCGTCCATCCAGAAAAGCGCCGTAAATACGGTCACAATGTCGTACCGGAACACACAGTCCGGACTTACCGGTGGCGTCCTTACAGGAAGCAAATTCTGCAATGTTTGATTTGATTTGATTAATTATTTTTCCAGGGAAATAAAAATTATATTGTATAACGTGAAGTGACGCAAGGTATGAAAAAAATAGACTTTCCCTCTAGTTAAAGTGCATTCTTGAAAATCAATAAGTCTATTTTTAGCAATCATATAAAGCAATGCAAAACTTGGGTGCTACATTCCGTGTTCGAAACTTGACCTTCTGCTTTTATTCGACAGACTGCGCAACCAACTGTTAGAGAACAGGACAGTTTTTGGACTAGTATTACGATCCTGTTGGCTCTACCAGCCTCTCCCAGCAGATATTCGAACATACGACGACTGACTTGGCAGACCAGCGTCGCACCTCGGGACCGTCTGGAAGGCTTGCCACATAAAACCGTCAATTTATCTACTCAATCGTTATCGGTCACCTCGAAACTCACCGTTCTCAATCGCCATCAGCTGCTTGTTTGCTCTGGTTCTACGCTTTTTGGTCGGGGTATTCACTAAAGACTCTTCTGAACAGCAAAAATACTCCTATCGCAAAGTTAATACAGAAACCAATGAATCACACTTGCACGATTGATTCGAATCTCATGCTCACCTTATTGCCCTCTTGGTAGCAGAGATTTTCCTGTCGTTTCTTTACTGCTCTCGACTTTCTCACATCAGGGATTAACCGGCAATGTTCTGGAGCAACACAACGGCCGGAAAGTCCGCGTGAATTAACACAGTGCTTATCGATCGCGATATCGGCCGGTTCGCAGCAAACGTGCGGGTTTTCTCCTCTCTGATGACAGGCTCGAGACCAGATGTCTTTCTTAAGCGTGTAATTTTGCTGCGTATTATTCGCAATGATCGCATTGAAGATAGGTGGACAGAACTTTACTGGAACGCAAACTGCACGTGCTGATCGACACTGTCGCAGGGCAAACACTGTAAAAATATGAATCGAATTATTGTTCTTCCGCATGTCCCGCATGTATGTAAACCCATTACCTTGATTACTGGTGTAAGATAAAAGTAACGAATAAATTATTATACTACTGCACGAGATCATTTTAACGGTTTCTTCGTAATACAACCTACAACGCGATAGATTGTGCGCAATTAATTGGTCCAGCTGAACCACCTTCACTCATTGAACTAAACGCTAGCAGAGAGAGACACTTTGCTTTTATACCAGCGATCGAGCTTTGCCATTCATTCACGCTTAGATAAGCGTTCATTCAAACAAATTTCCCCGTCAAGCCTGAATGTGGGTGAGTGAAAGAAAAAGAAGTTCTTCTTAATTCATGACAAACCAGGCGGTCACTGTACTTCCCCGTCGACGCGATGGGGGTTTATGAACAACTTGGGACAGCACGGGGGGCTCCAACGTTATATTTTCGCTCAGATCTTCTGTGTGTAGTAATTTGCATAAACTGGTATTCAGACCAGTGATGACGTACAGCAACTCTTAAAGTTGAGCGTAAGCCAAAACTCAAACGCGTCATTTTCAAACGCGTATAAATGGTATTTAAGGATGGTCTTCGCTAGTTTTAGACTAGACCGCGGCATTTGTTTACGATCCATGTTGTTGTTTATTTTGGCAACGTTCCTTCTTGTCTCTTATTCTTATCTCTTCTTACATAAGAGGAGTACATTGATTGAATTTTGAACCAACCTATGATTCACTCAATCTCTTCTAATAATGCCGATGCATTGGTACGGTATCGCTGTGCAACAAAAATCGCAAAGAATGAAACTCACAAAATAGAACAAAAAACACTTTCTACTTTAGTTTTTTAATTTTCGCTTGTGTACACGGGAAGAAATTCAATCTACAAAATAGGCCAAATGATTCATGATTTCAGGATTCTAGCATATATTTTATAAAAATACACCATGAAACTTCTTGCTATACAACACAATACCAGATTTCATGATTTTACTCATGGTATCAGAATCGGAATTCCTTCCGTGTAAACGTTGAACTGCTTTGAGTATTCAGTGTAATCAACATGGATTTATTAGACATACCTATACGTACTGAATGAATGTCATATTGTACCTCTTCCACGTACATACTCAGCATTGTGGTGTTTAAATTTCCCAAATCCAACTGTGGAAGCGTTTAACACCGGTGTACAGCATGTACTGAATAGAACTAGCCGAATAAACGTTTATTAAACAAGAAATTACAATTCGTTTCGGCCCCTTTGTTTCCATACACGGCGCGCATTGTTGTTGTAGTAACCGAGATTAATTAGCCTTAACTTCGCCATTCTTGAACGTACAGGTTACGTTAGTGTAGGCTGATCAAACGTCCCGGATTTTTCAGAACAATTCTGGATTTGGATGACTTGCCTCGATTGACCAAGTGTCTTGAACGTCAGAGAAACACTACAGGCGAGACAGATGGTTTATTATGAAAATATCGAAGATTTTTTCAGGAAAATCGCTATTTACGAAGTATGGTTGAAACAAGTACCTTCAGCTGAGTTTTCTTTTTAATGTTGAATTAAATTGCCTCTAAATGATTACCAATAGAACCAATTTGGGCTTTTTAGAAATATCACTCCAGTATATTTTGAGTCATTCATACCTTCATTACATGAGGAAATCGTAAAATTATTTTGGACTCAACTTGCATATAGACGTTGAAGTCCATGCGACAAGTCATACTGTGTCGTATAGATACCATCTTCAGTAGACTTAAACCCACTAAATTATGTCCCTAAAGCTGGCAGTACAAAGTTAGCAGAACATTAGCTGCACCATTCAGTTAATTGATGCTCAATTAATGCTAATTAATGCTCCTAACGACGAATTTAATAGTCCATTGTTTCATAGGAAAAAGCAATGCACTGCTAGCTTTAGATAAAGTTGGCAGGACAATGTTCGGAATTGGCACTTCCGGTGCAGATAGAGCTACCCAAGCATAACCAAAATTTAATGCTCATTTAATGCTCTAGGAAAAACATAGTCTCGGTAACTTTGGTAGTCATTTTCCATGAAAAATTGAGCGAAAAAGAAAATGTACTGATAGCTTTAGATAAAGTTAGCAGGACAATGTTCTGGCTATCAAAGTTACCGAAACTATGGTTTTCCTAGAGCATTAAATGAGCATTAAATTATGGTCATACTTGGGTAGCTCTATCTGCACCGGAAGTGCCATTTCCGAACATTGTCCTGCTTAACTTTATCTAAAGCTAGCAGTGCATTGTTTTTTCCCATGAAACAATGGAGCATTAAATTCGTCGTTAGGAGCATTAATTAGCATTAATTGAGCATCAATTAACTGAATGGTGCAGCTAATGTTTTGCTAACTTTGTACTGCCAGCTTTAGGGACATCACTGGCCCCGAGGAACGACCCCACCAATAAACTATTTATGATTTCAATTATTTATTATTGAATTCAGGATCTTTTTTTACACAAATGTAGCATTTTCTTCATACTTTTAAGAAAAACTACGGATAAAATTATTCGCCACGGTTTCGAAGGAATTCTCGAACTTTTCCAGTAATATGGCTCATTGGGCGGCGCACACTTTCTTCGTCCATCGTTTTGGCTATCTTATTCCGTCAGACCTTCATCTGATTGATATCTTTGACCACTTTTCCCTTTGCCTTTTGAGTCTCCTCTTCATGATTGGTCAGTATTTCTTAATAGGGCGGAACTGGGAGCAATTGGGTGGGTTAAGGTCTTTCGGAACAAACTGGACCCCTTTCTCTGCATACCATTCTTGAACGACTTTACTGCAATGACAGCTTGCAAAATCTGGCCAAAACATCACGGGATGGTGGTGGGATCGAATGAACGGAAAAAATTCGTTTTTGGCGACACTCCTTTTGGTACAGTTCCAACGTCATTGTCTTATTTGTAACGGAAACATTCGTTTTTCTGCCACAGCTGCAAACGCCCTGTCAAATCATAAATTTTCGTGCAAATTTGTCGGCAAAAACAAATTTAAATCCCTCCGAGCCGTCGCCAGGTAAATTTTTTGACCTGACATTTGCCCGAAGTCAGCCTTGACATAGGTTCCATCGTCCATCAGAAGACACCCGTCAAACTTGGTTAGCACCCGGTCGTATAGCTTTCGAGCACGGATTTTGTCCATACTATTCTGTTTTATGGTACGGTTTGGCTGTTTGCTAGCTCGATACGACTTGATTCCTTGCCAGAGTCGAATTCTCCTGACGGTACTTTGCTTTGGACAGCACCGAATTTTCTGACCAAATCACGGTCCGGCAGATTGGGATTCCTCTTGATGGTCTTCAAAATATTACCACGCAGTTTCCGGTCGACGGTTCCACACCGATGATTAGCTTGAGGCTTCCGAAACGTCGTCAATGTTACCTTATACCGTTTGATAATGCACCATGCGGTATATCTGGGTAATTTCAGCTGTTTTGCTAGCTCAGATGCAGACCACAATGGATTTTCCAAATAACATTTGGTCATTTTTCCCCTACTTTCGGCTTCCATGTTGTTTGTTTACAAAATACAGTCGTTTTGTGGTATATCAAAAATACATAGGTGAACCTAAAAATAAAAAAATAAGAAAACTTATCCAATTTAATTCTACTATGTGTATTTTATTCAATGACAGATACGTATTTCGCCTACGACTTGCAGGCTTCCTCAGTGTCTGTTTTCACATAGGTGAAGCTAACAAAATTTCCGACACGTGGGCGCTAAGAACTTCCAAATCCGTCCACCAAGAGCGCCACAATATGAGCAAAAGTTTGTTCCAATTTTAAATGAAGCTAGCTCTATGCCATATATGGAACAGCTTGGTAAAACATTCGAAACTTATCGCAATTCAAGGAAATTGTTAGGTGCTACGATCTATGGCCGATACCACGTACTATCGCAAGCAGCGTCGTTGCCGTGGGCTTCGTGTAGTGAACAAACACGTGTAGTCCGTGTAAGATAGTACATTCGTTAAATAGCAAACCTTGGTTGATCTGCGAGCTTCGCATACTGAAGACGGAAAAAAGGGCTGAGCTTAGGACATATTCCAAGTTTCGCTCCCTTGCACTGCCTGAGCATTACGTAAGATTGAACCCTGTGTACAAGAATACCAGTCGGGAATGCTTTAGACGACATTTGCAGAGAATTCAGCGTAATCTGAAGGTGAAACCGAAAACTTTCTGGAAGTATGCAAGTGATCAGTGCCTACTTTTAATATGACCCTGAATGCTGAGGCTGCTTCGGATCCTCAGTATTCTGCCAACTATTTGCTAATAAATTCGGGCGAACGTTTTGCGATGAAGTTATGCCAGACGATCAAGTTCTTCAGGCTGCTTACAATGTTCCGCTAATGACTGGGAATACTATAATGATGTAATGATTTCTTAACGTTAAAATCCTCGACTTAGAGCGGCCCACATGGTATTTCGACTGAGTTTTTGAAAAAGAACATCACTGACCTGCTGCCACTTCAAAGTTATTCGAGCTTGTGATCATGACTCCGCTCCTGTCACACTGTGAACAATACCTAAGTGATGATCAACATGGATTTTATTACAGGCAGATCAACCATTACGAATGTCCTGTATCTCGCATCATATATTGCGGAAAGCTCATCGGTTCGTGCTCAAACGGACGACATCTATACTGATTCATCTGCGGCGTTCGACAAAATCAATCATACTATTGCAGTTGCTAATTTGGAAAGGCTCGGTATCGGCGGGTATGTGTTGCGTTGGTTTAATTCCTATTTCGCAGGTCGTAAACTGATTGTAACGGTTAAAGGTTTTCAATCCAATGCGTTTTTGGCTTCATCTGGAATCCCACAAGGGAGTCAATTGGGACCGACTATCTTGCTGCTATACTTCGACGATGTCAACCACGTTCTTAAAGGCCCTCGTTTATCCTACACCGACGATCTGAATATTTACTCGCTCCAAGTTGTCTTTAAAAAATCGTTAAATGAAAAATGCATTTTATATATTCTTGTTCTTGTTTATTCTTTGAGAAGGGAAAGGCCCACGGAAGTGGATCGGCTTTAACGGCTCCTTCTTCAGCAGACACAAAACCTCCATTTTTGCATCAACAGATTACACACCAAACGATACAACTTACTTGTGTAGTTAGACATTGAAAACTTAAAATTATTACACGGATTAAAAACTATTATCTGTATGCTAACGGGTAACACTACACAGGTACAATGACTTAATTTATTTTAAGGCACGTAAAAAAGCTTGTTTAAGAACAGAACGAGACAAATGGATATCGAATACATCATAACAACTGTTGAACACACGACCCATGCCAGAGAGAGGTTCGTTTTGACCATAATTGGTGCATGACGCGGGAAGATTGAGAAAATGGTGACATCGGAGATGCCAACGATGGATGTCGATGTTCAGGAGCCGAAGTAAAACTGAACTGTCAATTTGAAAGGTTAAGATGTCAGAAATAAAAATTTCGTAAGCAGCCTCTCGCCGTACAGCCAAAGAATCAAGCCCAGTTAGATTACAGCGGTGTTCATAGGTTGGAAGATTCAAAAGGACGTTCCAAGGGAGGAGTCGTAAGCGAACAAATTTTCGTTGGATAGATTCCAATCCGTTGAATGCTGTTTTCGACCGTACTAATGAACACAATATAACGTTTTTAAGCACTGGATATTTTCGAAATATTTAGTAAACCGGAACAAAAAGCCAAGATTTTTCGATGCTTTGGCTGAAACAAAAGCTACATGTTCCTTAAATGTTAGCTTGGAGTCTAGTAGAATTCCTAAGTCCTTTACGCACGTTTCCCTTGTTAAAGATGTTCGAGATACTTTACAATTATGGCACAAAATTGTTCTTTTGCGTGTAAAAGAAATACAGGAGCACTTGGCGGTATGTAGGAGCATTCTATTCATTGTACACCAGACAGCGAAATTATACAGCTGCATTTGTAAGAACTGAGCATCTGCGTTATTTCTGATAATTCACTACCTTGGGGTACGCCAGAGGTGTGATGGAGAAGGGTGATGAGATGACGTTACCAATTTTGACGGACATTGAGCGTCCTGTAAGGTAGGGCTCGAACCAGTACAACGTATTATCACTTATTCCAAGTTGCTCCAAGTTACACCGATAAGTCGGTGTAGATTGCAACAACTTGGAGATGTTTCTGCAGTGAGTGAGCTATGAAGGATGTGTATGAAACCAAGTTGGTGCAGGTGGACCGTTTGGGCATGAAACCCTGCTGGGTATCATCAATATAGCGAGAAAAGTCTAAAGTTAGGTATTCGAATACAATAAGCTCGAAAAGCTTTCCACTAGCACAGAGTGAAGCGATTCCTCGATAAATAGCTACGTTCTGCTTCGAACCTTTTTTATGGAGCGGGAACACATACAACATTCTCCAGATGGAAGGAAAAACACCTGATAACAGCGACTTATTGAAAATTCTGGATAAAGGGTCGCATATAGTAGAACTGCAAAAGGTTAGTATTGGCATTTTTACATATTCGACGATGCGGTTAGAAATACAATTAACAACTTTTGTTCGAAATTCAATTCATTTTGTGGAATAATGAAATTTTCTGGATCAGTAAATAAATACTAGCGCAGTTATTTGTTATAATGTTTATGTTGGTATAACAGCTGTAAAGATTCGGCAATGCAATTCTTTTGGCTATTTCTTTTCAATCGATTTATGAATCAAATAAAAATAAACAACTGATGGCTATTGACATCGAATACCTATCGAAGAGCTTCAAACGAACCTTTGAACATTCCTTCTTCTTTATGACCTCTCAGTTATCGTCAAGGTATGATGCTGGTCTAACAAACCAATCGACGTATGTCGGAGTCTTGGTTGGGCGGCTTAATTTGTGGTAGTACGAAGTTTATATGTATACACTATACAGAATAAAATAATACAAGCCAATTGCAACGGCACAACTATTACGCACAAACACAGAAACGGCCTTTCGAGATTCCGCTATAATTCCACGTTGTACACTCAATATGTTATAATCTGATAATTATAAAGCTAAGACTAATCAATACTTTTCGCACTTGTGGGTATTTTAAATTTTTCTTTCTGTGTATTTTAAATCTTCAAATTATCCAATATCCAGTTGATATGACTGCCAACGAACACACCCACCCCAGGTTGCTCATCGCGCACGTTGCAATAGCGGGCACCTTTAGAAATCACCCCAAACAGGACACATTTGTTATCATTTTCATTATTCACCGGAACTGCGGCCTGATATGGTCCTCCTGAATCTCCTTTGCAATGTCCTTCTTTGGATTTTCCCCGAGCGCAAAACGTTTCCTCGCTTAAGCATGTTGCCGTCCGTTTGGTAAGTTGCAGCTCTGCCTCTCGCAGTACATCTGATTGTTTTTGCTTTCCCGTGCCACCCCAGCCGAGCACGACTAGCTTCTTGGGTTTCAGCATGAGTAAAGTTTTGGTTATTGGAAGGCAAATTGGGTATACCAGATCTGGAATCAGAGTAGCTTGGGTTGCTAATCGAATCAAGGCGATATCGTATTCTGAGTTGTAGCCGTTGAAATTTTTGTTTGGAATTAATTTTTCAATGGCATGTACTTGACCCGGTCCGGCATATGTTTTTTTCATGTAATACTGAATGTTGGATATATTATGTTCTCCCAATAGGACAGCTTTTGGCAAAGAGCTAAGTTTTATGCAATGAGCAGCTGTCAAAACATACTTTGGATGAATCAACGAACCACTGCAGTGAGTTTTCCACGTGTTCCTGCATTTGCTTAGGAGCCTAGCCATCCAAGGGTATCGACCCGAAGCTGTCTCACTTCCTTCGAGAATCTTATCCACAAAGCCTTCATGACCACAGTGGTCGAGCCCAAGTTTAGCGGCATTCTTGTGTTGGATGTATTCCAGGCCAGACCGAGCAGTCGACGTCGCACAGCAAATCGATGTACTTGGACGAGCATCCGAAGAACAGCTGCTACGACGTACAAATTGCTGTAGACTTGTATTTGTGTTGATACGTCCATCCAGAGAAGCAGGGTAAATATGATCACAAAGTCGAACCGGAACACATAGACCGGGCTCAGCACGGGCGTCCTCGCAGGCAGGGAAGTCTGAAAGTTTGATTGTATAGTTTGAAGTTGGTATTGTAATTTGAGTTGAGAATTAAATTATTAAACCTACCATTCTGAATCGCCAAAGGCTGCTCATTTAATCTGGTTCCATACGTCTTGGTCCGGCTACTCACTAAATACTCGTCTGGACAGCAGAAATACTCCTATCGTGAAGTCAATACAGAAGCCGATGAATTACAATTCCCTGATTGATTCGAATATCAATCTTACCTTTTTTCCATCTTGGTAGCAAAGATTCTCCGGGTGTTTCCTTGCCTTTTTCGACATTTTAGAATTATGAAATGAGCAATGTTCTGGAGCAACACATCGACCGGAAACTTCGTGTGATCGAACGACACAGTTCTTACCTATGGTCGTGTCAGTTGGTTCGCAGCAAAATCGCTTTTTGCCTCCACTCTTGTAACACTCGAGGGCTCTGATGTATGACTTCCGAATATGATTCTTTTTACTTGCAACGATCGCATCGTAAATAGGTGGACAGAACTTTGCTGCAACGCAAACGGCACTTTTCGATTGACACTGTCGCTTGGCCAAGACTATATAAAAACAAGTGTCGAATAATTATTTTTCTCGCATTTCCCGCTGGTAAAATTTCATTACCCTGATTATTGGTGTAAGATAAAAGTAACAAATACAGAAGAAAAACACTACACGAAATCATTTTAACGGTTTCTTTGTAATACATCCTAGGGTTGGATAAATTGTGTGCACTTAAGATTCAAACAGTCGTCATTGACTTTTGGGTTTAACTATTTACTCAAATACTAATTATTAAGCACAACTAACAACTGGAACCAACTTCATTCACTGAACTGAACGCTCGTGAAGCGAGACATGCGTCTTTTATAGCGGAATTCGTTATATGTTGCTATTCATCTGCCTTTAAAGAAGCATTGATTCGAAGAAATTCATCCGTCGATATCGTATGTGAATGAATGAAAAAACAGGTTCAAAATTTATAACAAACCAGACGGTCACCGTATTTCCCCAAACAAAGCGATAGGAACTGCTTAGGACAATATTGGAGGCTCGAACGTTTCATTTTCAATCGCATCTTCCCACAGTAGTGATCGACGAAAGTGGCAATGATGATAGTTGGCATTCAAGGCCTATGAATTCAGGGCCTTAAATTATCACCGAATTTCAAACAAAACAGAAAATCGTTTTTCTCAGCATACATTGTTTTTTATGCTTCTGAGTTTCGTATGTACAACTGCACAGTGATTTTTACCATAGTATACAAGTTCAATATATCGTGAAAATAGACAACAATTTTAAATGAAAAGAAAAATCTCATGTCCAACAGCTGAACGCAATAGATGCTAAACCACAACATAAATTGCTTTTATTGATTTTCACTGCTCAAACGTGAATATCAGTTTGTTACAATATCACATTATATATTCTGATTCACATTCTGATTCAATATCACATTATATATTCACATTATATATGCTGATATTCTATATTCTCGTGCATGAAGTTCATGCTGGCTGCGTTTAGCTATTATGTACGTTTGATCAAAGCAAGCAGATTTTCAATGCAAGGTAGACTGATAATTCAGAAGTTTGAACGTTATTCAATTCAATTCAATAATCAATTCGTTTCGCAGTGAAATAAAATTCGATGGCTTGGAGGTGCTTCAAAGGGGCAAAAATAGGCAGCTTAGCTAAGACCGAATGATCAATAAAAATTAGTCAACATATTTTAAAATGAATTACGATTACATTGTTCACGTTGTAGCTTTAACAAAATTTTAAAGATTAAAAAACTCAAACTTTGGGCAAAATGTGGTGTGGACTTGGCAAATAAATTAATAACCAAGCTATAATTATCCGAGGCTCCTTTTTATGCGGCTTGGATAAAAAGTCTTACATCAAAAATGTACTATGAACAAAAATGATGCCGGTTTACTAAAAAATTGGACTTCTACGTCGACTCCAGATGAATCACTTCTGCGTAAATTATAGAATATGAGATTAATAGATTTAATATTTCAGTTTATCCTCGTCTTTGACGACAATTTGATGACGTCTCGTACTATATGGTTGACAGCTTCCAGATAAAAATTAAGAAAATATTCAATGCGTATTAAATACCATCACCCAAATAAAAATATTCAAACACAAACATAATTTTTATATTCAGATTATAGTGACTCACTCCGTACCTATTAGTCTGTTCCCTGTGCTCTAAATCTGCAACTTAAAACCGGAACTGGTTTTCTGTGTGTTCATTATGGTAGCTTACGTAGAATATATGTAAATACTGCGGCGGAATAAAATTATGCAATGATATGCCATCACATCCTCCGCATTGAGCAGTAGTATGCAGAAGTGATTCTCTCGTCTGACGTCTGAAGTGACGTCTAAAGATTCAAAGCTGTAAAACAAAAATATCTTTCTGGTTTACTAACGTTCCCTCTTTCGGAACTTGAACCTTCTGATTTTCATTCGACCGCTTTAGCTGCGAAAGCTGTTAGAGTACAGGACAATTTGTGACGCAAGTGCTACTATCTTATTGACCCTAATAAGCTGAGATTCGCACATGAAACAACTAAAACCGTGCCGTACCTTGAGGCCAACCGGGAGGTTTTTACAACAAAAATGTGCATTTTTTTTTGTTAGTTATAAAGTTTCCGCAGTAACCAATCCGGAATGTTTGGTTACATATTTATTTTGAATATGAATAACAAAAACGTTTAAGGAGCATCAGACTATCCAGGTAACTAATAGGCATTAGCATAAGCAGCAAATTAATCGTTTATTAGCACCCCTGGCGTTTTATACTGCACGTTGCTGTTTATCAGCCTTTTGACTGCATAGTTGTCACATCCATAATTCTAGTTAAATTCTTCTTGTCAGTAACTTGCAAATAACGTCAATAACGATAAAGCACAGAAATGCAGTGCGGAATACAGCATACACCCGGGCAACATTACAATAGATCAATAATGTTGTGGTCAAAGTGATAAGCCCATACAAAAAAAAAACTTGCAAATAAGCATTGTTAGCACTGTAAAGGATTGGCAGTAAAATAATTGCATATTTTGCAAAAAATAGTTTCTAACTAACTTTTAAGGCGACTTAAATGCTTAAAGGTTTGCATTTAAATTGCATTGAAAATTGGTTACCTGGGCATACCAATCGGAAGGACGGTAAATAGGAAACGCGACACAAAAATTGCAAAGCCTAGGTGCTGCATTCCGTTTTCGAAACTTGACCTTCTGTTTTTATACGACAGAACAATTACAGGGCAGTTGCTACGATTGCCTAGTTGCCTATTGACTCTAACAGCCCCTCCAAGTCGGGATTCGAACATACGACGACTGGCTTATTAGGCCAGCATCATTCCTCGAGGCCAACTGGAAGGCTGGGAAATGCGACACCACAAATCCAAAAAAAAAATACATCGTACTTACTTACTTACTGGCTCGCTGTCCTTCAGGATGGACCACATGTGTAAAAACTTCGAAAGGCATCGAACCGAAATGACAAACAGAACATGATGACCAACACTCGTGCAAGGAATTTGTACAGGATGTGGCTCACCTACATCAAGGTCAATACAAGACAAATGCCGGGACAGGAATACTATGTTGCTATCTCTAAGTTTGTAGCACTCGAGAGTGTACGAAAAACAGTCAAAATTCGCAAAAAAAAAATTTCTTGTCTGGCAAGCGAACTGTGGATATGGCATCCACAGCCGTATCAGCCGTTCATCACATCAGGGACCGTCAACGAACGAATTTTTGGAAGAACAACTATTTGCCCTTCTTGTTATCCTACAAAGGCCTAACACGCGGATCTGCCACTGTACCAGGCCCATCTTAGACTAATACAATGTTGTTTTCTTATCTATTAATCTTCACCCGGTCAATTTTTTGGTTGAAAACTGCTCAAAATCTTTGTATATTTGTATTTACGCTGCAATAATGTTGTAACTTTATCATTAGCAAACAAACGTTCAATTTATATGATTTATATGACAAAGTGTAAAGGCCTGACCTAGCGTATATGGAAAAGAAATGCAGTGCTCAATTTAGGCAGGTTGTAGATCACGTTCAGCTCTATAAATGTTTCATACATGAGCTTTAGAGATTGTGCTTCTATGATGCAATGTAGTTGAAATAATTTTTAAAATTGAATAGAAATATTATTTCAGTCTAATGACATTTTTTCTGTGTTATTAGGTAAAACTTTACAAATCTTGATCAAAAAGACGTAGGACTGCGTCTTACTTTAATAGGGTGGCATGCTGCGAAAACAAAAATGATCGTAACACGAATAAATGATAGATGGCGAGTTTCATGCCGATTGCCGAGTTACGAGAGTCGATGCCGATTGATCCATTTAGAGACACTTCAAGTGCGAAGAAACGTCGCAAGCGCTATGTTTGCTGCCGATATGTTGCAGAAAGAATCGATTGTCCCGCTATTTTGGGAAAGATTAATCTGAACGTAGGTTCCAGAGCACTGCGAAATGTCACAATGCTGCGAATATCATTTTAACGCACCCACTACGAACAGTGCTATGACCGGAGTACAGCGAGTTTTAAATAAAGTTGCCGTTGTCTTTAAAAAATCGTTAGATGAAAAATGCATTTTATATATTCTTGTTCTTGTTTATTCTTTGAGAAAGAAAAAGCCCCTGGAAGTGGATTGGTTTTAACGGCTCCTTCTTCAGCAGATACAAAACCTTGATTTTTGCATCAACAGATTACACGCCAAACGATACAACTTACTACTAACTACACATTAAAAACTTAAAATTATTACACGTATTAAAAACTATTATCTGTATGCTAACGGCTAACACTACACAGGTACAATGACGTAATTTACTTTAAAGCTAAAAAAGCTTGTTTAAGAACAGAACGAGACAAATGGAAATCGAATACATCATAACAACGGTTGAACACACGACCTATGCCAGAGAGAGGTTCGTTTTGACCATAATTGGTGCGTGACGCGGGGAGATTGAGAAAATGGTGAGATCGGAGATGCCGACGACGGATGTTGATGTTCAGGAGCCGAGGTAAAACTGAACTGTCAATTTGAAAGGTTAGGATGTCAGAAAAAAAAATTTCGTCTCGCCGTACAGCCAAAGAATCAAGCCCAATTAGATTACAGCGGTGTTCATAGGTTGGAAGATTCAAAGGGACGTTCCAAGGGAGGAGTCATAAGCGAACAAATTTTCGTTGGATAGACTCAATCCGTTGAGTGCTGTTTTGATAGTACGGCGCCCAGACTACAGCTGCATATTCTAATATCGACTAATATCTGTTCGGGTTTTTAAGCACTGGATATTTACGAAATATTTAGTAAACCGGAACTAAAAGCCAAGATTTTTCGATGCTTTGGCTGAAACAAAAGCTACATGTTCCTTAAATGTTAGCTTGGAGTCTAGTAGAATTCCTAAGTCCTTTACGCACGTTTCCCTTGTTAAAGATATTCGAGATACTTTATAATCATGGCACAAAATTGATCTTTTGCGTGTAAAAGAAATACAGAAGCACTTGGCGGCATTTAGGATAATTCTATTCGTTGTACACCAGTCAGCGCAATTATACAGCTGCATTTGTAAAAACTCAGCCTCAGCGTTGTTTCTGATAATTGCGAAGAGTTGAAAATCATCTGCATATGATAATTTCATACAATTCAGTGTAAAATTGAAATCGTTCAGGTAAAGCAGAAAGAAATACGACCCCAGATAACTACCTGGGGCACGCCAGATGTGACGGAGAAAGGTGATGAGATAACGCTACCTATTTTGACGGATACTGACTCGAACCAGCACAACGTATTATCACTTATTCCAAGTTGCTGATGTTTTGCTACTGCAATCTGGTGATTGATTTTATCAAAAGCTGCCGATAAGTCGGTGTAGATTGCATCAACTTGGAGATGTTTCTGCAGTGAGTGAGCTAGGAAGGATGTGTATGAAACCAAGTTGGTGCAGGTGGACCGTTTGGGCATGAAACCGTGCTGGGTATCATCAATATAGCGAGAAAAGTTAAAAGTTAGGTATTCGAATACAATAAGCTCGAAAAGCTTCCCACTAGCACAGAATGACGCGATTCCTCGATAAATAGCTATGTTCTGCTTCGAACCTTTTTTATGGATCGGGGACACATACGACATCCTCCAGATGGAAGGTAAAAGACCTGATAACAGCGACTTATTAAAAATTCTGGATAAAGGGTCGCATATTGTAGAACTGCATTTTCTTAAAATGATTGAAGGTATTCCATCGGAGCCAGTTTTTGAGGAACTCTTTAACCTGCAGCAAGCGTTCTGGACAGTTTGAGGAGAAATGGTTGGGTGAGAGCCAAGTGCTGCATTGCGTGGTACATTTGAAGTAGCATTCAAAACTTGTTGATTACTAAGTTTCTCGTCGGAGAAAATGCGCTAAATTGTTTACGAAAGAGTTCGCATATGTCCGATGCATTGGAAGTTTCAGCTCAACAAGAGTCATGGTTGTGGGAAAGCCAGATTTATTTCGTTGCTCATTTACATACTGGCAAAACTTTTTTGGGTTACAATGAGGGCATTGCTGCATACAGGTTTGATAAGTGCAGAATAGCTTCTTGTTCAGCAGTTTGTAACGATTATTCAGAGAAATATAACGACATTTAGATTGATTTGTGCGAAGTTTAGAGTGTTCGAGAATGTTTGGGCTGCCAAATTAGTATCCATGTCCTCTAGTATTGAGTACTACTTTATATTTAATAAAAATTGGTTCATCTTTATGAAACCGGTTTTTCCATAGTTATACGTGAGAAGTTCTTTAGGTTCCTCAAAAGAACATGGTTTGGCTTGGTAGAGGAAAATGTAAAGCGTAGTTAAACAGAATATCCAGCTGATAAATCAATAATAAAAGTATATTAATTAAAATTTTACAAAAGTAGTATACCAAGCGACTATTATTCATCGTATAATTTGTAACGATGATAACTTTTTGTCGATTTCATTTCGATTTGTTTTGGTGCGTGAATTATCGGAGGAATAAAGAAAACAAAAAAGGAGTTAAAGCAAAAGGTTAGCATTGGCATTTTTACATGTTCGAGGAGGCGGTTAGAAATACAATTAACAACTTTTGTTCGAAATTCAATTCATTTTGTGGAATAACGAAATTTTCTGGATTAGTAAATAAATACTAGCGCAGTTGGGTATGAAATGGGGAAGGCAAATGAGGAGCGTCCAATATAGCTCTAGCTATCCCAAGCCCCTACCTAGCGCCTCCACGTGGCCATACCCGGTAATGCTCTATTGAGTAGCCAAGCTAGGAGGTGCGATACTGTGTGGTTCCCGGCTGCCTGATCTCATAATCGAGGTTTTGGGCAGACGGTGGAGCCACACGATCTGGCAAGCATAATATAAGTTATTTTAATTATTTTTTCGTTTTAGCTTATGAAGCATTTACTGCTTTATAGTGAAAACTTTGGCCAATACGAGTGTTAATACTGCACATGGATATTGGATACCAGAAGAAAAATTAAATTAATTATTAGAAGCGTTTATGGAAACTAAAAGGACGCAACTCTATTCCATTCGAAGGACTGCTGGTGAGATTGTTCTATTTTTACCCAAATATACCACATTTCATAAATAAACTACAATCGGGAAGAGGGAGGGACCGTCAGAGCACTTGTTTGAAGCGGTGGGCCTAGGGAGAGTGAAACAGTCAACTTTCTAGGGTTAATCTTGGCCCGATTAACAGCACATCGTGGATAATGAGCGGCCTCTTCTCCCCACCTACTGGAGTCATTCTGCATTAAGACGGTTTATTCAACGATTGACTCAGGTGACTTAGCCCTTGGAAGGAGATTCTCTAAATCCCTGGTACGTGTAAGTGATGTTGCTTATCGACCAATTCCCTTTTGGCCCTTCATACAAGAGTTGGGAAGCATGACTAATCGTTGAATATGTTCAACTCTTTTTGACATGATAGGCTCATTGCTATGAACGGATGTTCTGCTAAGGCAGGTGGTAGTACCATATATTCATATTCGTATTCATAGTAAATAAATACTAGCGCAGTTATTTGTTATAATGTTAATGTTAGTATAACAGTTGTTAAGATTCGGCGATGCACTTCTTTTGGCTATTTCTTTTCAATCGATTTATGAATCAAATAAAAACAAACAACTGATGGCTATTGACATCGAATACCTATCGAAGAGCTTCAAACGAACCTTTGAACATTCCTTCTTCTTTATGACCTCTCAGTTATCGTCAAGGTATGATGCTGGTCTAACAAACCAATCGTCGTATGTTGGAGTCTTGGTTGGGTGGTTTAATTTGTGGCAGTACGAAGTTTATATATATACACTATACAGAATAAAATAATACAATCCAACTGCAACGGCACAACTATTACGCACAAACACAGAAATGGCCTTTCGAGATTCCGCTATGTACACTCCACGTTGTACACTCAATATGTTATGATCTGATAATTATAAAGCTAAGACTAATTAATAATTTTTGCACTTGACTGAAACACTGCATTGTATGGCATATCCGAGAAACTTTGACCAAGGTGAGTTCACTGTTTTTAACTCTGTGTATTTTAAATCTTCAAATTATCCAATATCCAGTTGATATGACTGCCAACGAACACACCCACCCCAGGTTGCTCATCGTGCACGTTGCAAAAGCGGGCACCGTCAGAAATCACCCCAAACAGGACATATTTGTTATCATTTTCATTATTCACCGGAACTATGGCCTGATATGGTCCTCCTGAATCTCCTCTGCAATGTCCTTCATTGGATTTTCCCCGAGCGCAAAACGTTTCCTCATTTAAGCATGATGGCGTCCGTTTGGTAAGTTGCAGTTCTGTCTCTTGCAGGACATCTGATTGTTTTTGCTTTTCTGTGCCACCCCAGCCGAGCACGACTAGCTTCTTGGGTTTCAGCATGAGTAAAGTTTTGGTTATTGGAAGGCAAATTGGGTATACCTCATCTGGAATCAGAGTAGCTTGGGTTGCTAATTGTATCAAGGCGATATCGTATTCTGAGCTGTAGCCGTTGAAATTTTGGTTTGGAATTAATTTTTCAATGGCATGTACTTGACCCGGTCCGGCATATGTTTTTTTCATGTAATACTGAATGTTGGATATATTATGTTCTCCCAATAGAACAGCTTTTGGCATAGAGGTAAGTCTTATGCAATGAGCAGCTGTCAAAACATACTTTGGATGAATCAACGAACCACTGCAGTGAGTTTTCCACGTGTTCTTCCATTTGCTTAGGAGGCTAGCCATCCAAGGGTATCGACCCGGAGCTGTCTCGCTTCCTTTGAGAATCTTATCCACAAAGCCTTCATGACCACAATGGTCGAGCCCAAGTTTAGCGGCATTCTTGTGTTGGATGTATTCCAGGCCAGACCGAGCAGTCGACGTCGCACAGCAAATCGATGTACTTGGACGAGCATCCGAAGAACAGCTGCTACGACGTACAAATTGCTGTAGACTTGTATTTGTGTTGATACGTCCATCCAGAAAAGGGTAAATATGATCACAAAGTCCAACCGGAACACATAGACCGGGCTCACCACGGACGTCCTCGCAGGCAGGGAAGTCTGAAAGTTTGATTGTATGATTTGAAGTTGAAATTGAAATTTGAGTTGAGAATTAAATTATTAAACCTACCATTCTGAATCGCCATTGGCTGCTCATTTAATCTGGTTCTATACGTCTTGGTCCGGCTACTCACTAAATACTCTTCTGGACAGCAGAAATACTCCTATCGTGGTCAATATAGAAGCCGATGAATTACAATTCCCTAATTGATCGAATATCAATCTTACCTTATTGCCATCTTGGTAGCAAAGATTTTCCGGGTGTTTCCTTGCCTTTTTCGACATTTTAGAATTATGAAATGAGCAATGTTCTGGAGCAACACATCGACCGGATATTTCGTGTGATCGAACGACACAGTTTTTACCTATGGTGGTGTCAGTTGGTTCGCAGCAAAATCGCTTTTTTCCTCCACTCCTAAAACACTCGAGGGATCTGATGAATGACTTCCGAATAGCATTCTTATTACTTGCAACGATCGCATCGTAAATAGGTGGACAGAACTTTGCTGCAACGCAAACGGCACTTTTCGATTGACACTGTCGCTTGGCCAAGACTATAAAAACAAGTGTCGAATAATTATTTTTCTCGCATTTCCCGCTGGTAAAATTTCATTACCCTGATTATTGGTGTAAGATAAAAGTAACAAATACAGAAGAAAAACACTACACGAAATCATTTTAACGGTTTCTTTGTAATACATCCTAGAGTTGGATAAATTGTGTGCACTTAAGATTCAAATAGTCGTCATTGACTTTTGGGTATAACTATTTACTCAAGTATTAACTATTAAGCTCAACTGGAAACAACTTCATTCACTGAACTGAACGTTCGTGAAGCGAGAAAGGCGTCTTTTATACCGGCATTCGAGTGTTGCTATTCATCTGCCTTTAAAGAAACATTGATTCGAAGAAATTCATCCGTCGATATCGTATGTGAATGAATGAAAAAACAGGTTCAAAATTCATAACAAACTAGACGCGCGCCGTATTTCGTCAGCAAAGTGGTAAGAACTGCTTGGGACAATATTGGGGGCTCGCACGTTTTATTTTCAATCGCATCTTCCCACAGTAGTGATCGACCAAAGTGGCAATGATGATAGTAGGCATTCAAGACCTATGAAATACAACTACTCTCAAAATTATAATCTACTGCAAACAGTGTGAGTATATTATTTTATTAATGCAGCATTACCACTGACATTACCTATTACGCACAAAATTCAATTCAATAATCAATTCGTTTGGCAGTGAAATAAAATTCGTTGGCATGAAGGTGCTTCAAATGTGCAAAAATAGGCTGCTTAGCTAAGGCCGGATGCCCAATAAAAATTAGTCAACATATTTTAAAATGAATAACGATTACATTGTTCGCGTTGCAGCTTTAGCAATTTTAAAAATTAAAAAACTTGGTCGAAATGTGGTGTGGACTTGGCAAATAAATTAATAACCAATCTATAATTGGCTGAGGCTCCTTTTTATCCGACTTGGATAAAAAGTCCTACATCAAAAATGTACTATGAACAAAAAGGATGCCGGTTTACTAAAAAATTGGACTTCTACGTCAATTACGTTGAAGACGTCTTGCACTGAAACTTCATGTTAAAACTCCAGATGAATCACTTCTGCCTAAATTATAGAATATGAGATTAATAGATTTAATATTTCAGTTTATCCTCGTCTTTGACGACAATTTGATGACGTCTCATACTATATGGTTGACAGCTTCCAGATAAAAATTAAGAAAATATTCAATATACACAAACATAATTTTTATATTCAGATCATAATGATTCACTCCGTACCTATTAGCCTGTCCCGTGTGCTCTAAATCTGCAACTTAAAACCGGAACTGGTTTTCTGTGTGTTCATTATAGCAGCTTACGTAGAATATATGCCAATGCTGCGGCGGGATAAAATTATGCAATGATATGCCATCACATCCTCCGCATTGAGCAGTAGCATGCAGAAGTGATTCTCTCGTCTGACGTCTGAAGTGACGTCTAAAGATTCAAAGCTGTAAAACAAAAATATCTTTCAGGTTTGCTAACGTTCCCTCTTTCGGAACTTGAACCTTCCGATTTTCATTCGACAGCCTCCGCAGCTAGCTGTTAGAGTACAGGACAATTTGTGACGCAAGTGCTACGATCTTATTGACCCAAACAAGTGTCTCCCAGCTGAGATTCGCACATAAAACAACTAGTTTTTTAAAACAGAGCCGTACCTCGAGGCCAACCGCGAGGATTTGACGTAGGACTGCGTCTTTGTTTACTTTACTGGGACTGGGTAGCACTTTGTGAAAAAGAAAATAGAACTGTAACGTTTGAATGGAAGATTTTAAATGCTAATAACTACTAAACTGCCCATAAATGGAAGACAGTCACATATGCAAAAACGTGCAACTTCGAAAAACACGGTTGGGGGCTCTCCTATACAAATGAAACACAAATTTCGTCATTACTCGAGAACTAATCAAGTAAATGGAACCAAATTTGGTATGTGAGGGTTTCATCAGGCAGGATTTTTTTACGGTCTATTGAGCTCCTTTCCCCTTCTAATAGGGGGGGCTCCCATACAAATTAAATACAAATTTTCTCAAAACTTTGGAACTAATTAAGCAAATGGAACAAATCTTGGCATGTGCGGGTCTAAGAAAGCAAGAATTTTGTCTATGGTCAATTGAAACTCCTCCCCTCTTTAGGAAGGGGGGGGGCGATTCCCATACAAATAATATAAAAATTTCTTCATAATTCGTGAACTAATCCAGCAAAAGGAACCAAATTTAGCATGTGGGGGTTTTTGGAGGTGAGAATTTTTTCTATGGTATACTGAGACCCCTTCCCCTTCTAAGAGGAGGGGCTCCCATACGAATGGATTCCAAATTTCCTCAAACTCCAGAACTAATCAAGCATATGGAACCAAATTTGGCATGTGGGAATTTTAGAAGGGAGGAATTTTTTCTATGGTGTACTGAGACTCATCCGTATTTAAACGGGGGGGCTCCTATACAAATTGAACACAAATTTCTTCATACCTCAAGAACGAATTAAGCGAATGGAACCAAATTTGGCATTTGGGGTTTTTTGGAGCCATGAATTTATTTTATGATGGTTTGAGGCCCCTCACCCCTGTGGTAGGAGGATAAGGACTTTCGTACAAATAAAACGATTGCACAGAAGTTTACGTATGTAACGTATGTTCAAAGCCACCATTGCATTTAAAGAAGAATTTGTTCTGAATATTTCGCTCTTATCTTTTACACATTCACTTAAACAATGGCACTTACAGATTCTTATAAACATACGTAAGCTAGAAATGCAGTTTACATTAGTCTTTGATCTAATGATCTGATTTAGTCCTACGTCACCCTTTCGTACAACCCCTAGGGCTGTATAATTTGCAGTTTTTACAACAAGAATGTGCATTTTTTATGTTAGTTATAAAGTTTCCGCAGTAACCAATCCGTAATGTTTGGTTACATATTTATTTTGAATATGAATAACAAAAACGTTTAAGAAGCATTAGCATAAGCAGCAAATCAATCGTTTATTAGCACCCCTGGCGTTTTATACTGCACGTTGCTGTTTATCAGCCTTTTGACTGCATAGCTGTTGTAAATTGACATCCATAATTCTAGTTAAATTCTTCTTGTCAGTAACTTGCAAATAAGCATTGTCAGCACTGTAAAGGGTTAGCAGTAAAATAATTGTATATTTTGCAAAAAATAGTTTTTATGTAGCTTTTAAGGCGACTTAAATACTTATAGGTTTGCATTTAAATTGCATTGGAAATTAAATTGGTTACCTGGGTATACCAATCGGAAGGACGGTAAGTAGGAACCGCGACACAAAAAAGCAAAGCCTAGGTGCTGCATTCCGTTTTCGAAACTTGATCTTCTGTTTTTATACGACAGACTTCGCAGCCAGCTGTTGGAGTGCAGAACAATTGCAGGGTCAGTTGCTACGATTCTAGTGACTCTAACAGCCCCTCCAAGTCGGGATTCGAACATACGACTGGCCTATTAGGCCAGCATCATACCTCGAGGCCAACTGGGAGGCTGGGAAATGCGACACCACAAATTCAAAAAAAAAAATACATCGTACTTACTTACTTACTTACTTACTGGTTCGCTGTCCCTCAGGATGGACCACATGTGTAAAAACTTCGAACGGCATCGGACCGAAATGACAAACAGAACATGATGACCAACCAGAATTTGCACAGGATGTGGCTCACCTACATCAAGGTCAATATAAGACAAATGCCGGGACAGGAATACTATGTTGCTATCTCTAAGTTTGTAGCACTCGAGTGTGTTCGAAAAACAGTCAAAATTCGCTAAAAAAATTACTTGTCTGGCAAGCGAACTGTGGATATGGCATCAGAAACCGTCAACGAACGAATTTTTGGAGGAACAGCTATTTATCCTTTTGTTATCCTACAGAGGCCCAACACGCGGATCTGCAACTGTACCAGGCCCATCTTAAACTGAAACAATGTTGTTTTCTTATCTATGAATCTTCAACCGGCCAATTTTTTGGTTCAAAAACTGCTCAAAATCTTTGTATATTTGTATTGACGCTATAATAATGTTGTACACTCAAATCTCGTTTTACGTCCACTATTGGGGGGACGTAAATCAAATCGGTCGTAAAAAAAGTGGACGTTAATTCAAATTTCGTACGTAAAACGAGAGGACGTTAATTCAAATTTTGGACGTAAAACGAGAGGACGTTAATTCAAGTTTTGGACGTAAAAAAAGTGAACGAATTGACATAATTGGTTCCAACATGGAATAACTCGTGATCCTGACCGTATAGAACGTTGGTGTCTTCGACAAAGTTGTTTAGCAGATCAAGGGCTTTTCGTCGGATTGTATGGATTATAGAATTGTCTCACTACGTGGCGCTAGTGTATATGTAGTACTCTTATGCAGGCTATATCTTGCGCTGCTGACTATCTAGAATGTTGCGGTCTTCGGGAAGTTTATTGAAATGACTGACACCTTCAAGATGGTATGGAAAATAATGCAGAATTGGCTAATTATGTGGCGCTAGCGTGTATGTAACATTCTTACACAAGCTGTACGTTGCGTTGCTGACTATCTAGAAAATTGCGATCTTCGGGAAGGTTATTTAAATAACTGCCGCCTTCAAGATGTGTTCGCGATAGCGAAAAATACGCTAAAATCCGCCAACCGTATGAAACACGTGCTTTCGAAAATTCGAGAAGCATCTCCAAGCTGCCTGCATCTGCTGGCAACGTACATCGAACATTCTAGGCACTTCTTTCCTATGTCAGCAATGTATTTCGTCGAACCTTCCCGAAGTTGCCCGAGATGACCAGAATGTCGCGCCGTGTAGTATAAATACGGGCGTTTAACAGAATGCAAGTAGTAGAAGTATTTCAACCGTCTTAGAGACAACATCGATTGAACCACCGTGATAGTAACAACAAGTGATAAGAACTAAGTGAAAGTGCCACATTGTGCAAAAGTATAGTTAAATAAAAGTAGTGTTAAGTAAAAGTGATCTTTTCCCGACATCCGAAAGAATTCCAGTTTGGCGTCGTCCCTAGTCGGTAAACCGTTCCGGCTAGGATTCAGTGTTTGCGTGACGCTTCCACCCTCTCCGGCGTCGCCTCTGGACTCTACCCTTCGCAGTGGTGTGGCACAAATCCATCCAGCTGTTGTTACCGTGACTATTGTTCCAACGGCGGTAAGAAGGCACAGCTCACCCATCCGCCTTCACATGTTGGCACTGGTGCCAACAAGATGGTATGGAAAATAGCGCAGAATTAACTCACTACGTGGCGCTAGTGTATATGTAACATTGTTATACAAGCTGTATCTTGCGCTGCTGGCTATCCAGAAAGTTGCGGTCTTCGGGAAAGTTACTTAAATGACTGCCGCCTTCAAGATGGTATGGAAAATAATGCAGAATTGACTCACAACGTGGCGCTTACGTATATGTTGCACTCTTATACAAGCTGTATCTTGCGCTGCTGACTATCTAGAAAGTTGCGGTCTTCGAGAAGATTACTTAAATGACTGCCGCCTCCAAGATGGTCACTGAAGAGTTTCTGTGCTACAAGAATTTTAAAATAATCATAGGTGTGTATTACACAGTCCAATAAATCCTAACTAAACATATTTTCGTTTCCACTTGCCCCGCGGCACCTTATATGTTTTAATTGCATATAATAAACATAATTGGGTCTACACGGAAAGAAATCTGTTTCTGTTTTCATGAATAAAAAATCATGAAAAGAAAAAGCTTGAAATGTTTAGAGATTCTCAGTTTTGCTGACGTGAGCTGTGTGTTAAAAGTGATGAATGTATGAATGAATAGTGATGAATAGTTCAATGGAAAAATCTGCTACCGTGGAAGGAAGAATCCCTTACGATAAAAGTGAAGGAGGCTATGATATTCAATATTCTGGATATGCAAATTAAACTATCGGTCTATTTTAATGACGGCAGTTCCGGTGAGGTAACAATGACGGTCGCTTTACTCGACGTCGCAAGTGTTGTGGTGAAAGAAGAACCTATGTTTCAGACATCCTCGACGCAGTCGAGAAAGCAAAAGTATTTAGATCCAATTCTTCATTGAATACAATGATGGCTATGAAAATACGTGGACGGGGGTTCATAAATACAACGCCTGCAACCATTGAGACATAGTGATTTCTTTTGAGAATCACTTGTGTGCATCATAAAAGTTGAAATAGTAATGAATGAACAGCCCACCGATTATTGTATTATATATGATTATGCGTAGCATGACATGTTTCAATAAAATTACTTTAATTCGCTTGTGGCCTTTAAAAGGGCCATTGGTTACAAATAACATTAAAGCCCAAGTGCGTTCATCGCAAATATGACGTGCCATACGAATGTCGTTCTCTTTTGACATGAATGGCAACTGGTACGTAAGTTAGCGACGTCGATTCACTGTATTTTGCTCCGAGAACGTTTTACTAGTTTACTTTCACAGTTTACCGCTTGTTACGTAGCAGAAAATATGCAAAAGTTTCTGTTTTATTTGTATGAGAGTTCATATCCTCGTATCACAGGGGTGAGGGGTCTCAAAGCATCATAAAATAAATTCATGTCTCCAAAAACACCCACAAGCCAAATTTGGTTCTATTTGCTTGATTAGTTCTCGAGTTTTGAGGAAATTTGTGTTGCATTTGTATAGGAGGCCCTCCTCTTACGCCCTTCTTAAAATTGCTCTTTTACCCATCCATAAAATTTCTGTACATTTTATCCATTCAACGACATATAAATCGTTCAGTTTCGTTCAGTAGTTTAGTAGTTCGCATTTGAAATCTCTCATTCAAACGTTACACTTCTATTTTCGTTTTCACAAAGTGCTCCCAGTATAGTAGACAAAGACGTAGTCCTACGTCAAAATATTTTAAATGTTTAAGCAGTCACTGAAAACCTTGAGGTTTAACTCCATATTTGGTACCAAAATAATAAAAATCAATTCAGTGGTTCAAAAGTGATAAATTATTAAAGAAGGAAAGCTTGGCAAAAGTTGGGATTTTTTGGGACCACTCTTTCTCAAAACGGGGCTCCCTAAGTGCCAAATGGAAAAATACGAGCGTAAATTTTGTAGAATTTTTATGGACGGTTGACCAAGCGGGAAAGAGAGGGATAAAAATACACAATCATCCTAAGAACCTTCCCCGGCCCCAAAAACCCCAGCACGTTAATTCAAATTTTGGACGTAAATCGATAGGACGCTAATTCAAATTTTGGACATAAAATGAAATCACGTAAAATGAATGGACGGTTCGGTAACTTAAACTACCTTTCTGAAGAAAGGAACTTCTTGTACAACCAAGATCATGAGTTATGGCAAATACAAAAAAACATACACTAGTGCCGCCGGTTCCATACCATCTTGAATTTTCCATACCATCTTAAAGGTGGCAGTCATTTGAGTAACCTTCCCGAAGACCGCAACTTTCTAGATAGTCAGCAGCGCAAGGTACAGCTTGTATAAGAATGCTACATATACGCTAGCGCCACGTAGTGAGTCAATTCTGCGCTATTTTCCATACCATCTTGATGGCGGCAGTCATTTAAGTAACTTTCCCGAAGACAATCCAAATTTCGGAAGTAAAACGAGAGGACGTTAATTCAAATTTTGGACGTAAAAAAAGTGACGTAAAACGAAATCACGTACAATGAACGGACGTAAAACGAGATTCTAGTGTACCTCCCTGTAATTTTGTACTGTATTCCCTCCCAGTTGGTCTCGAGGTATGATGCTGGCCTAATAAGCCAGTCGTCGTATGTTCGAATCTTGGCTGGGAGAGGCTGTTGCAATCAATAGGATCGTACCAACTGGCCCTTCAATTGTCCTGTATTCTAACAACTGGCTGCGAAGTCTGTCGTAAAAAAACAGAAGGTCAAACGTTTAATTTATATGACAAAGTCTAAAGGTCTTTCCTAGCGAATAGGGAAAAGAAATGCAGTGCTCAATTCAGGCAGATTGTAGATTACGTTCAGCTCTACAAATGTTTCATACATGAATTTTAGAGATTGTGCTTCTATAATGCAATGCAGTTGAAATAATTTTTAAAATTGAAGAGAAATATTATTTCAGTCTAAGGATATTTTTTCTGTGTTATTAGGTAAAACTTTACAAATCTTGATCAAAGAGACGTAGGACTACGTCTTTACTTTAATAGGGTAGCATGCTGTGAAAACAAAACTGATCGTGACACGACAAAATGACAGATTTTGAACGACAATAACTTAGTCAGTTCTATATGGACTTTGCTGGTTTGCATACCAATCGATTCACAAAACGTGTGCCTATTCTGTGGTTTTTACAAAAAGCTGGATTTTTACAGCTACCTGCTGGATGTTTTACATAAAGTTGAACAATTTTAGTGAATTTGCACAGGCCTCCAGCCAATTACGTTTAAACATTCTCGGGTATTAAATCGATACTTCGATTGCATTTATCAGGCAAATCGTAAATGTGAGAATGAAATGCATCGTTTTTATAACCTTTTAGTCTAATTATTGCCATTTTATTGAATATCCAAGATCTCAATTCCTCAGCTTTTCCTTTTATGTCCCGCTCCAGTCCCTCCAGATAACCTGAAATGCAACACTATCTATCACTAAAATAGAGCAGTTTCACGTAAAATGACAAAATATGAACCTTTCTGATTTAGATTAAACTTTACAAGCATGTTTGATAGGAGTAAATATGCACCATCCACAGGTCTTGGCGCCATTTTGATTTAACCCATTATGACCCAGCGTATGATATATCATACCTCGTCTTCAAAACCTGTTTACTGCTGAATTTCAATAGTTAGCATTGTTAATATATCACTACAAGAGAGATAAGACATCAATCTGATGTGTGTGTGTGATATAATTTGTCAGTTTTTGTCATTTCATCTGTATTTTCAACAGTGCAAAGTTGTGACAAATGGCGGAAAAAAAGTTGAAAAAATGGCGAAAAAATGTTTGTCTCCAAAACGCATGAAAAAGTCTACATTTAGTGTCGAAACATTACCTGACATGTAAATTAGTATTTATATGTAAAGTCTATCACAAAATTCGATAAGAAATCTGTAAAAAACTTTGTGATTTGTTTGTTTGAAACTGAGCCTATAAAATATTTAACCTGCGATATTTTGGCCTTGAAAGCATTCCAAATGACGATTTTGCGTTTCCCGACACATTCGAGCCATAATATAATAGATTACAGAGTTTCACTTCATTTGGTCCAAATTTAGGTATACCCGGGTCATAATGGGTTAAGACCCATTTTCCAGAAGGGCGTATTTATATTCATGTGTATTATGTTTGAAAGATTGTATCTCGAAAACTGTCGATTTTACAAAAATTCTGTCTAAACAAAAGTTGTAGAAAATTGATTTCTCAACATGAAAAAAATATGCACTGAAAAAAATATTTTAATATTTTTCTAAATGCAGCCGTTTTCGAGATATTCGGAGAAAAAGTTAGATTTATTTTAATTTTTTATGTTAAACACGTCTTTTTCATATGTTACTCCAGTTGCTCCACTGTTTCTATAAAATTTCTAATAAGGCCATTACAAATATTCAAAAAAGTTTTTGTCCCTTCGGTGTTGGGTCACAGAAGGGGGGGGGGGGCGAAAAAAAAACAAAGAGAAATTTTTAATCGAGCAAAAAAAATATTGATTTTAGGCATTTTTACTTGAAAACCAAATCTATTCGTGCTTTTAATAAATACGTTGTTATTTTTCATGCAAAAATCTACGAACAAAAAGACAAAAACGAAGGAAAAGTTTTTTGGCCGAGTTTCGGAAATTCCACTGTTTGAACTTCCATTTCTATTTCGTGCTAGAAGCGTTAACTCAACTAGTACACTCCTTTTTCGAGTTTTTCAAGCGGTAGAGCCCACAGACAATTGATTTTATAAAAAAAAATTTAACTCATATTCTACAAATTATTTTTTTGTCCCCCGATTTTTCAAGCCAATTTCCCAGGGGGGGTGACAAAAACTTTGAAAATGATTTGCAATGACCTAACTACATTTAATTTCCTACAACTTCGAACTCGCCTTATTGATTCAACCTTTCGTTTTTGACTTGTGGGTATTTTAAAAACTGTATTCGATAACACTGGACACACTGATTAGTTAGTAACTTTTTACCGCGTGAGTAAACGTAACAGAAATTTTGACTAAAAGTAGTTGAAAGTATGTTGTTTATATCGGTAGAGTTTTACCAAAATAGATTAAAAGATTTTACGGTGATATCTTTGGAGCAAGAGAAAATTCCGTTTCCGTTTCCGTTTGCAGCACGAGGTGGGGCAGTTCTGTCCAAGGCTGAGAGAAGGTGGTTGTGATAATGATAAAAGAGTCCGTGTGGACAACGCTAGCGCCATAATGCGTTGATAATGATGAATTAATGAGTAGGAAGAAGAGATGACAGAACTTGACTCTATGCAGATCCGCTACAATTGTATAAGCAATAACAATGAATGTACTTATCTTTGGAGCAAGAGAAAGTACGCAAAAACTTTGGGTACTTTCTTCGAAAAGCCAAATGCTTCTCACCGACTGAGCAGTAAACAGCTCAGAATCGAACATTCAACCGTATCCCGAGTAATCAGACGTTCAAGAAGCATCAGATTATCAAACGGAATGATGACAGCGGTACGAAACGCGGCACCACAGACCCGACGAATGCCAGCATGGTAGTTGCGCATTCAAGCACAAGTCAATATTTCGATTCAGGATATGGCCAAAACAGGTTAAATTTTTGGTTTATTTTGTGCAAAAAACAATGACACGTTGGGGACTGCACGTGTACAAAGTTTGGATGGCACCGAACTGGAGTGACAAACAGAACACGGTGGCCAAAACTAGCGGAAGGAAGCTGTTTAGGAAGTGGCTCACAAAATTATTCTGTATGATGATGAATGATGAAACCTACCAACCAATACCGAAACAGGTATACTATATTGCCACCATCCTTGATATAGGTACATGGTAGATGGGAGCTACCATCATGGCATACTTTGCGTCTGCGGTGCCGTGTTTCCTGCCGCTACCATCCTTCTGCTTGGTAGTCTGATGCTTCTTGAACGTCTGATTACTTGGAATACGGTCGAATGTTTGATTTCGAGTTGTTTACCCTTCTATCGATGAGAAGCATTTGGATTTTCGAAGAAAGTGCCCAATTTTTTGTGCGCTTTGTCTTATTCCAAAGATATCACTGTAATCTTTTAACCTATTTTGGTAGAACTCTACCGATATAAACAACATACTTTCAACTATTTTTAGTCAAAATTTCTGTTATGCTTACTCACGCGGTAAAAAGTTACTAACTGATCAACGTGTCCAGCTTTTTCAAATACAGTTTTCAAAATACCCACAACTCAAAAGCGAAAGGTTGAATCAGTAAAGTGTAATCGTCCTTACCCGTTAGAGGGCTAAATTAATCGAATAGTTCAAAGAGAGTAATATGAACATGAGTAATCCCCGAGTAATGCCCATTAATCGTTTATAATCGTTCAATTTATCGAATAAATAAAAAAAATATCCGAATATTTTTAACCGAATACCAGCAGCAGACAATGACGCTTACCGATTAATCGGTAATCGAATAATCGAAAATTTCGAATATCACTAATAGTCATGACAGGATCAACTCCGCCAGTCTATGTACACATACCGCACCGTCAGTAATGTTTATGTTTACAAATTGAGACTTGTACTTGTATGGAAATGGCCAGACAGAATGAACTAGTGAAATCAAAAATCGACAACTTATCATTTGTTTTGTTTTAGATTGTGTCTATTATACCAATCAAATCAAGTGTTTTCAGCTTTTATTGCAGTAATCATTAAAAGTTCACACAGAAATTTAATATTAGGCATAATTTTATTTGTTTGCCGAAACAGTAGCGCCTGTGAAAAGGGCGAAAAGTGGAACAATGTACAACTTGTCTCGATGTCTTAATCAAATTGTGGATAATTAAATAAAAGTCAGCTGTTGTAGCCATCAAGAAATAAATCATGTCGGTTACTATCGGAGATCTTCCAGAAGAGGTATTGTGCGATAAACAGATCGATTGAATTTCCTCTCTGTACTATTAACAAAATTTAATCTAATTAGTGTTGGCTAGTTGATGCGTTCTCCGCTTTCCGATGTTGAAATAGTTTTTTTTCTTCAACTCAGCCTACAAACCCTATAAATAGCAATTTCCCGTTCTAGATGCTGGATAAGATATTCACTTACCTGTCGCTGGAAGATCGCAAAGCAGTTTCGCGAGTGTGCCTCCACTGGTCAAGATTAGCACTGAGGCGAATGAATTTTCAGCTAGCAATCGACGTGCGGAGGAACAAGCTAGAACGAACCTACCTTCGGGTACTGCTAGCTAGTAATCGCCGCTACCGGCATCTATGGTTATATTTTGGCAGCCGGCAAGATAAATCCGACTTAATGTTAGTCATTTTGCGTAGATTTGCCGACTCACTAGAGACTCTAAAAATCATGTCGGATAGCACCATAGCGTTGAGATTGGATTTTCTCAGCCACGTTATAGAAATCTGCAGAAATCTTAGGACTTTGCATTTGCAGTCGGTGTTGTTTCAACACCATGACGGCAGTGAAATAACGTTCGGTGTACTGCCAAAATTAGATAGGCTATATTTGAGAAGCAATTTACTAGAATTTGACGATGTACCAATTGAAAAGATGACGCCAAATATAACCAGCCTTTTTGTGATGATCAGCTACGTTTCACCACGGCCGATTGAGTTTTTGAGACATTTCAGTCCACGACTGAAACAATTGGAGATTCGGTTTTTGACCGACGATCATTTCAATGCCTTCTCTAGACTAGGCTTTCCGCAGCTAGAACAGCTTAGTCTGTCTTCGGCCGATTCATTGTTGGAAGGGAGCAGATTGACTTCTTATGTAGAGTTCTTTAATGATTTGTCCCATCTGGTTGAATTGACCTTACAGTACGAAATCAGTACGCCGGTTCTGGGAAGCGTAGTTAAGTGTTGTAAAAACCTACAAAGTCTTTGCCTTAACACTGAAGAGCTTTTGGACGAGCACTTTGCGTTGATTGGTGAGCTGAAATATCTTAAGGTTTTGCTTTGCATTAAACTGTATGGCACAACTCGTAATAATCCTTTTCGCAGGCTTTACGTTTGATGAGCGCCAATATCGACATTGAAAAGGCAGAATTAGTTCCAGTGATGCCCAATTTGCGGTTACTTACACTGGAAGCACTGGCTGTCGTGAAGAGTCTTGAAATGAACAACTTCCTTCGGCGCTCGTTTCCCGCACTCGTCACCCTTCAGCTGCTGAGACTGTGCAGTCATATGAATTCAGCATCGATGAACATATTTTACAGCAACTTGATGTCTAATCTAAATACATTGGAACGATTAGTCTTGAGCGAAAAGGTACAACTTTTCAAATCATTACGCAGGATTATCTAGCATCTAATGCTTTATATACTACAGGAAAATGAGTTAGATATGAAACTTCTTTCGTGCTTTGCTCAACTACCACGGCTCCATATATTACAGTTGCATTTCAGGAACTTGGTGCACTACAATAGTCAGCATGATCTTAGTTCGATCGGTAGCTTCCGAACGTTAGTTCTGGATGTGCGCAATGTAAGAGTTGATCAGCCTAGAAAAGAGCTAATAAATGAAAATCATGTACTCTCTTTCAGGTCAGCGATGAAATATTGCAGAACCTGTTAGATCACTTGCCTAAGCTAAAGCAGCTAGAGATGCCTACGGCGCATCTTTGTTCAGCCGACGGTTTGTTGGCGATACGAAAAAAGCATCCCGAGTGTACGATCGTTACGAGGCTAAAATTTCGAATGCATTGGTGGACAGAATGCTAAGAAACTACAATCTATAAGAAAAGTTGTGGTTTGTACTCCCTGCAAACCATTTTGTTTGGACCGAAGTTCGAATTTATTACATAAAGATAACCAACTATGCTTTTTGTTAAAGAGAAAATATACAAAACAATTGTGCTATATTCCTTTTGTCCCTTTTTTCAAAGTGTCATGAAGATCTCAAACATCAGTTCTACCTGGCGAGACAGGCAATGTCCCGCACTAAAACATAGGTAGAGCCTCAAGCATAGCCGTCACGCAGGCGGAGGCGTTCCGGCCCTGCGCGGACTTCACAAACTGACTCTGAGATCTCTGCCAAAGGCCGGAATGTCATATTTTAAATAAAGTAATTTATGACGACGATAATAATAATGATGATGATGATAAGAAAAATGATAGATCGAATTTATAAATGTGCTTTGTCCTGAACACTTTGTACTGGTTGAGTTGTAAAATGTAGTATAGTGAAGAAATGGAAGATTCGTCAGCCACACCAAATACCGGTCCTCAACCGTGCACCCGCCGTCAACTTTCCAACACAAACAACCACAAACGAATCAATGGAAAAACAAATCTCGGATCGTCAGTGGCTATCAACTTATTGGGGCAAATTTCATCTTACATCCCCCAGCATTAGAGTATTGTCCCAAGACAGGTCTGCAAAGTAAATTGAGCGTAGCACGACCTGGACGTTCGCGGTAGTCGACAAAAGTTTTAAAATATAAGGTCGCACCCGCCTCCCAATCCCAACCTTCAATCCCAAGAAGAGCTAGTGCGCAGATAACGGAAACCCGTCACCAAACCCCAAAAACCGACCGCTAGAAATATTATTATTGTGAATTAAATGTAAAATAGTATAAGAATTGACTTAATTTTCCCGTCTGCTACCTTAGCACCTCTATTATTACCCGCAATCATTGTAAAATGCTCCTTCGGCATCCAAACCAGGTCTGGTGTCCCGCTTATATCCCCTTACTAACCCCGGTCGACTCAATCAAATCGGCAATTTTCGGAGATATTTGTGACAGCTGTGATAGACACATTCACCTATTAATTATCAGAGATCCCCGGTCTAGCTTTATTCTTATCAACTATCGAATCGTGTTCACTGACTGAGCCGACTGACAGTATTGATAGAAATTCCGAGTTGATAAAAAATCATAGAATTTTTACATTCAAGTACTTTTTATTTGAAGCATGGCCCAACTAGTGAACACCCAACTAACGAACAGCCTAATTGACAAATTATTATTTGTAAAATGTTATCAAATTGCATACTAAGTAAATTGATTGCAGTTTTTCAATCTTTTTCCCAAGAGGGACAAATACCTAATAACAGCAAAAATAATTTTAGCAGAATCAGTTTTCCAACATTGGGTGCGATATGCTCCCAGCGGAAGTTCGGTATTTGCTTAATTGGTTCGGTACTTGATTTATTATTATCTTACCTTTTAGCCCACTTTTGTGCTTTATGTGCACCGTGGTCTGTTCCTGTAATCCGGTTCTATAGGAGATGTGACAATTTAATATGTCGGTCGTTTTTAACTTAGTGTTAAAAGGTTTAAATGTTAAAATTTTTAGATGCTTGTTTATTTAAATATTTTTAGAGATTAAAAATTCAAATCTTTATATGTTTAAATTTTGCTTTTTCCCACACTGCATACCTCACTAGACCATATTATATATGGTCACAGCACACAGCCCACAGCACGTTTATGCTATTTCTCTCCAACCATAAACTATTAGCATACGCTTGCTTATCCTGCTCCTCCTATATTTAGCATGTTCACACGTTTGACTCACACGCAATGTCGTTCGGCACGTTTCGATACATGAGCGTGGATAATTTTCATTCTTACAAATTAATATTATTTAGGCTCCTTCATTCTCACACTAACACTTTGCATTTACTTTTCGATGTTTTTTTTACCGACTTGCTTCTATTCCGTCGGCCTGTTCGTTCATTCATTTACTTCTACACGCATTATTAGGTTAACCTGCTACTCACACCTTCAAACTCTTTCATTTCTTCACACTACTTCAGCTCACTATCGCTACATTAATTTTTCTTTTCATTCATAACTCAAGATGGCGATTTTTTCCTAGCCGTAGCCATTCGCTGAATATTGTATATTTTGAAGCTTTTCCACTGCTCGCTCCGAGACTAACACAAAAACTAACAATATTAAACCCCCCGAGGATGGCTTCAATTGCGGGGACCACACTCTTATTTTTCAAATATTGCATTCGCATAATACCGCCACCGCGCCGTTTTTTCCTTGTTGGCTAATAACTGCACTCTACGCATACAAATCTTATTAGGAACATTACTTTTTTTAAAGTTTTTAATTCCCACTAATTGAAAATTTATCACAACGCGCACAGAACAAAAACCTAAACCGTTTAAACCACCACATTTTTCTTCCGAAAACCGAACCGACAAATTTAAAACACATCCACGCGTGACCGTTACCTCTTAGCAACTGAAAAAACTGACTGGATTTCTGATTTTCTGATTCTGATGTGGTGTGAGGAGTGAGGGTGTGAGCAAAGAAAGGAATATCATCTTCGATTTGAAAACTGGATACAACTCAGTTCATTTTTGACTGCCATCTAGTGGTAACAGGAACGCTTTTTACACGGAAAAAATTATACCACTTTCAATAGACCTGTCAAATGTCGACCAACATTTGAAAGGGGCGGATAAGCCAACTGTCAAACAGAACGAGTGAGAGTTGATTTTCCTATGCTGCTCCAGCAAAAAATAACTCTCGCTCGGTCTGTTTGACAGTTGGCTCTTCCGCCCCTTTCAAATGTTGGTCGACAAATATTCTGGTATAAATTAACGATGTGCGAGATAACAGGTTCACCCTAGTAAAGCGGCTTGTGTTTTGTGTGAATTTTTTTTTGTAGATGTTTATAATTTTTTTCACAATCCACAATTCAATCCTACCAGAAGCATAATGAATATACCTTGTGTTCGCATTTAAAACCGATCCGATACAAATCGTTATGAGCGACGGTCCCTCGCATAATTTTAAACTGTGAAAATAACGTACATAAATGTTACATTTAAAGTGACAGTAGTACGCAATGATTTGTTAATGAGTCAAAGTGTCAAATTGCGGTGAGCAAAGTTATTGTGCTTCCCGAGAAAATATTTCGTTTTCCAGTTTAATATAGTTGTGCGCAAAGGTAAATCATATATTATTGACAGTGTAAGCACGTGTAAGTTTTTTATGTTTATGCTCTTATTCTTTGCTTAGATAACATTTGTTTTGTCTTATTACGTACAGACTTACAAACAACACAGTTACAATGTCTTATACGTTAACCGAAAATGATAAAATTTAAATGCTGGTTGCGTTTGTGAAAAATTTGGCCATGTTTGAACGGGCAAACACGAAGCAAGCTACCCTAGCATTCAGCTGATGAGCGAGAGAGAAATATTGTTGTTTTTCTCATCACTCCTGCGTTGACAGTTTCTTACGAGATTTCGTAAGAGTGTAAAAGAGATACTTTGACTGCGAGCAACCAGAACAGAGCTGCGCGCAACTGTTAGGCGCACAACTAAACCGACGAAAGAAAAATTTTAGATAATAATCGCAATACCATAAGCATGTAAATATTTTCAAACACACATACTTCTACATGTTGGAACCAATTAAGTAAGTCCGGTATCACCAATACTTTCTCACATATGATTTGACAATAGCCCCATACTGATGGGCCCATCGATGCTGGCCCCGAAACAACAATGGCCGCTCCATTGAATTTCTATGAAATGATTTCCCGCCCAGTGCTTTTGACGGCTAGATTTCAACCACAGAAAAATGGCTATGTACCGTGAGTCAAATTATGTCCATTTATTAGGCTAAGGCGAACCAACCGCAGAGCGTTACAGCCGTTACCAGCTGTTAAAGCGGTCCGTCTTAGTGTTCTTATCGGAGAATTGTACTTCGAACAAAGAGGCTCTATTGGTGTCAAATTTCATACACGTGTGCGTTAATATAGATGCTGATTGGTCTAAACACATGAAGTGATAAACCAAAAACGATCGGTGCCAAACATGAAACGAACTGATCTATTGAACTTAGGGAAAAACAGGTAGGTTTCATTTTGCTAAACGTCTAAGTTGTGCAATTTTGACAGGTAGCAGGTAGAGGAACAACCTGTATTCGAAAGTCCTTCCACTAAAATCATTTTATCTATTAACGGCTTCCAAGTTCCAAACCATCTTCGTTCTAAAGAACTGAAATCTTCAGTTTCAATTACTGATATGTGCCAAGCCGATATTTTATTTTAGATTTTAAAACAGTAAAATCTCTATTATACTGCAACACTTTTCTACTCCGATTATAACTTTTCAATAATATCTTCTTTAAGTTGTCATTAATAACAACAATCCTTATTAACCAGGTAGAACTGTAGAGCTAACGGTCAATTCAAAGCATAGAAAAATATTATACCACTTTATACCACAGTCAAAGTGGCATAAATGTGCACGATCTGAGAAACTTACTCGAAGTAAGAAAAAATCGTTGCTGATTTTTGCATTCCTTTTGTGGTCAGTTTTTGAATTCGCTTTTACTTGAAGTTGATCTTCCGTTCTGTGGTGTGAGTCTCTATAGTCATCTCGAAAACCGGGAAAACTGCTCGAAAATCGACGGCTCAGATTCTAGAGAAAATTAACAAAAGGGCGAATGTCGGAAATATAAAAAAACGGATGAGAGTTATTTTCATTTTCACTGTGGGCCAACAGCTAACCAGGTGTATGGAAAATGAAACTGGCGGGAAAATCAACTGTCACCCGGTTTGTTTACGCGGCTTACGCTTGGTTTGGTTCTATATCTTCAAATTTTCCAGTTTAAGCTGGAATGGGAATCACATTGACCGTCGTCCATCAGTAACGTTACTCACCTATCATCATCATCAAACCCCTGCACCTAGCTGATCATAACGGAACGTCAGAGATGCATTGCATGCATTTTCAAGTATGTATGTATGAGCGCAATCAAGTATGTCAAGTATGAGCGCATTCATACGAGGAGTGTCTTGACGTTCCGTTACGTTACATTGCTGTTGATGTTCGCTTACGGTGCACAGTGGTCCAATCAGCGAAATACGTGATCGTGTGATATTGCACCAAAACGCGAAGTTTTTCGCATATAGTGTCTTTAGGAACATTTCTTGATATAATAAGCCCCTTCTTGTGAGAGAAATCTTTGGGTGATTAATTCCCTTAAAAGTGAGATACGAAATTTATTTTCTCGTATTTTCGCGATACAGGTCTGGTACTTTCGGCAAAGTTGTAGTAAATATCAATGCAAACAACTTTGCCAAAGACACCATACTTGTATCTCTTCATGGAAATTATCTATAAAGCGTTATTCGTGGACAAACACTTTAAAACAGTTTTTAAACCCTGACTTATTCTGGTCAACTTTTACGTGTTCATAGTGTTCTAGAGAGTTGTTTTTCTTACTAAAATCAACGTTTTTGTAGAACATTATTATACGCGATTTTCTGCAGTTTCGGAGATTTGGAGCATTTTTGATGAAAAATAGTACTGCTTTGAGCTTAAATATTTCCCAAGGGGCAAATGGTGGCAGATCAAACAACTCGTACTTCAAAGTACAACAAAAATATATGTTGCTTATTTCATTTTTTGTTTGAGAAAAGTTACTCTTTCACTTGCGCTTGCACATAAATGTTAACTGTTTGGCACATAAAGATCATTTACTGGGCACACTGCAAAAATCTATATGTGGGACACATAGAAACTATACGAAAAGTTTTCTCAGTGTAGGCGAGTAACGTTACTGACGGACGACGGTCAATGTGATTCCCATTCCAGCTTAAACTGGAAAATTTGAAGATATAGAACCAAACCAAGCGTAAGCCGCGTAAACAAACCGGGTGACAGTTGATTTTCCCGCCAGTTTCATATTTCATACACCTGATGGTTAGCTGTTGGCCCACAGTGAAAATGAAAATAACTCTCATCCGTTTTTTTTATATTTCCGACATTCGCCCTTTTGTTAATTTTCTCTAGAATCTGAGCCATCGATTTTCGAGCAGTTTTCCCGGTTTTCGAGATGACTATAGAGACTCACACCCTCACTCCTCACACCAGTGTTGCCACATGTACAGATTTATCTGGAAAAGTACAGATTTTTCCGATTTTTTTGGTACAGATGCTGTACGGTACAGATTACAGATTTTTGTCATAAAGTACAGATGGGTACAGATTTTTTTGGGTGTCAAAAACTATTTTTTTTCTTTCAGTTTTGTTACTTGAAATCAATAGAGGAGCACCTCTTGACATGAATGCAAACAAAACAAAACATGTCTGTCTTTAAGGTTATGTACCAATATCATCAAAGAAATCAGTAATTTGCGATTTTTCTATTCTTTAAAGCAAACAAACCAGGTTTCCCTATGTAACAAACCAACTTTGTGGTACAGATTTTGGTACAGATTTTTGAAAGCAAAAGTACAGATGAAAAAGATTTTTTTACCTTCCAGTACAGATGAATATGTGGCAACACTGCCTCACACCACATCAGAATCAGAAAATCAGAAATTTCAGTCAGTTTTTTCAGTTGCTAAGAGCAGTGTTGCCACATGTACAGATTTATCTGTAAAAGTACAGATTTTTCCGATTTTTTTGGTACAGATTCTGTACGGTACAGATTACAGATTTTTGTCATAAAGTACAGATGGGTACAGATTTTTTTGGGTGTCAAAAACTATTTTTTTTTATTTCAGTTTTGTGTCTGGAAATCAATAGAGGAGCACCCAAGGGTAAGTCACTGAGAACATTCCGTTCACCTCTTTCATGGAAATTTTGTTCAGTCTGTGCCTTACTGTGCTGCCGAGGTGCTGATCATGTGAAACCCGTCAAATTCGCCAGCGCTCAGATTGACCGTTTGATCGTTTTGACATTAACAAACATTGGCAGGGCTGCCAATTTCTAACATTTCAAAATTTAAATGTCAAAAATGTGGGCCACAGTGTGCCATAAACTGTGAAATGAGTACCGCAATTGCAATCAATGAGGTCAGCTGTTCCCTAAATTGAGCCTGCCTCAATGTTCTAAGCGACTTACCCTTGGGAGCACCTCTTGACATGAACGCAAACAAAACAAAACGTGTCTGTCCTTAAGGTTAGCAAGAATATGTACAAATATCATCATAGAAATCAGAAATTCGCGATTTTTATATTTTTTAAAGTAAATAAACCAGGTTTTCCTATGTAACAAACAAACTTTGTGGTACAGATTTTGGTACAGATTTTTGAAAGCAAAAGTACAGATGAAAAAGGTTTTTTTACCTTCCAGTACAGATGAACATGTGGCAACACTGGCTAAGAGGTAACGGTCACGTGCGGATGTGTTTTAAATTTGTCGGTTCGGTTTTCGGAAGAAAAATGTGGTGGTTTAAACGGTTTAGGTTTTTGTTCTGTGCGCGTTGTGATTAATTTTTAATTAGTGGGAATTACAAACTTTAAAAAAAGTAATGTTCCTAATAAGATTTGTATGCGTAGCGTGCAGTTATTGGCCAACGAGGAAAAAACGTGGTGCGGTGGCAGTATTATGCGAATGCAATATTTGAAAAATAAAAGGGTGGTTCCCGCAATTGAAGCCATCCTCGGGGGGTTCAATATTGCTAGTTTTTGTGTTAGTCTCGGAGTGAGCAGTGGAAAAGCTCCAAAATATAAAATATTCAGTGTATGGCTACGGCTAGGAAAAAATCGCCATCTTGAGTTATGAATGAAAAGAAAAATTAATGTAGCGATAGTGAGCTGATGTAGTATGTAGAATAATGAAAGAGTTTGAAGGTGTGAGTGGCAGGTTAATTTTATAATGCGTGTAGAAGTAAATGAATGAACGAACAGGCCGACGGAATGGAAGCAAGTCGGTAAAAAAAACATCGAAAAGTAAATGCAAAGTGTTAGTGTGAGAATGAAGGAGCCTAAATAATATTAATTTGTAAGAATGAAAATTATCCACGCTCATGTATCGAAACGTGCCGAACGACATTGCGTGTGAGTCAAACGTGTGAACATGCTAAATATAGGAGCAGCAGGATAAGCAAGCGCATGCTAGTAGTTTATGGTTGGAGAGAAATAGCATAAACGTGCTGTGGGCTGTGTGCTGTGACCATATATAATATGGTCTAGTGAGGTATGCAGTGTGAGAAAAAGCAAAATTTAAACATATAAAGATTTGAATTTTTAATCTCTAATAATATTTAAATATACAAGCATCTAAAAATTTAAAATTTTAACATTTAAACCTTCTAACACTAAGTTAGAAACGACCGACATATTAAATTGTCATATTTTCTGTAGAACCGGATTACGGGAACAAACCACGGTGCACATAAAGCACAGAAGCGGGCTAAAAGGTAAGATAATATAAATCAAGTACCGAACCAATTAGGCAAATACCGAACTTCCGCTGGGAGCATGTCGCACCCAAAGTTGGAAAACTGATTCTGCTAAAATTATATAGTTTCGCTGTTATTATTTGTCCCTCTTTGAAAAAAAGATTGAAAAACTGCAATCAATTTAGTATACAATTTGAAATTTGTTCGTTAGTTGGGTGTTCGCTAGTTGGGCCATGCTTTAAGCTAAAAGCACTTGAATGTAAAAATTCTGTGATTTTCTATCAACTCGGAATTTCTATCAATACTGTCAGTCGGCCCAGTCAGTGAACACAATTCGATAGTTGGAGCGCAGTCGTGACTCAATTGACGAATTCAGGCTGTATATACGGTCTTTGATGAGAAAACAGTATGAGAACAAATTTGGATGCAAATTACATTTAAAGTTTTACTTGGTAATTTATGAATTGTCTTTTCATCATCGATGAAAAGATAATGTAAGAAAATCTGTATTTTCTTACTTTATCTACTTGTCTAGAGGTATGAGGTCTGTTATATGTACTTTTATTAATATTTATTTGTGCTGGAGTTACATATAGCAGCGACGGCAGCAACATCAAGATTTAGTTTGCCACTTAATGTTCGAGGGGTGCTCGATTGAAGGATTACTCGTAGATTACATAAAACCAAGACTGCGACTAGAGTGACTATATACAGAGTGGCGACAATGTCAAAATTGGAATGATAATTATCTGTCAATGCTATTCCAATCGAGCAGACGACCTATCCAACGCGTATGCAGGAAAGAGAAAGAAAAACCTTGGAAAAACCGCATTGCATACATTTGGGATGACATGTCGCCACTCTGTATATATAATCACTCTAACTGCGACCATCACTGACGTTCCGTTACGATACGTTGCTGTTGATGTTCGCTGACGGTCCGTGTGATTCCAGTTTAAATGCGAGTGAGAGGCGAGCCGCGAGCTGCCTACGAAATGATTTTTCTTGTTCGAAGTTCGAACTTCGAATACAGTGTTTATATAATAAAAACAAAGATCATCAGAAAATTATTAAAATTTCCCTTTTTGTTTCTTTTATAATTAAACAAATTAAACTACACATGAAATCCCATCATGCCAACTTCGTCGCAGGATTTACCGGAGGAGGTACGAAAAGTTTATTGGTAATAATTAAATTATGAAGTTGCATTTTTGATGATTTTAGATGCTGGTTCATATCTTTTCCTATCTGGAGCTCGATGACCGGAAAACGGTAGCTACGGTTTGCCGACGCTGGTCTGAGTTGGCATTCCGGTGGAATGAGGTTCAGTTAGAAATAGACTTACGCCAATCCGGTGTCGAAGCCACATATCATCGTGTTCTCAAAGCAAGCGAGCGACCATATCGGCACCTAATGATCATTTTCGGATACGATCAGGCCAAATGCGTGTTACTATTACACATTTTAGCTCGATTTTACGATAGTCTGGAATCGCTGACAATATTACCAGACAATTTTGTGCCGGTTGAGTTGCATTTATTAGCACAAGTTTTTGCTCTTTGTCCCAATCTGAAGCGGCTGCACGTAGAGTACTGCACGTTCCAGCATCGGCGAGGTGCTGAAATATATTTCACTCCACTGACAAATTTGTTCGATTTATATGTGGATAATAATTTGCTGGACATGCGAGAGATTGACATTCGGGAAGCGATGCCTAACATCACAGGACTAAATTTACAAATTAGCTATTACTCGAAACGACCGCAGGTTGTTTTGCAGCATTTTAGCCCACGTCTGATAAAGCTTGGGGTTTGCTTTCTCACCGAAGATCATTTCCCTAGAATATGTGAGATCAGTTTTCCGCTGTTAAAAAAGTTGAATTTCTATTGTGTCGACTGCAATTTTGATGATTTCCGCCTGATAGAGCGATTCGCACATTTTATCCAACGTTGTCCTGACCTGACGGAAGTCATTCTGCGATGTAATATCAACGCTTTAGTAATGAAAAATATCGCTCAAATTTGCACAAACCTCCAATACTTGTGCCTTAGTACCAAAGAGCATACCACGGAATGCTTTCACTATCTAAGTGAATTGCATAATTTAAAGGTAAAAGATTGTGTTTCTCGCGGAGCTAGAATTGTTCGAAAACTATATTTTATTCATTACAGCTATTGCGTATTGAGGATGCTATTATTAGCGTGCCTGAAGTGGAACAATTCGTAGTGTTCAAAACGTTGCATACACTAACGCTATACTCGGTGCAGATCACGCATGTGAACAAATTCAACAGTTTTGTGCGCAATTGTTTTCCCAAATTAGCTACATTGGAGCTGCTTAATGTTTGCAGAAGAATGAATCAGGCAGATATGTTCAAGTTGTACAGTACTGTGTGCCATGATTTTGTGACCCTGGAGTGCCTAGTTCTAAGTGAATCTGTACTGCGAACAGCTGCGTTACACTTACTTCTATTTACAATATTCAATCTTTATATTTTAGGGAAAGCTGCTGGATTTGGATTTATTCTTCTATTTCGCGTCTCTACCGCGGCTGCGGGAGCTGCGGCTTAGATTTCGTAATTTGACCGATTGCATTTGCCCGTATGCTACCAACATAATGTACATCGAAACGTTGACTCTCGACGTGCCACAAATACACGACGAGTGTCTGCACAAATTAACGGAACTGTTGCCAAGGGTTCGACTGATAGTGCTGTCCGAAAATAATGGCTGCTCGGTGGAAGGCATCCGGACCGCCAGGGACAGACTGACGCAGTGTGATATTAGAGTTAAGCGCAAGGTGCACATCGAAGTACAGTGGTCTTGAAAATGGGCTCCTTGTTTTAGCTTAGGTCACTATTGTTTTGTATTAAACTGATTAATTTTTGTATTAAATCGTACCTAAAGTGTTCTTATGTATGAATATGTTTTTCTAAAAGATGGACACATTTTATTACAATTGCATCCTAAAATGGTAAATTATTGCCCCGGAGTGGTTAAAATACTACTGTTCTACAAATGTCCCATATATAACATTGTCATATTTGGCTCGGCTGAGACGGTACTGTCAAATGAATTAAAATTGAGTCAAAGTGATCGAACCATCCCTGCTTATGACTTAACTGATAGACCTAAAAATTACGTGCCAAGGTTCAAAAGCGTTTTTTCAGCACTTTGCAGCTGATGCTAGAGTCGAAGCTGGAACGAAACCGGTTAAAATGACGTAGACCGGTATTCGTGCTAAAGCAACCGTTAGTCCGTCGATGCGACACTATATAAGGTACGAATCCGCTCGCGAGGTCAACAAATCGGAGACAATTATCGCTCTATTCACATCACGACGAATATGTAGGTGGTCTAGGTCAATGAGCCTACAACGTTGTAGCTGGGTACTTGGAAGTTGACTCGATTCGGGTAACCTTATTTTGATAGCAGGGACACCAAATCGGAGCGCAATATATTGGATTGAGATTGGATATGATGGACGATAAAAAACTTCCAAGCAGTAAATATCATTGAAGTTCTTGCGGGTGAGGAGCGTCCAATATAGCTCTAGCCATCCCAAGCCCCTACCTAGCGCCTCCACGTGGTCATACCTGGTAATGCTCTTTTGAGTAGCCAAGCTAGGATGTGCGATGCTGGGTGGTTCCCGGCTGCCTGATCTCAAAACCGGGGTTTTGGGCAGACGGCGGAGCCACACGGCCTTGCTAATAGGTAAGCCTAATTTAGTTATTTTAATTATTTTTTTTTTTTTCGTTTTAGCTTATGAAGCATCTCTTGCCATATAGTAAAAACTTTGGCCAAAACGAGTTTTAATACTGCACATGGATACCAGAATGAAAAAATTAAATTAAGTATTAGAAGCACTTATGGAACTTCAAAGGACGCTATTTTATTTCATAAGAAGGACTGCTGGTGAGATTGTTCTATACCACATTTCCTCTTAATATCATATTAATAATCGTATTATTATTGCTATCATAAATGTGGATGGCTGGATGATGGAGTGGATTGCCAACCTGAATCCTTAAGGTCTGAAGCAAATATGGCACTTCTCAACTCAAAACAAACAAATCATCACGTGGGTTAAAGTTGGTACAGCGAAATTGATTATTGCATGGAAGGATCCTAATGCTGGAAGGCGACTCTTATAACCCCGGAATGTGCACAAGTGTATACTCGTTCCTGGGTTACTCGTCGCCAATTCGTTGCGCGTCTCGACACATGCAAGTCGGCGTAGACGTGTTCGAGCCATTTAGCCCGTTGGGTTCCTCTATTCCTGATGCAGGTGGGGTTTTTGAAGAGAACTGATTTCACTGCACAGTTGTCCGGCATCCTTGCAACGTGGCCGGCTCACCGTAGTCTCCCAACTTTCGCCAGGTATATGATGGGAATCTCTCCAAGCAGTGCCTGTAGCTCGTGATTCATACGCCTCCGTCACTCTCCGTTTGTACTCCGCCAAAAATAGTCAGCAACACGTTTCGTTCAAATACGGCTAGTGCACGTGTGTCTTCCGTAAGCAGTTACTGTCTCAAGTCCGTAGAGGACTACCGATCTAATTAACGTTTTGTACATCGTCAGCTTTGTGCGGCGGCGTATGCTCCGTCGTATGTCAGTTTGTCCGGAAAACCGTACTCATGCATTATCTGTTCATGGCTGTTCTCGTTCAACTGTATCGAATGCTGCCCTGAAATCCACGAAAATATGATGCGTGGGCACGTTGTACTCTAACATTTTTGGAGGATTTGTCGGAGAGTAAAAATTTGATCCGTAGTAGCACGGGCCCTCATGAATCTCGCCTGATACTGCCCTACGAATTATCTCGCTATTGGGAATAGACAACGCAACAAAATCTGGTGGAGCACCTTGTAGGCGGCGTTGATCAAAGGGAAGCCGCGGTAATTACAGCAATCTAGCCGGTCACTCTTTTTGTAGATGGGACAGACTACACCTTCCATCCACTCCTCCGGTGGTTTCCCCTCCTCCCAAATCCTAGAAATCCAATGACGTGCCGTTGCTAGCGATTCGTGGCCATTTTTGTAGAGCTCTGCCGGGAGTCAGTTCTTTCCGGTGGCTCTTCAGCTGACGAATTTCTTGCCGGATCTCTTCGAGATCGTGAGCCGGCACGCTGTTGACGTTTGTAGGCACTCCGAGGTTAACTTCCATTGCGTCTCTTGCTGCTATATCACCGTTGTGGTGAAACACTGCTACCACCTGTCGACCACCTCGCGCTCGTTTGTGATTAGATACCCTCCCTCGTCCCTACACATGTCAGGTTTAGGTGTGTAGCCCTTACGAATTTGGTTCACTTTCTCGTAAAACTTGCGCGTGTCAATAGCCCGGAATAGTTGTTCTAGCTCCTCACGATCTCTGTCCTCCTTCCGGCGCTTTTTCCTTCTCAGGATCGTGGTCAACTCATTCCTCGCTCGTCGATACTTGGCCAAATTCTCTCTTGGATATGCTCAGATAGTTTTCCCAAGCTCTTTTTTTCCTCTCTATCGCTTCTTGGCATTCCCCGTCAAACCAATCATTTCGTGCATTCGAGGTTTCCACACCTAGCACCGCGGTTGCGGCCTCGTTGACGGCCGAGCGTATCCTACTCCATCCGTTTTCGAGGGTCGAAGTATCTAGCTCCACAGAAGAAGGCAGAGCTTCACCCAGCACGCGTGCGTGGTTTTCGGCAGTTCGCGGGTTGTCTAGTTGCCGAAAGTTTAGCCGAGGAGGGTGACTTTGTCGCGAGGTATAAATCGTCGATAGTTTTGAGCGCACATGTACCGCTACTAGGTAGTGGTCCGAGTCAATGTGCGCACTCCGTAGAGAGCGTACGTTGGTGATGTTCGAGAAAAACCGGCCCTCGATGAGAATATGGTCGATTTGGTTCGAGGTTCGTTGGTCAGGTGATCTCCAGGTGGCCTTGTGGATATCTTTGTGAGGAAAGAAGGTGCTTTTGATCACCAAGCCTCGGGAAGCCGCAAAATTGATGCATCGCTGGCCGTTATCGTTCGTGTCGGTGTGCAGGCTATGGGGCCCGATCACCGGTCTATACATTGCTTCCCTGCCGATTTGGGCGTTCATATCCCCGATGACGATCTTGATGTCCCGTGGTGAGCAGCTGTCGTACGTTGCCTCCAGCTGCGCATTAAACCCTTCCTTCTCGTCGTCGGGTCTATCTTCGTGTGGGCAATGCACGTTTATGATGGTGTAGTTGAAGAAACGGCCTTTTATCCTCAACACGCACATCCTCTCGTTGATCGCTTTCCAATCCATTACGCGATCCTGCAATTTTCCCAACACTACGAAGCCCGTTCCCAGCTCGTTAGTCGCTCCACCACTCTGGAAAAATCGGGCTCTGCCGCCACGGATCCTCCACACCTTCTCGCCCTTGCGACAGATCTCCTGCAGTGCCACGATGCCAAACTTTCGGGGTTCTAACTGATCGAGCAGTACCCTTTCGCCACCAATGAAATTTAGCGATCTGCAGTTCCAGGTACCAAGTTTCCATTCCATGTCCTTATTTCGTCGCCTTTGTCCAAGCCGAATGTTTCTAGTAGAATTTTCTTGACTCTTTTCCTGTTTCCCATTTTATGCACAGGAACCATTTATGCTGATTTCCATACTATAGGAAAGACCCCTGGGTTGAGGAGAAGCTGAAAATATGACTCATTGGAGCGGCTAGATCGTAGATGCATTTTTTCACGAAAACAGGTTGTTTATCGTCCGCTCCAAAGGATCGAGAAAGTTTCAGCTTCGCGGCGGCCGATTTAACCATCGCTTCGTCGTTGAAGACGTTATTCCAAAAAGGGCCTGCAATCGTCAAACTTTCATCAGTTACTACACTGGAGAATATGATCGAGAACAGTACACAAATGTGCTCTAGGTTGCTCGCGGTTTAATCACCCAGAAGCATAACCTCTAAGCGTACCGTCAGCCCGAAAGTTAAATAGGAAGGTATTGACATATCTTATCTTATCTTATCTCACACTAACGCAGCCAATACTTGAAATCATCCTGGAAAATGCCGATTGCTCAAATCGGTCATTTTTCTTGTCAACGGCCAGGCCAACTGCGCAGCATGTACCGCAGAGAGAATTCCAAAGAATTAATTGGAATTAAAAATGATACTTAATTCCATTCAACTCATTGAAATCAAGGGAAAGGAAGAAAGCGTGGACCTCCCGTACCAAACGCTTCCCTTGAAGATATTTATTAATTTACAGATTACAAATTGTAGTCGTTGGGAGTATCTTTGCTAATAAAGGTTAAGTGATACTCCGGACCCTCGGGGATGAACTTATGGCATTAACCATAGTCTGGCTGCAATAGGCCAAGGTTATAGCGCCTTTTTTCGCTCTCTGAAAATTGAAAAATTTCGTCTACCTGGCATCATTTTAATTACTTAGTAAAAGAATAAAATTTAGAAATAATAAAATATATGAATGCAGGAAAATCAAATAGATAAACGAGTGAAGTTATGAAACGACCTCACCGGCATTTGTTTCTTCGTTAAATAGGAAGGTATTGACATATTGACCAAAATTAAGTCGAACAAAATTTTTCTACAAACAGGTCGTACATCGAAACGAAAAGTTTACTTCTCCATTATTTTTTATTTATACCAGTTAGTCAATATATAGATCTGAATTGGTTTCCTAATGCAGCAGATAGAGGCTTCAGCCGAAACAACACACTGCACATGAGGTGCTATGCTTAGCAAAACATGAAGCTGCTGTGTATGTTATTTAAAATTGTTGGCGTGTTCTACATTCGACCGAAATGCAACACACACGGTTTAAGAATAATTCCAAGAGCAATGATCGGTTGAATAACAGAAAAGAAAGATTTGATAGTACTCTAAAGGAAGAACAAGGCCGGATCGGTTAAGACAGCGAAACTCAAACCGAATTCGGAAATTACCCTCACGTCTATTAGTACACAGTTTTGTTTTATATTTTTTTTTATAAATGAACTGCTTTGAACTGCTGTCAAAGCGTTTATATATAACAATTTAACATGGGCGATTTCTCTCGTTTAAAACTGAGTGCTAATCGACCTGAGCCTCTCGCTGTTAGCGGTTCACTCTTTTTACTTTGTACACTCTTTTCTACAGGCTTACTCTCCCTTTAGAATACTATCGGTTCGTTGATTTTCTCAGTTTGTACCATATTTTCCGACTAGCGAACTGCCGCGTAAAATAACATTGCAAACAATTGTGTAGAATTCGCATTTTCTACGTTTAATTTTGAATAGTTAATTCAAGGATGCTTCATTGCAACTGTAGAGGTTGTGTCAAACGGATCACGTATGTTCATGTGCGAGTGTGTGTCTTTGCCTTCGCATACACCTGGATAGGATTTTTTGTTCGTTCTAAATGACGTCTAGACTAATGGCTTGTATAACTGTAGCAACATTGACACAAAGCGTTTTTTCAGTTACAGTATATTTTTCATACCATTTTGTTTTCCTTACAAAAAATAAAGAAATCACATTAGAGTTTTTTCCTTCGTTTTTTTCTCTCTTTTGTTTGTCTAATCCTAGTATGCGCTGTCTCTCAGCTAGCGCCATTTTTGTTTATGTATATATTCTGAACTACCGTTTACGTTCTCCTGTTCCTGATTAGTATATATGTGTGTGTATTTGTTCTCACTGTTTCGATAGACGATGGTGGGAAAGACAGTAAAACCACAGCGCATTCCTAGTATTGAAAGCAGAACCGCACGAAACAATAGATAGATTACCAACAACAATAAAAAAAACTCATCCAAATAATGCTTTGAAGGACAACCAGCCATTGAATGCAAAAAGTACGTACCCTACTTAGCACTTAGAAAAGCGCAATAGATTATGACCAGCTACTGCTGCTGTTTCCGTTCCTATCTTTGTTTGTTTAATTTTCTTAATAGAGTCTTCACCATTATCCTCAGTGTTTACTTTGAATCCTTAAGCTTACGTCTACAATCTTTAGGTTAGCTAAACTATGTACAAGAATATTTACCAATCGCACACATTCAGCCATTTTACGCACTCACACTATGCTCAATAAATGAAACAAAAAAAAACACACACACGCACACTATTAGCTGCTGCTATCTGTTTGTCTACTTGCCACACACGTTACTAACTTTATTTAAAATATAAATAAAGGTAACATTTTTTTTCTCTATTATAAGAAAAATCAAGAATTTTGTTTTGTTTTGTTTAGCTTTCGCGCAACTTGATTTCCATTGCTACCCACTGCCACTGTGCTACTATGATTGTGTGATTTTCCTTTTTTTCCTTCACTTTTTAACCGCTTTCGGTCTGTTATTTGATTGTTTTTAGCTTATATTCTCTTTTGTATCATTATCCAAAACAGTACAAGTTTAACAACGTGTTATATTTTTTAGCATGTTTTATTGCCGAATGTTGTTTTGCGGTTCTCATTCACACACCCCCAACCACTCGAGTCGTTCGATCGCTTTCATACACCCACCCACCCACACACACACAGATTCACCCTTAGCTCTACTCGCCTAAGAAGTAATTTCTCATCTTTCTCCAATTAAATATATTCCTACGGAAAAAGGGTAGAATAGCTTTTGTCTCAGTGCCATCAATCGGTGTGTTGATGGTTGTGTGTGTATGTGTAATGATTGATTAAACAGTTGCCTTGATCGGAGGGAGAAAAGTTTTTTTTTGATTGATCATCTGTTGTTGGTTTCGATTGAACGAATAATAGAATGGGGCAAGCGAAAAAGGCGTTTGGGGGAAAATGGAAGAGTAGCAAAAATTGAACGGTACGCTTGGGTGACATTAAAGAAATTCTATAATAAATTAATTAATAATAACAATAGAAACTGCTAAGCGTGCGTGGAAGGGTAGTAATAGTGTGACGTGTTGTTGGTGGCTTGTGGGGAAACGGGAAAAACAAGTTTTTGTTTTCACTGCGGAAGAATGTGGATGTGTGTTTGCTGGTGTTATAATATTCGCTATTATTGGGCCGGATTGCGGCTGCTGGGCTGTCGTTGCGTGATCTCAATCTCCGCCGGTAGGTCACCCCGCACGTAGTAGTCGGTTGTCTTGGTGCCCCCGTTGGACAGCAACGATCCGTTGGTGCTGCCGTTGCTGTAGTGATGAACGGTTCCATTCTTCCCGTGGTGATGGCCGTTGGCTAGCGGTACGGCACTGCCGTTCGATGAGAGACTTCCGTTGGCAGCACTGCCATTGAGCAGGGCCGCCGCTTCCTTCTCTTTCGCCGCTAAAGCAGCTGCTGCGGCCGCGCGTTCTCTCCTCTCCTGCGTGGTTGGACATTGGAAGAAATGAAACAAATTTTTGATATTAATATGATGCACACGTTTTAAAGATATTTTGTTAAAATCAGTATTTTTGGAAACTGTAAGTTGTACTTAACTTAACTTAACTGTAACCAATGGAAAAAGCGATCATTCGCTTACTCTCTTAAATTGACTTCGTTTCATTGTTACTTTACATGACAAAAATGGAAGTAAGACAGTTAATTTGATACTTTTGACTGCCAGGTGGCCTCATCGTTCAGCGCATTGAGCTGGGAGGCTGTAACAATTGACCAAACGGTGAAAAAGCACCTGACTAAAATGGACAATTTTATGCGAAAGCGTCAGTCGTGGCCAACCGCGTCGGAGCAACAACCCTAGTAGCACAGTTGTTACAAACGAGTTGTGGCAACCGATTTGTGACTAATTTTAGTCATAAATGAGTTGCTGCAACTAAAAGTGCCAAATATGTGCTGCTTGGGAAGCAATCACCCAGAGGAATCAGCTGAAGAGGCTGGCGAAAAACATCTTTCCTGCAAAGCGCGAAGTCATTATAATGGATGACGAGACCCACACGAGACGCTGGACGGCAACGACAGGCAGCGGACTTCATCATGAAGTTATCACGCGCAGGACGATGTAATTTTTTGGCCGGACCTGTACACGACCAATTATGTCAAGAGCACATTGGAGGGCATGGACCAGTTGAAGATAAACGTACCGAAGATCGCAAACCCTCCCAATGTCCTCCAGGAGCGACCAATAAATTTTTTCGTGCGAATCTCAAACGGAAGATCTATTCCAATAATTTCTTAGCCAAAACGGAAAACCAGCTGATTACCAAGGTTACAAAAGAGCTGAAGAGCATGCCGATATCTATCTTTTCAGTACAGGACAGGGTCAGTACGCCCTCTACGGATGACGGTGGTAACTTTTAGGTTGTATATGTAGTCTAGCATCACAACTATACTGACATCATTGTATGACATCGTACATCAACATCACACGCATACATCCTTTCAGATGGTTGCAATTACTAACACTTATAAGCAGTAGTAACTCCCTTGGGATAAGAGATGGCGTTAGTAGTAACATTTTTGCTGTGTATACATATATGCGAACCTCCTTCTATGCCTAATATTGAGTTCGGGGGTCTTCGGTTTAGACCAATCGTAATAAGGCCGCCCGGTAGGGCGTCGAAGCATATTTGTAGAAGGCTTAATAAACGTAGGAGGGCTCTGCGAGTCGTGATATAGTAATGAAGAAATGCAGTGTAGATTACAGCAAACACCGATTAACAATAGATTAACAGTACTGGTCGCAGTGCCTCCCAGTTGGCCTCGAGGTATGATGCTGGCTTAATAAGCCAGTCGTCGTATGTTCGAACCTCGACTGGGAGAGGCTGTTAGAGTCAATAGGATCGTAGCAACTGGCCCTACACTTGTCCTGTACTCCAACAGCTGGCTGCAATGTCTGTCGTATAAAAACAGAAGGTCAAGTTTCGATAACGGAATGTAGCAGCTAGGCTTTCACCCCTATTCTGTATTTCGAACGAATCTTTATTTCGTTCGACTTGTTTCGAACGAGATGTTTTGCCCATTTGATTTTGCTGGCGGAAATTTCGTTCGAAAGAACTTTCGTTCGATATTCCAATTCGTTCGAAATACAGAATAGCGGTGTTTGCTTACTGGTCGCAGTGAAGAGTCCATACAAGAACTACTTTGACCACTTTGGCGATATGGTTGCTCTTGCTATTTTGCTGAAATATTCGAATCAAAACGTTTTACGATCGGTCGTCGTACACCATTTCGGAACATCCTTCACACACACTTTTTGTAATTATGTGACATTAATTGCAAATGTTTAGTCCAATACTGTATACATGTTTACCATATTTTAATTTAATTGGCTATTATCATTTTTCATGCGCAATTACAGGCCCGGTACTGTTGACACTAGAAATCTTCTCATTCTTCTAGAAGAAGTCAATCAGCACTTCAACTTTGCCGCCTGGATTCAGTCAGTAATAAGTACTTCAAATTGACATGCATAACACAAACAGTGCTTGTTCAAATAACTTCCTCAGCGGATACGGAATGCGTCAAAAAGTAATCGACAGCAATGGGACCGCACCGGTACCGAAGTTTGTCTTTGATCCAGTGCAATTTTTTTTTGGGGTAAACAAGGTTTCGTCGAACTGATTGGTTAAAATATTAACTGGTTGGCGGCTTCTACTTCTGAAGCAATAAATAAATGCAGAAGTTTTCCAAATAAACAAATGGCAACTGTCCTGTCGAAAAGTTTACTGCGACATTTTGTGTGAACTTACCTTGTTCGCTTTGTACGTGCTCTGGTAGAATTCGTTGAACAGGAAGAAGAACATGACGGCGTGCATTCCGATCCACCAGACGAAAGCCTTCGGATAGTTGCAGTCGATGAACAGGAGCTGGAAAGCATGCACCATAATAGCAACGAATTGGACCTGAAAAGGAAGGCAATCTTTGGAATGAAACGCTCACTACCGGGTTGGGTTAGAACTCACCATCTGCAGGGTAGTTAAATACTTCTTCCACCAGAGGTATTTTTGGAATTGGGGTCCGAGGGCGGAAAATAGGTAGTACGTGTACATAACGATATGTACGAAGGTGTTGAGCAGTCCGAAGAAAGTGCTGTGGCCACCTGAAGAATAAGAAAAAAATGTAAACAATTCCCGGGCTAGCTTCGGGACACCGGAGTACGAATACGAACCTGGAGTAAACTTAACGCCGAACCACACAGACATTGGCATGCATCCGTGGTGGATCACGTGTAGCGTTGACACTTGACTAGTTTTTTTGCGCATCACAAAGAAGAACTGGCGGTCGATGTGATCCGAGCGTCCGTCCAATCAAGCAGCAGGTATGCAAATAGCCGTTAGCCGGTATGAAACGAAACGAACGGAAATCAATTAGCGGTTAGATTGATGGAAGTGCTCGTTAGGAATGTAAATTTTAACCAAAACCTTGGTCTGCCGGCGATTAACTGCGTGAAACGCAATAGGTTCGATTGTGGACGGTGTGCTATGATGGGGTTAACTTACGGTGACGAGTGACCGATGAATTTTTGGGGCCGAAACGGTGAATCTTGTGAGCCAAATTGACCGTAGCTTTATGTTGCCCGATAGCGTTTTTACAACCGTGGGGAAAAAATGTTACCATAAAATAAAATATGGATATCAACAGAAAATGTTTGATTTAATTAATTTTATAACTGATAGTCTGTTTCTTTGCAGTTACCCGCATTTTAATTAGGAGGGCTTTTCTATTTTGGGCATGTTAGACATTTGGGACAAAATCAAACGAAAATGTTCGAAATAAAGTACACGTAACGCATTGTCCAAAATAGGTGGATAACCCTACTGTTTGTTATTTTCTTCACTGCTTAAGGTGAAGGTCGTCAGAGTTCAGTTGCATTTTTGATTGATTTCAGTACTTTCACGACGAAAACAGAGTTGCTATTAGTAGGTAATAATCTGTTATGAACAATTATGAAACGTAGAATCGCGTATCTATTTTTGCTGCAGAACGAGATCCGACAGTAATTCTATCACATAAAATGCTGTTTACGGTGAATTTTATTTTCAGTGAATTTTATAAGTATATTTTCGACACTTTACGACCGTTAATTTAATAGCGAACATTATTGGTCAATTTCATGCTCAACGTAAATATGGCATCACTCCACATATACGCCCGCTTCCTTGGTAACGTACAACAACGACGATCGCGGATGCGGAATAGCTATCGAAAGGAGGTGAAGTTTTTCCTATCAATTCAAGTGAACAGTTTGGGCAAAATCATTATAATATCTTACCAAATAACTGTTCGGGTGGTAAATTAAAGTTTTCGGTGTCTCAAGTTGAGTTTCGTGAGTGTAGTGACGAATGGAACGGCCGAAAAAAATAATGAAAAATCGACAGCGAAAAAGTGAAAATATAGTGATGAATTTTAGTTGGACAGAAATCTCAGTATTTAGTGTAATTTATGCCCCAAAAAGTAATAGAACCTATAAAATGCAATGTTTAGTGCTTCGAGTTGCAAGATCTTATTACGGCTAGCAAGTTAGTTGAACTAATTTTTTTTTTGGGATGGTTTCCCGAGTCTATGGGAGTATGTTGGTACACTGAAGAAGGGAAGGGGTGATATTCGAGGCCATACTGACTGCCATAAATGGAATTTGACGACCTTGTCGTTCAGATGTTTTTTTCATGGCATATTCATTTCACCTACGAGTTAATTGTCATCAAAAATCATTAGATTTTAAGCAGTTGGGTGCTTTCTGGAAGAAGAAATGGTGAAATTGCATATGAATTCCTTTTTACCCCTAATTCCCTATCGATGCAGACTGATAACATTTCATGCTAAAAATGATGGACTCGACTTAAAGTAAACATTGCAGTAAAACGATAAATGCAAAGAAATCAATAGAAATTGAAAAGCAATTCATCCAAAATTATGCCCTTTGATATCTTTTGAGAAACCTTTATATTGGAAGACTGTCAACAACCTCTTTATTCAGATTCCAGGCAGGGCGGAAACAGAGCCGTAGCGTGACATTGTGGCGCCCTTGGCGAAGACCCGACTTAGCACTCTCTCGTTTCTTAAATCAGTGTTCCTTCCAAGTTTAAAGTTTATTATTTTTGATAGGATTTTAAACCACCAACCAGTTTCTGAACCTAGACAATATTCTGAACTACATTTTTTTTATCAGTTTTTGTTCCAAATTTTGTAATAAATTTTGGAGCAGATTTGGACTAGATTCTGAAGCAGATTTTGGTCCATATTTTTGATCAGATTTTGGACCTGATATTGGACTACATTCTGGACCAAACCAGATCTTGGACTTGGACCACATTTTAGTTCACTTTTTTATCAGATTTCGGATCAGATTTTGAATAAAATTTTGAACCAGATTCTAGAACTGGACCACGTTATAAACAAGATTTTGGACCACATTTTTTATCATCTTTTGTTACAGATTTTGGAACTACATGCTGGATCAAATTTTGAAGTACATTTTGATCATATTTTTGACCATATTTCGGATCAGATTTTGAACGCCGATTCTAGACCTGGTCTGGACCACATTCTGGACCTGCATCAAATTTTTTACTACATTTTTATCATGAATCAGATTTTGAATGAGACTGTAAACAACATTTTTGATCAGGTTTTGGATCGGATTATGGACCTGGACCAAATTTTGGATCTGAAACAGATCTTGGAGCTACAGCAGATTCCAGACTAGGGTTTGTGTCACATTTTTATCAGATTTGGACCAGATTTTGGATAATATTTTGGTTCACATTTTTAATCAAGTTTCGGTCCAAACTCGGGACCTGACATTCTGGGCAGTTTAGATAACATTTTAAGCCATAAACCAGATTCTGGACCGGGTCCGTACTTTGGACCTAGACTAGATTGCAGACCACCTTTTTTATCAAATTTTCCAGATTTTGTAACACATTATGTAACAGATTTGAACTCGATTCTGGACCAGATTTCGGATCACATTTGTATCAAAGTTGGACTAGGTCAGTTTTTGGACCTGAAGCAGATTTTGGGCCACATTTTTAATCAGATTTTAAACCAGCAATCAGATTTTGGATCAGATTTTGAACCAGGTTCTGGATCTGGACCATATTTTGAACCTCGACTATATCGTAGACCACATATTTTTTAATCAAATTTTGTTCCAGATTTGGGAAAAAATTGGACTGGGCTGTGGACCATGTTTTGGACCATTGGGATTACAACATCCTATATTTGCACCCAACTTTTTGCCTAATTCCAGAGCCATTGTGGCGGCCTGTGGCGCACCCTCGTTTCTTAAATCAATGTTTCTTCGAAGTTTATTATTTTTTATAATTAGACTGCCATGCATGATTCTTACAGCTCGCTGTATCCAGTACTTCGCTACACTCGAGAGTGCCTTACTAAGGTTCAGGTCATTTTTGGCGCCCCCTAGCAGCTAGCTTCCTTGGCGGGGGTCAGTCTGGCCAACTGCACGCTACGGCGCTGGGCGGAAATTACCTTTACATCGATGAAGATGATTCTACAACATTAGCCTGAAAATCTCTATGTTATTGTTATGTCCCCGTAATCAAACGCTACTTGGTACAGAGACAAAACATGTAGTTTTATGTAACTAATTCGATTTATAACAAAGTGAAAATATAAACGTGGTTTTTGGTTGCTATCGTAATCAGAGAACAAAAGTCTGTAACTGCTCGAAAACCGAAAAAATCGAGCAGTTTTCCGGCTACTCGAATTTTCTGGTTTGAAAATAATCTGCGAAAATCTGCACACTTTTTTAGGAAGTCTGTGAAAATTTAAAGAGCTTCGAACAAAAATCTGCACCAAAACAATAAAAGTCATAAAAACTGCAAATATCTGCAAATTTATAATGATCTGCAAGACCGTTCCAAAAATCTGGAATTTGCAGACAAATCTGCAAATCTGGTATCCCTGATCGTAATATCGAATGACAACTCTGCTCACGGTATGTACACAGAAGGTGTCCATACCAAAGTATGTTCACCAATGGTACACTGTTAAGTTCTGTAGCAGTTTATCGATGTTTGGAACGTGCTGCTATAGATCATTACACGGGAGCTCCTAACCACACTTTTTTGACAGCACTTGGTGGTTTGTTTACGTGGTGTTAAATTTTGAATTGAGTTTTCTATCTTTGTCCGGCAGATAATGATAGAAATTTATAGTTTTTATTGAAGAGAAAGTGCCTTACATGCATTTTACAGAAATTGATGCAGTAATCCTTCACGAAATTTCAAATCGAAACTGCTGGATGTGACAAAAACATGTAAACAAACCACCAAGTGGTGTCATTTGACGGCAAAATGACGTCATCGCAAAATGATCTATAGCACTCTACACTCTTAATTGAGTTTACCTGCAAATGCCCTTAATGTGTAAATCAGATTCTGAGTTGTTTTCCAATTAAAAATTGGCAGTAGAGAGAAGCGAGTAGTGAGCAGCATGAACTGAGTAATGAGTGGTCGGAGTTTCGCTGAATCATCTTTATAAACTTTATTAAAATGGCTTGGCGAAAATCATCATACATTCTATTACATTGATTCATATTTGAAGAAAGCACACATCGACCTGCTCGAATAAAAAGACTGTCTTTTTTAGCTAATGAACAGCAATGAACAAGATCACAGCAAACAGTTGGTGTTGGTGTATTAGTATGATGTCGTAGCGGGCTTGGTAAACAAATACTTGACTTGACTGCACGTGACTGAAGTGAGAATCATATGCATCCGTCAAGAAACGTGTCAAGTATTCAAATTCGGACCTTTGCATGATCGCATGTTGTAGTTTCTCCCACAACTTCCCGTAACTCTCTATAAGGCATAGAAAAATTTTTGCTCGAAATCCCAATTATCCAATGTCCTGACATAAGCGTTAAAACAAAGTTTGCCGCTTGGGTTCTGACGGTGGAGCAGCGCCGTAGAGGGTATAGCGACGTGTCCAAAATTTTGACTTCCAACTTCGTCTGTTAGGACGATAAAAATAGCGATCGGTACTCTGCGCCGAATGGTTGTTTTATTTGCGATAGCAGTCACGCCTGGGGGCCGTACAGTTTGAGTTTGATCAACCATTCCTCCGCCATGATGATGGCGCGGTGATCATGACGGCGCTGATGCCGCGCGACGACAAACTCACATGCAAACGCTAATTGCGGCAAGTGTTCATAGTTGTTATGTGCACACGAAAAGAAAAAATAAAAGATACAGCGATGCAGTTTTTTTGTAGAGTTAGATAAATCTACATCGTAGAGAGATTAAACGGTAGATGGGCGTCTACTGGGTGTAAATTGCGTCAATTTCACACCCGCTATAATCCCAACAACTCATTCAAGTGATAGTGGTCCCTGTTTGGGATTCTCTTGTTGATCAATCACAGGAAATTCAATCTATTCAAGCAGGCCATACGGTTTTTATAGCTTATCAAACAAACGACGAGCTTCGAGATCAAACACGATCAGTGGAAAACAAATGTATGAATTAAAAAAAAACACATACAATAGTCGGGCTTCCATAGCACCGTAGAAGGTCATTTCGACAAGGTGAAGTGCGTCGTCGTTCAATAATTAGCTGTCAAGGATGATTCTTTGCCAAAGGTAAGTGCACTCAAAACCAACTACATTCTGTTTTGTGCAGTTCGCGAAATAATAGCACATTCAATATCGGTGATAATTACCCGCCGAACCCGTCAGCACTTTACCTCCAGTGCGCTCAAAGTCAAGAGCAGTTCGGTAAATTAGATATTAGACATTAGACATGGCCACTCCACGCTTCAGTGGTTCAATATTTAGAAATAGTTTGGCATAGAATGTAACTAGGTATATCAATTTGGGTTTTCCATTGCGACCAATAATGGAAAGACAGTGTTCGCAATGTCGTTCCAAAATACTGCAACTGTCAAGTTTTAAGGCACTGCTGAGGGGATCAGAACAACGGCGAACAACCCCTTAAACTCGATTATGAATTATTAACGAGAATGTGAATATTTATAGAACTCCACGGCACGTTTCACCACCGCTGCTGGACCGGGTGGATCTGTGAAACCTCCATCGAGATGTATGAGTGAGTGTGTGCGTGAAGACGTCTATCGAATCCAAGTAAATAATTGCTTATCCGCGGTACGGACAAGCAAAGTGGAAGCTAGAAAAACCTGCGCGAGGTAGTAAAATTAGCGTCATAAATATTTGGGTTTTATTGAAGAGTTGTTTGATATTCTCACATATAGACAGACGGTAGCCAGAAGTACCCAGCGTCTCCTTCGCTTCGTCCAGCACAACTTGGAATGATTTCCATTTTTCAATTCATCGCTCGGCTAAATAAACTGCGCAGCAGAGCCAAAAGGAGCTCCAATCCATCAGAGATGAATCAAGGAGTCGTTGAACGGTGGCCGCAAGGGGCTGGTTTATCGAACTTGAACTTGACAAACTGTTTGAGGAGTCGCTTGCTGTGATCATTACAGGTGGTGGTGGAAGAATCAATTAAATTAATGGGTAATTTATTATTCGGCTACGATCGTAAAACGCGGTTTTCTTTCCTGGAGTTGGCAGTAACAAGTGCAAATATTTTACCTGTGTTTTTGCGTATGATTAAACGAACGATTTGATCTGTGGTAAATGGAAACTAATTCTGAAAAAAAAACATACATCGAAGGTCACTTTATATGGATCGCAAATCGGACACTCGACCACAATCGAAGGCGTCACATTTATTGAGGACATCAGGCAGACAGACCAGGCAAATTAAATTACAATTCAATGTACACTTACCGTATCGAAGAACTCAGTGAACTTCGAGAAGTAGTACCACCAACAGGCGTGCACCATCTGCGTGGGTGGCCGAGGTAAGGATCCGGTCCGATTGTGGTGATATTATTATTTTTTGTTCACATTACGGTTCACGAACCGTTTCAATTTACGACAGAGAGGAGAAAAACAACATAAAAAGAGCATACATTAGTAAAAACAGCACAAGCAAATGTCCCAGTTGGCACATAGGGACAGAAGCCTATTCAAGTGGATCCTAATACAGTTACGCACACGTTCGAGATGGGACAAGAAATGCCACAACTAAGTGTTGTGCAGGGATGTAGACCTAAGCAAAGCTAAGAGCGGGTTGTCTTTATTTTTTTATTGGTAATGACGTTGGAAGCTTATAGAAGAAGGCTCAGAATACAGTTGAAAGAAAGGGAACTGCATAGTAGAGTTGCAACTAACTATTTTACTGTTTTGTTTCATAGATAAGCAAAAATGGTGAAAAATAGTAGGAAAAATGAAAATTTAAAGTATAAAAGTACATTAAACATATAGATATAAATAAGACAGGATAGAGTTTGGTTTAAACTCTAGATTTAAACTTGGTTTGGTTCTCTGAAAACACTAAAAGGCTGCATTCTCTCATTTTAATTCTGATTTGAAATGCGGTTATTTACAAAGTTAGTGTTAGTTGTAGATAGTGTTTACATGTTTATGTCAGATTAGTGTTGATATGCCACCGGAAATGTGAATTTAACTACAGTATAAAGGTATACGAATGAAGTTGAACCTGTTACACCAGTGATCAAATGAAAGATGGGATAAATTTGGCCGAAACAAGGTGCGATAAAAACAACCCCACTTTTGACTAAACAAAACCCCTGAGTAATAACAATTGTACAAACACAACTACTCTAGTTAGAAGCTCATCTGACTTTCGTTTTTTTGGTTTTGGAAAAATGCGTATGACTACTGAATAATTATAGCTTATTTTGATTTGGCAATTACAAATAAAACTGATAGGAAGCAGTTTTTTCTCACACAAACACAAAGATACGAGCGGTTTTTATTTGTCAGGACGCAGAAACAACAGGCGTTAATTATTATTGGCGTTCATTCAAACAATTGTTCTGTTCTAAAGGGACACGTGCAATTTGGAATACTTAACCTACCCTTAACGTTTTAGGGTGGTTACTATAGTCGACCGGCTGACATCGGAAGTTATAATGTCCCGTTAGCCAACCCGATACACCAATCTGTGGAAGGCAATAGAAGAAGAATACAATTCCTAGTTAGTGCCATCGGGAAGATTTTACTCGTCGTCCGTTCAAAGAAGTGTCGCACTTTTCGAGCTTTCAGCGGAAGCTTCGATTATTTGAAATGGCTCTGTTTCGAAATTGGGCTCAGGTTTGATTTAACTTTATCGAACTGATCTGACTCAATCTGATAGTGACAAACATAAAAAAGTAGGCCATGAAACAGAACCTTTTCAAACTGGCAACCAACAAAACAAAAACCGAAACTGAAAAAAAATGTGAAAGGAAGATTTAATTTTGTCATAACAGAAGGTTGAAAACGTCATTCGTCCTGGGCGGTCGACGGTCATTGATGCAAACTACAGCGTAGATTATTCCCCTTCGGTTCAGAAAGTTTAAGATGGGCCGCTTGGTCATAGCAAAAACAATCAAAAAATCAGCGAAACTAGTTTATAATCTTGAGTTCTTCTTTAATGTGTTATATTATATTATATTCTAAGGCATTCCATAAAAAACAGTTGACCTTACTAAAAATAAAAATTGACGAACTAATACCATTCAATGCCTTTCTTTATAATGGTGAGTAACAGTAAAGTGAAAGTTAACCCGAATCTGGCCAATCTTTCTAATTTGAGTTAAATGCCTCACGCTAAAAAATCATACAGATTCATATGTAGAACCATGCAATATTACCGTCCTGTGAATTTTATTTTTTCAAAACTTACCTGCGTTCCAAATCACGTTATTTCAGATAATTGTATTTGTTAACGAAATATCGATAAAACTCTTGTCGAAAGACAAGCTTGAGTTGGCAAAAAAGGTTCATCTATTAAGAATATTCTACGAATGATATATGCACAAATCTCTAGTGTACCGATCGGTAACTTACTACGCTCAATCAAAAGCCTAATCTACAAATTTCAACCGAAAAACTTCAAACAAAAAACGTACCGCCTATCATTGTGTACCCTTGTCAAGGTGAGTCCAAATCCGTTTCCATTAGTACCCTGCACGCACCATGTTCAACTACTCTACTACGAACGGTCCGTCTGTTCGGGGCGAGCTTTTCGAAGTTCCCCCGAGCTGCCAACCTGGGTTCCTGGGTTCTTCGGGACGGTGCCTAGGTCTTAGCGCTAGGTTTTTTTTCTTTTTCAAAGATCCCGTGCTGTGTACGGGGTTCGATTGATTAGTAAAACTATCCCAGTGGTGGTAGTAGTCGATAATAGTGCTAGTAATAGTAGTAGTAGTAATGGTAGTAATTGCATCAGCATCGTCAACCTACGGTCCCGTTTGTACTGCGGGGGTTCTTCGTGGCCGCAATGCCCGCAACGGGTACGTACATACACATACACACAACAGACGCACCCAAAACACACGATCGTTTGTTTATTTTTGTGTCCAGGATTGTCATTTGACCTGGATCCAGTTTGCTTCACTACAATGAATATAAAACCCAGTGTTACAATTGATCGACTCCAGTGAACCTGATGTATATTCCGCCCCGTTGGTCATAGATCTGGGGGTGCTCGACCGGGAATCTAGTTCCGGTTGTCAGCCTAACAATAGGCCGTTGTTAATCTACATTCTGCCCAATGATACTAGATTTCGGAACCGCTATCGTGGCGAGAGAATGAGAGAACAACATCCTCGAATTTCTTCTGATTCTGGGAGACGAAATGCTAACAATTATCTGGTGGTAACGAAGGAAGGGGTGGAACTGGATGGTTGACATGGTCGGTAGCGTTGAACTTACTCTCATCGGTCGGCCGGTAGTGCCGTGGTCCACTGGTTGACACCGGAAGCTGTACTCGCCCCACCAACCGCCCATCAAACACTGTACACACAAAGCACGTATAAATCATGGACGGGAAGGAAGAATCACAATTGCAATCGATACGCAAATTATAAAAAGAAAAGAGAGAGAGAAAACAATGCAAACGATTTAATATCATACATCTTCGATTGGTTGCTTATAGTTCCATCCAGGTTCGTAGCTTTAGGGCTAACTTCCAAGCTCATTAGCCGGCTCATCAGGAACAAGAACAAGAACCAAAAGACCGTTATCAATGGGGGGAAAAAATAAGAAAATGAAAATATTGAAGGCCGTTTGTTGATCTCAAATTACGAACGCCACAATCGCGTCCGCAAAACACATGTGTTAATCCAGCGTTGCTGACTGCGGTCTGGCCGAAAAGTGAAAGGAAGGTCGGCGGCCACCAGGTTGGCATCCGCGCAACCTGTGCGCTTTGGAGGTCGAGTTAAGGGTGTATTGATCTCTCGCACTCTCGGGACGTTGCGGGTTTCGCCCGGAAGCAGTGAAAGGATGCGAATGCGGTCTCTGAACGGGTTCAAGATCGGAATCATGATTGCATTCTGCTACAAGCTGCTACAAGTTTCCAGCAATAGGAGGTAAATTTTGTGCTCAATAAAAACTTATTGAAAGGCAAACTTACGAAAAAGACACTACTTTGCAGCAAAAACAATGACTATAATCTACCAAACACAGCGGCAAACAAAATTGCAATGTAAGCATTCGTGGTACAAATGGTGAATCGGTGCGTTGATCAGTAGCATGCAGCACAATTCAATCAAATACGCAAACGGGCAGGGTTTTTTAGTAATTGTTTTGGTTTTGTCTAGACGCGCGTTTAAAATCGAACGACTATCAATCAGGCATACTTTAGCGTTTTAGTCGAATACTGCTTGCTCCGGACATTTTCGTACAAGTTGGAGAACAGTCGTCTGCTGTCAAACCGGGCAAAAGTTGCTGTCATAGGTAGATCGTCTGGCAGGATACGTGCAGAAATAATATTTGTCGGTTTTGTGCTTGTCCTATGGCGTACATGTGCGCCGGCAACAGGACGGCAAACACATGTACGGAGGAAAATCAAAACAGTTTATTCGATGGATTAGAAAAGTTAGAAGCTTATCCTGTACGGCACGGTCAATTTACCTCGTAAAACAACCAGGCACTGAACACGACTTGGATGAAGTTGTATGCTATGAGGGTGTGTCGAAGCTGGAATGGTTTGCGGTTTTCCATGAGCCTTGGACCTAGGACCTGAGGGGGAGAGACAGAGAAAAGACCAAATTTGAAGAGATTAGTATGTTGCGTAATGAAATATCCGATTAAAAACAGTTTACAGTGTAATACAACTATTAATATCAAAATATGTGATGTGACATGTTTATGGTACAATTATAATACGTAATAAACCAAATTATAATTATTCAAATACAATTTGAAACAATTTAATGAATGATGATTAAATATCAAGTTAAATCCATTCGTTAATAAAGACCAATACCAAATATTTGAAATATTGGATAAACTTTCATTAGATTTCGTTTAATACATTCGCCAGTTTTTGTTTTCTTTTCCGCCGATTAGGGTAAGTTAACCTATAGTGGACCCTTTACCTATAATGGACCTCGGGTACAGTTTCCGCGTTTGTTAGCTTGTGCTTCCATATCCTCGGACATGACATGAAACAGAAAGTACAAAGCAAACCACACAGTTCAGTTTATAAGATTTTAGCTGAATTTAATGATTAATGCCCTAAAATCGACATTTTCAACAAGCTAGGGTCCATTTTATGGTTAACAATGTGAAATGTCGTCCTTAGTGGACCCTCTTCATATAAAATGCACTAGAATTCCTATAATGGAGCCGGTCGTTATCCTATTGTAAACCAAAAGGTCCATAAAAGGAAAACGGACATTCCAATCTGTTTTAAAAAATGGGTAAAATATAGAGATTTGCAATATAAATTGATATTTTTTCAGGCTTAATCGAAAGTTACTCGTATTGTAAGTACCATCGGTTGCGTCTGACAGTTTAAAATAATTCGTGGAAGAAAACTACTCAAGCACTAACTGGTCTAATAATCGTTAATTTACCCTACGTCGATTATGGCAGATCGATTGTTCATCTTGGAAAGTTCCTTCTCAAGTGTATATTCTCTTTTTCGAGACCAAATAGTCATTTAAAAGAAGAATGTCATAAAATTATTTAAAAAAAAATTCAATAAAACATCAAGCTGATGTTTTTAAAGAGACTCTTACATTTGTTATATATTATACGTTATAATTTAGATCTTGTTGTCTACTGTCTAGATCTTGTTATGTCGTCTATTCCTAATAGCAAAAGAATTCAACGGGCAGTTTCCCGCGGGCTCTATGGAGGGTGCTTGCTGTTACGAATTATCACTCAATTATCATTCTCCAACAAATCCTCTAGAAATGTCGGAAGTACAACGTGCCTGCGCATCATATTTTCGTGGATTTCAGGGCAGGATACGATATAGTCGAGCGCCGACAGTTATGGCAGATAATGCAGGCAGAAAACGGTTTACCGGACAAACTGACGCGACTGAGCAAAGCTATCCTAGAGCGCATGATCTGCTAGGTATGTGTTTCGGCTCGGGGCACTCGCGAGTCCCTTCGAATCGCGCAGAGGGCTGCGACAAAGGGAATACGAAGAGTTACGTATACGTAGGCATATAAACCTCGAGCTGCAGGTACTACTTGGAGAGGTATCCATTGTACACTTATCGAACATTGGGAGACTACTGTGGACCAGTCACGTCATAAGGAGGAGGTTGAAGCCGACTTGCGCTGTACACTTGTACACTTATCGAACATTGGGAGACTACTGTGGACCAGTCACGTCATAAGGAGGAGGTTGAAGCCGACTTGCGTGTGTCGAGACGCTCAACGAAAAGGCGACTAATACCCGAGGTTAAATGGAGTGGAATTCTTGATACGGCAAGAGTCACCCCGGTTTTATTCCGCTGGAAGAGGTAGAAGCCGTAAGGATTAGCTTTTATCTGTGTTTCTTTCACACCACCGATTTACATAACAAATTGTTTAGATCGTCCAATTTATTATTTTTCACATTAAGCATTTACTCTTCCCCAAGAAAGATAGATTTATAAAAAATAAATTAATCATATTTTTAATTTCTGCAGAACGTCCGCATTTTAAATTTTAGATCTCGCTTCAAATTCTCCCAATTAGCCCTTTGTGCGCTTTCTGCCAATTCTGACCAATTCTTTTTCTGACAAATTTTAAGAATTATTATAAGTCTCAATAAGGTTCAGTCTCAGTCCTCGATAATTGCCCAGTAACATTAATTTGACCGCAGTTGTGGACAGCTTGATGGATTGCTGTCTTTTTCGAAGTACATAATATTGTTTTCCAAAAATCATTGTAGAATAGACTTGGTATAAGGGGGCGGACGGCCAGAACAGGGGAGGGAAGTTATGCTTATGTACAATGAAGCAATACTTTTTTCATTCAAATAAATTTTTGAGGTTGACGGTGTCGCTCTAGCGAAACACATTGAACATGACGTGACAGACGAGTAACTTTTAGCCGATTTTTTTCATAATATCATTCGTATCCCCTATTGGTACACTCTCCCTAACCGATTTAATGCAAAGCATACGGAAGCCCTGCAATATGTCCCAATGCAGTACGCGATTTGATTGTATGTTACACTATTTCGGACAAGGATATTGTCCCTACTTCAAAATGTTGCGACAATGTGTGATGTAAGTTAGTCACTATTGCATGGAAGTTAGGACAAAGATAAGTTATTGTAGCTGTTTATCATGGATACAGATGTGTTATAACAACTGTATTGTTGTCTGCGAAAAAGACACACTGCCCAAGTAACAATTTGGGTTTTATTGCACTTTTATGATGGCATTTAAGACCAAAATTGGTCTTGAAGACCAGCATAAGAGTACAATAAAACTCACATTGTTGCTTGGGTACAGTACTGTATGCAATACGTATTTTACGCAACAAAAGCAATCATAATCATGTCACACTGTGTCGGCAGCGGCAGTGTTTGGTAGTTACCAAGGTGACGTTGGTAACTTCTGTACGCCAGACTTTAGGTCAAAGCAAGTTAGTCTTTTTCTTAAGGTTTTTGCTGTTTGTCTCTTTAGCTCAAGTTGCTGATAAAGTATTGTCTGTAACACATATTGTATTGTATACCGGCATCACCACCTGCATTAAAAGGCGTAATATCAACGGAAGTCGGGCCTACTACGGACTCCACAAACATTTGCGGTCGAACAATCTGAGCCTCCGTACAAAATGCACACTGTACAAAACGCTAATTAGACCGGTTATCCTCTACGGGCACGAAACGTGGACACTGCTAGAAGAGGACCTACGAGCACTCGGAGTTTTCGAACGGCTGGTGCTAAGAACCTTCTTTGGCGGAGTGCAAGAGAACGGTGTATGGAGGCGAAGAATGAACTACGAGCTCGCACGTCTCTACGGCGAACCAAGTATTCAGAAAGTGGTTAAAGCTGGACGTTGGGCAGGACATGTTGTTAGAATGCCGGACAACTATCCGGCAAAAATGGTTTTCACATCGAATCCGGTAGGAACAAGACGAAGAAGGCACTGCCTTTGGGCCTTTGGGCACTGCCAGAGGGGGAGGGGGGGGGCTCCGTAGCCGCAAGATTACAGTTTGCTTTGACAAGCAAGCGGTCGTAGGTGCGAATCTTAGTTGAATCAAGCCATTCGATGTCAAGTGACTTTAGCATGGGTTTATTTTCAGGCCCCCTTCATTTACCTTTCCTTCATGCTGAATTCTAAATTTACCCACTAAAGGCTCCTGAAAGTGCAAAAGTCCCTCCTATAGTTAAGTGTACTGGTCAGAGGAACGAATGAGTCCTCGCCAGGGACGGCTATAATATGGGATAGTACTGACAGTGAGGAATAAGTGGATAAAGTAGATCAAGTTTTGAAGGAAGGGTAAACCCAAATACACACAAGCACGCATAAAATTTAATAAGTATATCGCTCACTCAATAGCGATAATAGCAAAAAGAAATGCAGTGCGGGTCATACAGCAAACACCCGGGCAATATCACAATAGTTCAACTATACTGGTGTCAGTGATGAGTCCACACAGGAAAAAAAAGAGGGGCACAGCGAGCGAGGTGGCAAGTACTGGCGAATACTGGGTGCCCGCGGAACTGGAGACCAATTGCCATGGACCAAAGCAGATGATTATACTGCGCGGGCCTTGTCGTTAGGCCAATTAAGCCAACCAGCATCACCAACAACAAGCGCAGCAAGTGTGTATCAAAATATATTCTCATCGAAAGTTGTCCTGCTTGGTGGTGTGAAGGGACATTCCTTTGTCTTATTATTTTGTTATCGTGATACATTATATAGTTTTATAGACAGAGGATAACTGGTTTATCGCTCTTCGTTTTTGTTGATTATTTCTGCGTATGAACAATGATATTTTGATTCTCTGTTCAGAACAATTATATTTTCTTTTTAGTAACCGATTCAATCCAAAGCAACTTTGTGAACGCATACAAACGACTTGTATTTGTTTACACTCTAATCCCGTTTTACGTCCACTATTGGGGGATGTAAAAAAATCGGTCGTAAAAAAAGAGGACGGTAATTCAAATTTTGAACGTAAAACGAGAGGACGTTAATTCAAATTTTGGACGTAAAACGAGAAGACGGTAAATCAAATTTCGGACGTAAAACGAAATCACGTAAAATGAATGGACGTAAAAAAAGTTTCTAGTGTATTTGAGATGTAAAAAATATACTGTGAATACACGTCAAAAAAATTTGCGCCTCTGTGTGAGTATCATAATGTTTGTAATGTATCGAATGATTAAAATTATTTTACAATACATTCCCTATTAGACATCGATATTTTCTCCGATATCTAATTCGAAGAATTTTTGTGAAAGCTTGCGTACCAATGGGGGTTTTATTACAAACATGAAGGTTCTAGCGACCCAAATTAAAAAGTATCACAGTTAATCAACTAGTTCCGGGCTATTCAATTTAAATTTAGTTTCTTTCACTTTACATCAGTATTCGAGCACTAAATTCAATAGATGAGTTGCTCAACATCGCAATCGGCGATTATCGATCGAATTGATCAATTATATCTACACCATTCCCCTAAATCCCTCGAACGAAGGGTACTTTAAATGTTTGATTTAAGATCCAATTATCGCTGAACAGGGTAATCTAAACGCGACTCATATAAAACACTAAAATTGAATAATTACGACTCTAACAATGATTTTTCATTCGATACTATTCGCTTCCGACTAAATGCATCAACTGCAGAGCAAATTATCAACTAGGTATCTTCCAATTCCCATTCAGTTATCGGCAGAATCGTGAGCATGCCGAACTATTATGACATGCACAGTTAGCTAAGCCTACCGCGGCAACCTTGAACCACTTCTACCTGGTGGCTGGTTCAGTCTCTTTCTCTATCATACCGATACTTTCACTCTCTTCCCCTTCTGTTTCGTTTATCCGTTATCGATGATCGTCGCGTGTTGCCCCCGACACGTCATTCCATTCAGCTTAGCTGAACAAGATAAGTTAGTAAGACACCAACATATTTTAGAATTACATAATCTGAACAAGCTCAGATTGAATCTTTGAAGTGTTTTCCGTTTTGTTTGTATCATCCGCCCCTTTTCAGCGGAAGGTTTGTATTACTGACAACGAGTCCACACTGACATATCGAGACCACAAACATGTGATTGCTACCGTAAATTCGTATTCATAACACGTTTTCTGTTAGTCTCATTTGCACGTCTCATTTTTGTTGTGTTGCGGTTGCGATCATTATAATTCACAGATCGAACTTTGACTCACTACCGAAGGACTTCAATCATCGTCGCTTAGCTGATGGAACTCGATTTCGAAAGTTTGCGGTTCATGGTACGACGAGATTCGGCATCGGTGTTTGATTCTGCGCGTGCGGTCAAAGTGAAACTCCGGTTCACTGCCATCTCGGCAGGGACATATCGCGAGGTGTCACAAGGTTCTTTGTTTTAATGTACAGATCGAATGCGCGGCGGAATCCGTTGGTAAAACAAGCATAGACTTAGAGGTTGGTGCCATTCACTTAGAAGTGAGAACCTTCCTGAATTCCGATCATTCGCGTGTCATTCAGCTGTTAATTGCTGCTCATATCTGCGGCGACAGAAAGACATCGCTTACTGGAAGCGAGCGGGTGAGGAGGAGATCATACTCAACTAATTACTACCGTTCGTAGGCAAATTTTCTATGCGGCTGTGTGGAGGTATTTATCTGTCAGAATACCTCGAAGCGAAACTGAACAATTAATCTAACTACCAGCGCCTCGCACCGTGTTTGTCAGTCAAGCGAACCTAGGAGCAAACTTTGCGGTGGCACCCCCTTCGTAGTTAAATGTAACTAAACTAGTATTTAGCTGATTTTACCCCTATACATGTTTAAGCGGTGTAATAACAATTCTGAGCTACTGAGCTGCTGTTGCTGCCGCCGTTGCTGCGAGGAGATTGTGTCGCGAGATTAATTGAAACAAGAATATATAGCATCCTCCACTGTAGCATGCGATTGTTTGCCTTTGTTTTTACGATTTTTATCCATCAGTAGACAATATTCATTGTGTTTAAAGGAAAAACAAAACGAGGATACATACCTCACTATCTATCGACAGTTTTAATCTGTTGTATAACAGAATAATGGGAAAATGCTTGCAAATTTGCGTGATCTCTTAATCGAATTTCGATTTTAAAAATTTACTCGTATGGAATGTCAACCCAACGACGGCTATTTTTGCTTTCCTAAAGAATTTTGATTCATTAGATTTGACGAATTTTCCAGATAAATAAATTTTAATTTTTGAAACACGTCATGATAAAAATTTAATGGTGCCGGTTTTTTCCAGGCTATTTTTTTTAACGCAGCACAAAGGGTTTCTACGTAATTTGAGCAAACCAATCGTGCTTCAAATTTGTGAATTTATATTCAGAAAAAATATGCTATTCAACACTGCACAAAACTGTTTTAGTTCGTACAAAAATTCAACACCGGCGAAGCATTCCTAGAATCTGAATGAAATCTCTCCAACCGACTCGCACGGCGGTGCGGCGATCTGTCGTCATTGGCGAAAACGGCCGGCCTCTAGCGCGAGAGGGTGAAAAAAAAAACCGCGCAAACCAGTTGAGTGACCACCGAACCGAACCACCTTGGACCTCTTGCTATGCATGGGGCCGGTATGGGTGTACGGTGTGAGACAACAGCTGATTGCACGGCTCTGGGTCAATCGGGGACCTTCCCCGGTGCTGACGGGGATGATGCAAGCAATACGGTAGAGCCGGTGCTGGCGGGGCGGACCGTTTCCATGAAACTATTTACCGTGTAAAGTAGCCAGTGCGGCACGATATTGAAACAAAAAGAGCCGGCAGCAAACAGGGAGCAGCGCCAGCAGCATTCGTTTGAAACAATTTGAAGAGGTTGGAACGCAGACGCGGAGACGGACTTCGTTGGACTTCGAGGCTTTCATCGTAAATTACTGCTGGTCGGTGTGAACTTGCACGGCGGAAAAGGGCAATGCGTGCGTTATAAACCTCAACTCAAGGTTAAGGTCATCAATTTTACAAATTCAAGATCGAAAAGGAAAAAACAGAAGGAATCATATTTAGTGGGCATTGGCATGCAAATTACATATATTATAGGTTAGTATTGCAAACAGTACTTACTTTGACTAAGTAAACGTATCCTAAACATAGCGCTAGTGTGGGGAAGGGGGACGACATTAGAGGCCAGTCCTTTGTCCGAGGGTCTGAAAAAATTAAATAAAGGTAAATATTAAAAAAAAAATAAGCAATTTGAACTACAAACTTATAAGTTATAACCCATACAGTGCGACGTGACGTTACCGTATAACTGTCTCTCAGTAATGCGTCGAGAAACAGGTTCGTCAGTTTTAAATCTCATAGCATATTTTGTAAACCGTTGAACAACTCAACTCGTGTGGATTGCGTCACCGTCGTCATATTCGTTAAAAGCTCATTATTCACACCTGCTGATGAAAAGTTTCGCAGGTATCCAAACTGCTGCCCGTCGATCCACCCTGCTCGTGTGTGCGTGTGAATATTTACATACAATCATAATTGTCAATCATCATCTCCACCTCAGGCTTCCCCCGATCCGATCGGAGCACGTTACACTAACTAGCCGCTAGCTGGCACGCACGCGACAGAAGCGTTCTAATTGGGTTAATAATAAATGACAAAACGATTTTTCTTTCCTGATTGGATCATCAAACTTTATGAAGCTAGAGCTTGGAAATCTGTTATCGTTTGATATTTAGAACCGTGGAGAGCGCGTAACTTTTTCACACGTTAGTATGACTCGAACGACCGGGTCATACACTTTATCGGTATGCATATAAATCGAATTTAGAGTTTTTTTCTTTGTTATTTATTTATGGCTTTATTTCAAGTAGCACAAAGTCTAAATGAAGATTAATACTATGAATGGGAAAAGCCGATTTCAGTTGAAATTTATTTTCTCACATATTCACAGATCTCAATTTCAAATAAAAACATAAAATTTGCGTTAAGTTAAATTAAATGAATCATGTTACAATACTCCTTACTCCTTACTCCTAAAACTAAGCTTATGCAATCGAACTTGTCAATGCAGCATACGGAGTATCTTTTATTAATTATTTGTAATTTCTTGGCATTAGCAACAGGATATAAAGAAAGAGTAATTATCTCAGGCTACTCTCTTGCGGTAAAATACAAATTGGTTGGTAATGGTTTGGCATACTCTAATGTGATCTTCACACTACATCTACGAAATTGTAAATTTTTAAAGAATAGTGCAGAAAACCCCAGCGTAATTTTAATCCTGTTAGAAAGATATTGTACCTAATCGAATGCAGCCATTTATTCTATTAACGCTCATTTATGCTCATGTTAAGTAAACAAAACGAAATAAATTTTGGCAGATTTTATTAGGCTTAGAATGAACGTTTTAGAATGAACCTGTGCTGGTATGCAGAGAACTGTCGAGTATTTTTCATAAGAGGAGCTAAATGGACTGTGTAATGCTTAGCTCATCAATCATATAAAAGATTGGAAATTGCTTTAATCAGTGGCCTGTTTGCTACCGGTGAAGATGGTCGAGCTCGAGTTTGAAATCTTGAATTTGATCGGTAGTAAAATTTCGGGTTCGGGGTTTAGGAAATTTGAAATAAAAGCCTATCTGGCTAACGGGAGGCAAACTGTGAAGTACAGTGCATAACAAAAAAACAATTAAAAAAGCAAAGCCTTGGGCTTAAACGTCTTTATAAGTCTTAATCCTTCTTTATCGACAGACTTCGTGGCCGGCTGTTCGAGTATAGGACAGTTACGGGGCTAGTGCAGAAATCCTACTGACCTTAAATAGCAGCACCGCCTAGCCGAGATTCGAACATACGACGACTGGCTTGTTAGACCAGCATCATACCTCGAAGAAACTTGCGATTAATAATAACAAAAAGGGTTCGTTCATTGTTGATTTCTAAATATTGGGTATTATTGGATTATGTTGAATGCAGAAAGATTACGCCAATGCTCAAAAAACAATTTGCTAATGCAATTCTGAACTAGATTTGTCGCAGTAACTCACTAATCTACGAAGCTATTCTACTCAACGTATTAGAAATGGGAATCAAAAGCTATCGTCATTAGAGTTTTCATAAGGTCTCTAAAAATGGCATATATGCCATCGTATGCACCTTCGGCAGCGAACCATTCAAACTAATTTAAATGTGCTGGTGAGTATTACAATACAGACGGCTAAACGATTGTTTGATTTTAGTTATTTGTTAACTACTTGCCAATTCAACGTTTTTATTGAATAGTAGGCATTAGGCATTCCGAAAAAATTCGGCCTTTCGTGATTCGGCCATTCGTGATTCGGGCTTTCGCGATTCGACCTTCTGAGACTGTTGTTGAAATTCGGACGCTTGGATTTCGGCCATTCGTGATTCGGCCATTTGTATTTCGGCCATTCGGTACTAGCCCTTTTTAACAAGTTTTTTGCACAAGAAAAATTGCCGGTAACTTGGAAGTACTCTTTTATTTTTCCAGTCTTCAAGAATGACGGTCACCGAAGAGTCAAAAACTGCCCCTCAATTATTTGAAATAATCATAAGCGCCGCTTTAATTCGCAGCACCAGACACTACATTAGCTCTGCACAACATCGCTCTGTGACAACGAATCTCTTGATTTCGCGCCTAATTGTATTATTACTAACACTGACTGAAAAGCTACCTCTGACCGCATCAATCATCGCTCGAGCTGCTACATGAAATTCTACGACTGGGTGGTTCCCCACAGTTTATCACATGGCTACGCTCGTATGTGTGCGATAGAGTCTTACACTGCTTTGAATAGGTTGTCACAAATAACCACGCAAGGCAGTTTCTTGGGACCACTTTTGTTTATCACATTTTTCGATGATGTCGTCTATTTTCTTAGAACTTAATTCAGATTGGTATGTGCTGATGATTTTAAAATCTACTTGACGGTTGGTGGCATCCAGCATTGTCGTCGCCTGCAAGTAGACCCTTTTGTACACATTTATATCTTGACGCAAATTAAACCTTTCTACTATTAGTATCAGTATCCAGTGGCGACTCGTCCGCCTGTTCAACCTGTTCATAGGACAGGTAACAAAATTCAGCCGGATAAAAATATTATTATCACTCGTTCATGATTTCGCTTGCACCGACTCAAAGGCATTATGATTTTTATTTAGACAGTATACTTTCTAATTAAAATGTTCGTTATTTCATGGTTGCAAGCACGGAATGGAATTTTTCATTTGCTGGTTCAAGGATTTCACTGCGAAACCGAGATTCCGAACAAGATATTTACTCGGACAAGATCTTGTCACAAGACCGGTGAGCGTGCTGAGATCTCGCTAATTGAGACTCAGCAACTTTTGAGTAACCTAAATACTCGACGTTATAGATTTCTAAATTGTTTGAGCGATGATACGGTCATCCAATTGGCCATGACTGTTCGGCTCTCCCATTGTTTCAGCTCACCCTTCAGAGTTGGAGCCACCTCGTCTGTCGACGCACTACGAGTCGACGTGTTGAGGATAGACGAGAAACAGGGCTTCCCCTATTCTCCTCTTCACCTCCTTCGTTTCTTTGTTTTTCGGCAGAGAGAGCAGGCTCGGTAAGACCGGCTTGATGCAGCAAGGGTAAATTACTGTGGAGGGCGCCCTGGTACTCCACAGGCTCCGTTGCGGCAGAGAATTTATAGAACCCCCTCCACCATTCATCCCTCGGCACGGGTCGCGTCACACCTTATATTAAGGGTTTATCCATTCAAGTGTTTACGTAATAGCCATGGATAACGGCTATTAAAACCATCCTCCTTTTAGGAGCTTTGAGCCCTCTGCTTTGGTTCTTAGTAGTCATACCTTCTACAGAGAACCGTCATTGCAGGCGGAGAGTTCACACTCAGCATTCGCATGAGTGCCTTCTTCCCTGCTCGCATACGACCCTAGTTTCCACCGGTTGTCCGATTTCCACTAAGGAACGTACCCCGGATGGTACCACGAGGAGGTAAGGATAGGAGTTGCTGAATAAGAAGCTGTGGATTGTGGATTTTTCGTGGATTATGGAAATTCAAAACTGGTTAAAGAGGTGGTTGAATTGTACTGTCAAGTTTTTTTACCGACCAATTTTGTGGTGGACTTAAATATGGGACGGTAAAATAATTCTACTAAGTACGGGAAAGACGACCATTTGCGGAGTCATTCCGCAAGTATAGATGACTGGCGGTATTGATAGGTTACGATATTTTTGCCGGTTTGTTTACTTAATTTTTGTTTGAGTACTGTCATTTTCGTCGAATAATGGCAAACGGGACACTCATGTCGCTATGTATTTCGATTTTCAAGTTCACGCAGAAAAACAAATTATACAGGCCACATACGTTTGCACTACGACCTTTTTGTTTCAGGAGTCAATAAAAACACAAGTAAAAATGTATGATTCATTCTTAACGATAAAATCCATTTACTGATAAAGCGAACTCGGAACGAACTGTGCAAAACAACTGGTTCAAACCCGAAAATACATTAAAACACAACTTTTCATCGCTTTCGCCATACCGCTCGCGTATGGTGATAAACGGCTTATCAATCATCCGGGCTCATTAGTCATTGATAGATTCGGTGCTATCAGTTTCTCTACAGACAAAAAAAAAGACCCCGTAAGTTGTTGCGTCACCTACTTCCATTGGAAAACATAATATTTTGGGTAACAGTGGTTCAATTATAGGCCGTTGTCTAGTTTTAAACGTGAATTTGTGATGTTGCATGTAACATTATGCAACAAAACATGGGAATCTTAAAAAACTTTAAGTGACAACTCATAGAACAATTTCGCGTGCCATGACCAACAGAATTCAATTTCGAATAGAACAAATTTATTACTCATCATGTCGGGTTGAACTGGGCTTCCCGTAGTAATATCACGATGAGTTGCAAAAATATTCGCCATGCAACTCCCACATAAGAATTTTGTGAACCAGCATGAGTTTCATAAACCTACCAATATTCGCACTGCCAAAGGTGATTTTGGATGACTCCAGCCACGCATATCAGAGCAGCCGAAAAAGACACTTAATCCGGGTTGATAAATGCTAGACTTAGCGGAAAATTACTTATCGCAATTTGGGGTTTTATCGGAAACAAAAAATACACTCTCGAGCAGGTCGATATCGATGCTGGCTGGTTCCGGATTCCGAAAAAAAACTTATGAGATGATATAGAATGAGCTCACAACCTCAGACTGCAGCACCTGCTTATCAGTCGTAAATTGAGTAAAAGCTGACTGAAGGCCGTAGGCCGACAATATTTATGATATATTCGAGGACATGTTGATACAGCGGAAAGATCGGTCTTCGTTATCTGCTTTTGCTATAATCCATGTGACACCGGTCTAAATTAGCAGCTCTCGTGATAAAAGAGTCGACGGTTTTGCAAATACGCGAGATTACCAGGCGTTACAGTTTTTTTGTTCTGTAACCACGAGACAAGACGATTGTCGTCCTTTAGTTCAGTAAATAAAATGGTAATCAAGCTCGGCAATGGCAATCCAACAGTAGCTTTAATTCGAACACTACAAGGAACAAGAAAATATCCCCCTCTCATCCTTGTTACGACAACCAAAACCAATCAAAGTGTCCATTTCCAGGCCGTTGGCCTCTCTGCGTGCACAGCAGTATGCACCCATCGCTATAGTTGCTTTACCGGTTTTCTCACTCTCACTACTAGTCGATTCATTGTTTTAAGAAGAAAAAAAAATGGAATATTTCTTGACTTAGGTTTCTGCCCTGTATGCTAAATGAACCAGAAGAAGCCGGAGCCAAGTCATGGCAGCAGTAGAGCGGGAATCCCTGGAAAATCCTAAACCCTTCACTGGTGACGTGTGTCTGGCATGCACTGAAGCATGCAGGCAGCTAAATGCTATAAATGCAAGACACGCATGATGACGCTGCAGGAAAGACCATCAATAAGAGCAAGTGCATCGATTAGTTTCTTTGGGAGTTTCATAACATTATAAATTTTAGAATTTAAAATATTTTCACACAAAATTTAGAACAAATTACTTACAAACACATGCCATAAAAGATGTGCTACAAAAGATGTAAGATTCCGTGCAACTAATATACCCCGTTTAGAATTCAATCAGCCAGACAAGCATTTCCCTGTAGCTTTCCACTCGATCACACACGCCCCGACTCGAACGAGGGAAGGAAAACAGGCTGGTGCACCGCGGCGGCCGGTAAGACGTAATTCCATTGTTGACACTTAATAGTATCAATTACGCGAAGTGTTACACGAGATGAGTGCAGTTTAGTTTTTTCTTGCTTTCCATCAGCCGCCACAGCACAACACGCCCGGTGGGAAATTGATGATGTACAGGTACATTGGTAGGCGGTTTACCCTTCGTTTTTTTCCTCTGTATAAACAATAATTCGCACACTGTTCGTGAGTTTAGCGTTCGGTTTGACCCCAACGAACGGGTAGTCATGGGAAAAAGGGCAGAAAACTCATCAAGTGTCAATCAAACACATCGCGTATTTTCCGGTAGTCCGCATTCTATTGAAATCGAAATTAACACCTGCCTGCATGCGTGAGCGTGACTGATCCAGCTGGGATCACTGGATTTATTCGGTGAGTTTGCGAATTTGCATGAAATAATTGGATGCATTTCAAACAATGGGCCTGTTTGTTATTGACAGTGGTCGATTTCGGACAACCCAGTGTGAAGAATTCCCTCCGGAAAAGTTGCTCGAATCATTAATTTGTTTCTACTAAATATTAATGAAATTCGTTTTAGGCTTGAGCTTAGTATGGAATTTTTTTAATATACTTGTTTACAAATTAGAAGGGAAATTTATCGTTTCCGTTAATTCTAGTTTAGTTATCAACAAAGTGGTTTCGGGTTTTTAGTGTTTCAGGCGAGCAAACGTCAAACGGGTGCTGCCGAGTCGCCTCTAATAAATTAAACAATCGGCAGAAGACACGCAAAAGAAAACCAGTTTTCTGCAACGCGGAAGAGGGTATTTTTAACATGAATCCTACGTGCGGATTTGGCGCCGTTCGATAGACGGGGATTACCCATAAATAACACATTTTTTTGTCCTCCAATTAACGAAAGCGGAATTGTCGGAATTTTATCAGCCTTCAACGGTATATTCCATATTACTGCATAAGTTTGTTCTAAAAACAGTATTCATAAATTAAAAAATATCAAAATATCAGATAGGTTGTGTACAAGACACGACCGCATATAGATGACGCAGGACTACGTAAGTCGCGCGTAGTATGTGTAGCATGGACTACGTAAGTGACGGTAGTAGCATATATCCTTGCATGTAATAATACGATTCTTTATGTATACATGCTACATGCAGCATATATAGGGTTTGTTGAGACTGCAGGTTGAGAATATTCAATTATTTTCGAATGAATGTCAATAGTGCCTCAAATCTTACTTCAACGTCAAACACTGTTTAGTTAGACATATGCAGATTTATGTATTTGATTTGATGATATCAAAAAATTGTTTTGTTGTGCTGCAGGTTGAGAAATCAAAATTTTTGTCGATAATTTTTTACAGCGTTTTATTCATTCATTTATTCATGATTGAAAGCTACAAAATAAGTTAAAGTTGTTTGCAAAATGTTTTGTACCTTACTGCCTTATACGGAGTTCACAGTTAAATAAACATTAGCATCACTACGGTTCCGTCCTGTCTTGTCTTGTCCATCATTTGCGAAAGAAATTAATCTAAATGTAATGCTTGACTATGGAGACTACCCAAGTAACCATTTGGGTTTTATTACGCTCTTATGAGGGCACCTAAGACCAAAATTGGTCTCGAAGACCACCTTAAGCGTACAATAAAACTCACATTGCTGCTTGGGTATGTAAAGAATTGTCAGCAACTAACTGATGCAAAGAGAGTCGGTGATTTTCCTCGCTTTGAGAATTCTGCGTCACGTCATTTATTTTCAGTTTTTCAATAGTGTACACTTACGAAATAATAGCGTTCTTCATTTGAGCCAATTCTTAGAAGATGTACCGATCGATTGGAGCAAAAATATTGAAAATCCATCGGGAAACCGCTAAGCTATCAGCGTTTCAAACCTGACCACTTTTCGAGAAAGATTTTTTGGAATGACACCCTACCCAGCCAAATCTTGCCGTAAGACGTAGTCCTACGTCAAAAATTCATTTTAGGAATTTGGAAGAATTTCTTTACCAACTTTTTATTGCCATCAAAATAACGTTTTCTTTTGAATGCTATACCAATTCATATAGGCATCATCAAAATCTATTAATGAATTCTGAAATTTTATTACGTAAAATAAGTATATTTTAAAAAGATTTAATCGAACCTGACTTTAAGATATTCTTCATACAGTCTATTTCGTTGGTCGTTATCAACTTACCTCCGAACTTATCCATATAATGGTGCATACTGTCAATGTATTTCATGATTAAGGCCATTGTGTGTGTGTTTTATTTTCTACGCTAAACTGTAAAGAAAAGAATGAGAAGAGAAAATTTAGTACAAATTTATTTATTTATTTATTTATTTATACGCAGTCAACAAGTGAAAAACAATCCCAATGACTCCACTTAAATTACTTTATAGATAATACATCGTTTACAACATCGCACCGATCACGCTCTTAGAAAATTATTTTTAATATGTAACACGTCTTCACAACTTAAAATCGAAGCACTCGAAACAATTCGCAAATACACGACACATATTTTTTATTGGCTCATGCATCCCATAGTTTGTCCTGGATCTCCCTATATCGTGGAACATATGGGAACGAAGAGCACGTCTGCGGATGTTCACGTCCAAGAGACCGAGAAGTTCAGGGCAGTCAATGTAGGACGTTAGTAAGTCGCTGATGAAGCAAGCCTTGGCGACATCTCTCCTAATAACGCTGAGTGAGTCAAGGTGGATTAACTTGCAGCCCAAACGACCGACGAATATTCGAGCGTTGAACGCACTAAAGTACAATATAAAGCTTTGAGGCAGTAAACGTCCTGGAAATATTTGCCGAATCGAAAGACGAATCCCAACTGCAACGAGGCCTTGGAGACAACATATGACACTTGATCTTTGAATGTCAGTGAGAAATCAAGAAGTACACTAAGATCTTTTACGGTGTTTTCACGTTTTAAAGATGTACCATCGAGAATGTAATCGTGAAGCATTAGTGATCGTTTGTGCCCAAAGCAAATAACACAGCATTTGGAAGCGTTCAAAACCATACGATTTGTTTTACACTAGGCTGAAAATGCTACTAGTTGTTGTTGAAGAGAGAGAGAGAGAGAGAGAGAGAGAGAGAGAGAGAGAGAGAGAGAGAGAGAGAGAGAGAGAGCATCACTTGGTTTGTTGATGACGTAATAAAGTTTCAGGTCGTCAGCGTAAGATTTTTTATAACAATCCAGGATCAAGTTTGCGTCATTCATGTCTAACAGGAAAAGAAACGGGCCAAGATGGCTGCCTCGTGGAACTCCGGATTTAACTGGAAACGAAGGCGAAACAAAATCTTCTATCTTAACGGACATATTCCGTCAGGTCAGGTACGAACGCAGCCAGGAGAGTTGACTACCGGAAATACCCAACCTCTCGAATTTTGCCAGTGCAATATCGTGATCCATTTTGTCAAATGCAGCCGACAAATCAGTATAGATGGCGTCGACTTGCGAGCCTTTCTCCATATGGCGAATGACAAAAGAAGTGAATGCCACAAGGTTGGTGGTAGTCGCTCGCTTTGGGACGAAACCATGTAGATCTGGCGAGATATATGGCGAGCATTTCTGCGTTAAAAATTCAAGAACAATTAGTTCTAAAAGCTTCGAAGAGGCACACAAAGCGGCAATTCCTCGATAGTTGGATACTGGATAGAATGAATTATATAAATCTTAACTGACTTCCTTGGGGAACGCATAAAACCATTATTGGCATAAATTTAAAAATTAGCAGATTTAGTATTGGATAAGATTTTAATACAAAATTAAAACTGAATGTGGGCCAAGAACCACAAATTTTTCTATATCATGCCATGAAAAGCATACCTCGAATGCTGGTGTCGATTTGAATTGAGCTTAGATCAGATTAAGACACAGAGATACGGCAAACCGGACAACACATGGCTCGACTTGAAATCGAAGCATAATTATATGTATAGCATATAATTATATGGTTGCCTTTATCGGTTTTTAATCCATATCAATTAGGTTATTACTGTCGAATGAGGTTAATTATTCCTTTTAATATTATTCAAAACTCTTAATTGACATCAAATGTTTGACTCAATATGACAAACCGCAACGGTAAATTTCAGATAAAAAATTATTAACAATCAGGAAAATTACAAGCAACATTTACATTTAGTGGCCTTCAGTGTCATGTAATCTTTAAAGGAGCCTTTCTCATGCAGTGCCAAACGATGTCCGAAAATAAAATTTAAAATTTAACACCGCACACCAAACTTTGTGGGCATCAATCCGGTTTATGTTACTGTATAAACTAGGGTACGTTTGTTATCGATCGGTTCTCATACTGTACCCCCAAATCCTTTTCGCAACAATGTAGAATGCAAGCAGCGCTAGTGTCCGTTCTCTTCCATAAGCAACCGTCCGATTTAACACTTTCCAAAGAAGCAGCTTCAATTAATCCAATAAGCTGATGCCCTCTGACGAGTAGCAGAATATCGTCCTGGAAAAGAAACTGCTGGATGGAATGGTGGGTGAAGGTGACAAAGAAAAACCAAACGGTCTACCATCAAGCTGGACTGGCTGGCGCCTCGTCACGGCACGGCGAGAGACACCTGCGCGATTTGGGCTGCCAGCACAGGCTATTTAGTGGCACTGTAGTACAGGCAGTAATTCACCGGAAGCATGCGATTCGTTGGTTTCAGTTATTTTAGAAGCGGTACGCTTCAGAGGTAGGACGAAAGTGGTGGCCAGCGCAAAAGTGGGTCACGCCGAACAGTCTTGATTGGAAGGACCAACCGTCCTTTCCGTTTCGTTTGTTTGATTTTTGCTTAGCTGTTTTCCGCCATCTGGGCTGGCAGGGTGATGCGACACAATGAGGGTGGTCGCATTAGAAAGTCGCAGACGACTGGAAGCTATAAACAGAGTAATCACCGTGGAAATGGGCCAGTCACGTGCTATTTTCCAGATTTCGCTGGATATTGGTTCAGTCAGTTATGTCAATCGTTTTATTGGCTTCTGGCACTGACCTTAAACTAGCTACGGCACCTTCAAAGTAACTGACGAGGGACATTGACAGAAAAGACATAATGATTATAGTTTGTCAAAAAGTAATTTATCAACTAAATTAATAGAAGTATTTCGGAAGTATTTCTAAAACTTGCCACTCCAATTAGTGATTGCGCTGGTAGGCACAGACCAAAACGACATAGTTCGTAACCCACAGTGACCTGAACAAATAAAAACCAGCACAAACAAACCGGCCAGCCCGGCAGCGGTGTATGGCAGTTACGTAATACATGTGCTTTCCTTAGCTCTCAGTCCGGTACGCTACAAAACACCTACAAGCCAACGACACGCACATATTCGTATTGTTCGGTTACCATGCGGCCACAGCATTTGCCTCGGAGGCATAATCGCATGCCTTTCTCGTCTTATGTTTTCGGCTTTATGTTTTTCTTGCGGTTTCGGGTTGGGGCCGGCATGCAACCCGCAGCGGAACCACGGTAGACATCGCGCACGGCAGTACATGTGTATGTACATATAAACAACCGAAAGAGGCTGTGACCTTTGTGCTTGCGGCGCGTCTCTTCAACAGGTTGACAGTGGGTTCGGTTGGTTGATCGATAAACTTGGAAAATGGTGTAATTAATTCCGGTAGAAAGCCAAGGCCGAGCAACGCAAAGCAAAACCTTGGGCTTAAACGACTCTCAGCGGATCAACCCTTTTTTAACCGGCAAACTTCGCAGTTGGTACAGGATTACTCGCATAAATAAAAGTCCTAAAATAACCGGCGATAGTTTTAGTTGACCTTTCCGCGGCTATCGCTTTACTGTGCTGTTCCAATAATAGCCTGATAAATCGGTCATAAGTCTGAATTTTATGACTTTCTGCATTCAACTCAATAAATTATTGTCCTTCATCAGCACATTTGGCATCCTCTGAGTATATACCAGACAGACAGACGTCACTTTCAATATGACATTCTTGGTTTGTTGACATATTACTGTGAGAGTGCCACTCAAAGATCATACAAAAAAAAATCTTTTTCTTAATATTATTTTCAAACGATTCCAAAGGTTTTTAGGTGATTCGATGATATAAATTGTGTTCAGTCACAGATTGATCATATTTTTGTTCCAGCGGAACGATACCGACATTGAAAGCATAAGAGTTTAGCCCAAGAAACAATAACTCTCTTTCTCTCGGTTTGCTACTGGGACACTCATCGCACTGCACTCTTTCTCCCGTTGATCGCACCTAACAACGCTGTGTAGTAAGTCGACCGACCGATGAGCGGAAAGATTATGACATCATCGACTATCGACCTCCGTCTTCTAACCTCCCCCACCAAACACATCTTCCGCTCATTTGTTTTTTTTTTCGTTCATAACACATGATGTTAAATTCACCATATGAGTGCAGAAAGGGGGCAAATCGGAATCAGCCGCCAGCCGCCAGCCGCCTACTACCATCGAACTTACCAGGTTATGGGCCTCTGCGATGTGTAGCGTGTAAGTAAAAATCGAACGTCATCAAAACGTTGTCGACGCCTGTTGGAAAATATTGAAGTCACACATCGAAAACATTTGATTTCCAAAGTTGGGTGAAGTTCCACGCAAACCAGCACTCGATACAGCAGACAAAAAGAGCTGACTTTTGACATTCAAAGGCGCCCCGTAGTTTCAATTACAGCCGGTTTATGGCTAGGCCAAGCACCGGCTCCGAACCAAGGTTGGCCAATAGTACTTTGCAATTTCTTTGATCAAAGTTGACCCACCAAAAGCCTCTCACTTTGCTGCCTTTTTTTCGCAACCATTTCAATACATGTATCATCGTTTCAGTCAAAACAAAACATACTTCGACACGCAGCTACTGATTGGCCGATTGGTACCGTGCCGCGGAGCGGATTTGTGATGCAGTCCCATGTGGTGCACCATCGTGCAATCAAACGCAACAGACTCGACTGTGGCATCTGCTCGTTGGTCGTTGAGTATATCAAGCTCATTAGTCGCTAGCACACGTTTACACGTCACACTATTGGAATCTATTTTGGGAGTTGGTTTTGGTTTTCGCTTCCATACAGACGTCGTTTGCGTTCCCGTTGTCATAACCGTAGAGCTCCTTTTGTGGACGGTTCTAAAAGGTTGAATATAAGCGGCAACGTTGTCTTATTTTGTTGCTGCGAGCAGAAGATGACAGTTTACGCAAGCAGCGCTACGACGGGACTTCTCTAACCGGTTCGTTGGAGGCTCTGTGTCCACGAGCGGTGGGTGTGGCAAGCAAGCATCGATAGATTATTTTACCGTGAACTGCAGTTCAGCGGCGGCTTCCTTTTTAAGAAACAAGAAATATTATACCAATAATCGGACTAAAACGAGTGTAATCTGTTTAACGCAACCCCACGGGCGGATCTCCAGCGATGGTTCTGGTTATGGAAAGCCTGTGTGATTTAAAATCCGTGCCAAATAACAGAAGTCTATTAGCGTTTTACGACCTTATCACGAGCATATGTAGTGCTGGCATAAAGTTAAATTACGAAAATTGCTTTGCGCCGGCCTAGGGGTCAAACCTCTGGGGATCGCACATCGAACGAAGCACGACAGGCCGGCCGACTCCGCGACTGCCTCCTCGTCCGATGCTTGTCACGCGTAATGCAAATGAATGACATAACGACCGACGACGCACAATGGAAGTGAAGTTTGGTACCTGCTGCTGTCGACACGATTCAATGGCAGGGTGGTATGTAGATTTATAGTATGTCCAATTGATATTCGAAAGCACATTCTGCGGTGGGTGGTGTTTTTTTCAGAGCGAGAATGTGTTTTGTTTTTCTAGCTTAGAATTTGCTGAGTTGAGCAAAATACTTCCTAAAGCAGGCAATGAATAGTGGCGCATACATTCAAATTTATAATGCAAAATAAAAAATGAAAAATTGTTTCAAACGCAATATTTCTTCCAAGTGGTAATCTAGGTATAATCAGTAGGATGACGACATTAATAATATAGACGGAAAATCTTTTGCATTTTTTGTATAGAATAATAATTCATAAGTACTCCGACGGATCGTAAAAGAAACAATAAATGACACTGCGAACCATTCTATTCGATGGCAAAAGAGCACAGCCTTGGGGCTTAAGCGTGTTTCTAAGACTTGACCCTTCTTTATCTACAGACTTTACAGCCGGCTGTAAGAGTACAGGACAATTACTCGGCTAGTGCACCCTACTAGCACAGTTGTTACAAACCAGTTGTGGCGACCGAATTACGACAAATTTTAGTCATAAATAAGTTTCTGCAACCATACGTGGGAAAAATGTGCTGGTTGGGCAACAATCCTACTGACTCTATCAGCATTGCCCAGCCGAGATTCGTACAAACGACGACTGGCTTTTTGGACCAGTCCCTATCTTGAAGCTAACTGGGCTATTCGATGGCAAAATGTCGAATAAGATTACGTTTTAAAACGGTCGCTGGCTAATGATAGGTACCTGATGAAAGAAAAATAGCATATGACGCTGTGCCATCTGTTACGGAAAACTATCAAATTAGAAACAAACATGACTCTAATGACTCTGCTATAAAAGCTTAAACAAGATTGACTGATTTATTTTGGCATTGCTTGATATTTATCAACTTACGGATGGTAATCTTTCAGAGACCTATTTTTTACCCTGTCGACTGTCCGTTTCCTAATTTTTACTATGCTTTTTCTGGTCTTTTCAGTTTGTTACGAAAATTGGAACTGGCTTTTTCAATTCGCATAACTCTATACATGAAATCACATATTAGCAAACGAAAATATTAGAACAATACTCCAAATTCCAAAATTCCAAAAAACCACTATTAATGCACTAGTTCCATTAAAATTTCATTCATTTAGTTTACTAGCGTAGCAACGCTCCCACCGGGTTCAGCTAGTATTATAAAAATTTCAGTATGGATTTATTTATTTATTTATTTATTTATTTATTTATTTATTTATCTAGAGTCTAAATGAAGATTTCAAATATGAATGCGAAAAGCCGATTTGAGTTGAGATTTTACCCATTCTCAAATCGGCATAAAACCCCATTATCCCATTTAGAAAAGGTTGTAGTACTTCGACAGCCATGGTGGAACTAGTCGAATTTTTGTTAAGTAACATGGATAATAAATGTATTGTTGGCGGACTGTTTATCGATCTAAACTTACACACTTAAAAAAAGTGCCGAAGTCAGCAAAATTTTGCCGAGATTTGGGCAGCCGAGCATTCGTTAAAATTTTTTATGATGCCAAACGTTAGTAAAGATCCGTAAACGTCGATTTGCAAAACTGAAATTTTCACCGAACGCTCGTCTGTCCAAATCTCGGCAAATTTTGCTGAGTTTTTTAAGTGTGTACTTCGATACTTTGGTTCACAGTAATATTATGTTTCAAAAGATAGAGTATTATGGGATACAGGTGCTAGCAAATGGCGCTATTCGACGCTATCTGAAGAATAGACAACAATGTGTAGCTTTCAAGGATTCGCGAAGTTCTTTGCAAACATTTAATATTGGCGTCCCACAAGGTAGCAATATCGAGCTAATTTTATTCCTTATATATATAAACGACCTCCATCTTACAGGAATACCGAGACACCTCGCCGATATACAAGCTTTTATTTCTTATACGAATGATGATTTAAAAGTCCTTATACAGTTTTTCGACTCTAATCCTTTATATATGAACTTAAAAAAACTAAATACGTGTTGTTCCGCTCGCTGAGGAAAAAAAATGTCTGCACACATAAATCCGAGGATTGGACAGATAACAATTGAACAGGTACAAACTTTCAAATATCTCGGCTTGGTTTTAGACTCTGCACTTTTTGGACGGAATATTGATCATACTTACAATTTTTTTTTGTTATATTATAGTCACTTTAACAGCTTGGGTCATTCGTGACTTCTGCAGGGTTGGTATTTGAACCCGTGTCCTCGGCGTGAGAGGCGTGAATGCTAACCACTACACCGGGACTGACCCCTACTTACAAATTTCGCATGAAATGGTAGCTGGCGTCATAAGCCAGCTAACCGTTTGAAAAAATTGTATTGAAATATTTTTATGCATCCGTGATAAGCGTAAAAAGGATCAAACAGAATGCTGCGTCAACGCATTCGTCAGCGTCAATTTGACAGTATACCTATGGGAAGAACTATCAGAATAACGCTGACGAACACGTTGACGCGGCACTCTGTTTGGCCCAGAGGGGTGCTATCCGTATATTAACGAACGGTGTTTGACAGTCGACCTAACGAAGGGCACTATTGCAGAATAAGCGTCCGCCTGACAGATAAATTTGCTGCCAACATTGTCGAGTGAAACGTATGTAGTGACCTACCCCGTAACATAGTGACAGTGTCCGTAACACCCGCCAGTGTCAAAAATGTTGCGACGATCGATTTTAAGTGCCGGCCAAAAATGACGCGCCATCGATTTCTAAAGGAAATGTTCCCTTTTGCTATGTTAAATGTGGACGCAAAGTGCGTATTGACTAATTCAGCATTGTTCCATATTTTGATTGATTTGTTAACAAGATAAAAAGCGGTATTTATTTAACATGATTGTCACTCTTGTTTACGAGTTATCTGCTCTAAAGTATTTAAATATTATTAGTTTCATTGAAAGTTATCCATTGCGCAATTCAAAATGAAATGCTCTTTCATGATTGCCGGAACGATTTTGTCGTTAATAGAACAAGCTATACCAAATTCAAAGTGTTTATTGCTTTTTACAACAGAGCTTAGGCATTATTCCTTTAGACCTTGTTGCAGTCTATTCTTCACGGGTATATAAATGTTCGCGAAGCATTTTTACCAATATTTAACTTTTCCAACATTTCAGCTCTGAGACGTTTGTATTGACCAAATAGCGAAGAGATGGTCTCACCCATTATATGGTTGAAGAGTAGATTCAGACAATAGAGATTGTTGCTGTTGGTATTTACTCACAAACGTTTCTTCCAGTTGCACAAAAAACACTCTGCTACATGACAGAACCTAATAGAGCATTTTATCAAATCAAATGGAATCACGAAATACAGGCACTGTTTGGAGAGATCCCCATCGTACATCTGGCGAAGTTCAGTGGACCGTACACGTCGTAAGGATGCCGGGCCAGAGTACGACGAAGACCAATCTCTTTAACAACCGCACCAGCACCAGGAACAATGAGACTCAACATGCAGTATGGCTCAACTAAGTCGAAAGTGCTTTACGACTTCTGGGACGACTGGGAAATTCGCGACGACTGGCCCAAAATCAAGTAGACGACTGCTTGAACCAGTATAAGCCAAATCAGTTCTAGGCTACTGACGATGACAACAACTGCATGTTTGCAAAAATACATCTACGCACTGGGAACATATACACTGAATTTTTTCCGGTTTTCACATTCCAGTGGGGAAAATTCTGCAGGGGGCCTGCAGAATTCTGGAGAGAGCCAGGTCCCTCAGGCACCCGATCTAGCTACGCCAATGGGCATCATATGAATGGAAGACTGGAGGATGGAGTGAGGAGTCAACTGGAATCACTAGGAGGAATCTTCTGAAGGTCTGAAATAATATTTATGTTGTACTATTCGAACAAACAAACCATCACGTGGGTTAAAGCTGGTGCAGCAAAATTGATTGTTACATGGAAGGATCCTAATGCTGGAAGGAAATTCTTATAATCTCGGATTGCGCACAAGTTTCTCTGCTTGTGGGTCCGCTCAATCCCTTTTGGTTCTTCTAGAACAGCTTTAGTGCGAAATTCATTTGACAATCAAATTTGAATCTACTGTAAGTCTACCCACATGCACTGGCAGGACCTTGAACTGATGGTGGATTCCCCCCCCATGCATACATACATCCATTCTCACCTGCAGTGTCTAGTCGTTGATTGAGACCAAACCTGCAAATCTGCAAAGCTTAAAAACTGCGTTTTACAGAACAGTTATACTCAATACTTGATTTATAAAAAGATTTCATTTATAACGTTTTACCAGTACTAGACTGGGGTAGTGCTAGTTGCAATCTTGTTTATTTATCTGTGATATAACAAAAAATTCAAACATGCACTATAATATTGAATTGTACAGCAATGTAAATGTTGATAGCAGTACCTTAGATTCGTGCGAAAGTGAAATACAGTAATGTTCCGATTTTGTCAGCCCCATGTTGATGTTTGGGTTGACAAAATCGGGATTTTTTTTCGAAATTTTTTCTAAATTCAAGACTTAAGGCTTTACAATATCAAAGACTTCTACTAAAAATTCAATTTTAACCCTTAATAGGTCAACCGAAAGCTCAATGAACCGGGTACAGCACACTGCACTGGTCCAGAACCTTTTTTGGTGCGCATAAGCTTTGAGCGGGAAAACTTGGTTTTGGGTTTATGGAAACTTTGGAAGTGTTTTTTAAAATTAAAAGTTCTATCGTCCAGCGGAATTGACATTTTGATCAATCCCCCTTAAAGTGCAATAAAAAATTTATTTTTCTTCATTTTCAGTACACACATTGATTTGTTCTGCAAAGTTTTACAGCATATTATTACAAGAATCTTTGCTGAGGATAATAACCTTCTATCTAAGATAATCTAAGATAGAAAACTCCTATTTCTCATAAATGAAAAATCGGTAAAATCAGTTTTTCTATTTTAGCTGTTTTTGTAATTGTTGTATGACTTTTTTCTGTTTTACAAAGTTGTACAAATAGTGAAAATACACAACATTGCAGAACATAGTATACCTCTATCTTTGCTTGTTTAGGAACTATAGAACTTTTACTATAAAAATACCCTAATTTTGGCCCCGAATTACTCGCAAAAAGGCATCATTGCATTCAAAATGTCTCCCCAGAGAATCAGAATAGTTTCAAGCAGGCTGCAAAGTTATATAAATCATGTTTAAAAGCACAAAAGTTAAACAAAATTTAAAGGCTAACAAAATCGGGATTAGAAACTGATAAAATCGGGGTAGACAAAATCGGGAGTTAACAAAATCGGAACATTACCGTATTTACTATTTACGTTTGATCGACAACATCAATTTCAAGTATTGTTGTGTTCTTTTTAATTGTATACTATAGCTCGTCACTATACTGCAAAAAACACTAACTTTCTAACACTCAATTTTGGTGTGAATTATAATTTTCAAGCGCAATTTTCCAATTGATCTTGAGGTACGACGCTAGTCTAACAAGCCAGTTGGTCGCATGTTCGTATCTCGACTGGGAGAGGCTGTTTGAATCAGTAGGGTCATAGCACTTGCACCGCAATTGTCCTGTACTCATCCAGCTAGTTGCGAAGTCTGTCGTTTAAAATCAGAAGGTCAAGTTTCGAAACGGCATGTAGCACCTAGGCTTTTCTTAGTAGATGTTGAAGGGAATTAAGAGACACCTGTTGTGCAATTTCCCCGCAAAACTTCTGGTTCTGGTCATGATAAGCTTCGAGCCACCCGGTTCTGTTACACAACATTTCATATCATTCGATACACAGAGCTTCCAAATTTCCTGACATATGTTCCCCGTTTGTTTATCTTTTATCTCTAATCTAATTTCGCAACACTATCAGCTCCAAAAAAACGACGACGACGAAGTCACATCACCGCTTATCAGTTCAGCGTCGGTGATTCGTTGGCAAGGTCCACAGGCAGCACCGTCCCGCCCGATATGTAACACCGCTGTCCTACCGCTACCGAGCTAAATCTGCCGCTGTTGCTACTGCTACCAAGTGTGCGACCCAATTTGCCTGTGACTAAACACACCATCATCAGCTCACATACCGCGTGCGCGCACTCGTCGTTGATCGCGTCACACTCGTTCGTTCGTTCGTTCTCTCGTTCAACTACGGCTTGCTCAATGCCCCTATCGCATATACCGCCTATTCACCCGATCTCATTATCTGGCGGCGGCTGTGAAATTCACGTTTGTTTTATCTTTGGATTTTGGAGATTTACACATCGACACGAACAGCGAAAAAAATAATATAAAAGAAACCCAGCCCCGCTAAAGGTTACATAACATACCACTCTCCATACTAGCCCCCGTTTTCCCCATCCCTCCAGCATTGACTAGGAGGGCATTGGCGATCGTCAATGCCCGAACTATCGTAACCAAATGAATAAGAAGAAAAAAAGACGATCACATTTCGACAGTGCCGAACTGCTGCGGCCAGATATTCACCTTTGGTCGAAGTAGTCGATGATGCGTTACGCTATGAGCAACTTGGTGGAAGACACACTTCGTAGCCAAGCAAGATTATTCTTCTCCGTGGTTTACTAGAATCTATATTGCACTTTGTTTCACTACACTAACGAATCACAATCAGCTGTTTACGATATATAGGTACAATACGACAAAAAAAAATTAGCACGGAACGATAAGTGGAAAAAGCAGTAACTGTTGGCAGTAAAACGATCAGACACAGTCACGATAAGTTTGGCCCCGCCGCGTGATCCTCCTACGATCTATACATGGCACTCCCTAGCAAATCACCGAGAGACTGAACACAGTAGCCGTTTTTCTTCCACAGAACACAGCTCACCGCTCGAACAATAGAACTCGACTGGTCTCTGTTTTGGCGAGCACAGGAACTGCCGCGGACGGTTCAACTCCGGGTTCTATTTATCCCCGCGTACAACATGCACCAACACATAACAGGACCCACAAGCTAAAGATGGTCTATTTCGAAACACACACATCAAAAAGTTGACAAAATGCCGCGTCGCGAAAACTTTACTTCTCAACTAGTGACTACTGTTTGCTAGCTTGTGCGATCCGAACGCGCTGACAATCGAAAGTTTACTAAACTGAACTTGAGCTAAACAGGCAGTGTTCACAGATCCGAGACATTGCCAAGGTGGGTTCCGAAGTTGACACTCACTCGGCGCGGCGGGACTCTCACGTGTGCTACTACAAAGCTAGATACTAATCGGTATTATTTGACAAAAACCGACACTTGCGCAAATGAGAATGGCAGTGAAAATGGGTGTGGGAGAGTGAGAAAAACGAAAAAAGAGCGTGAGAGGTGCCAGTGCTCATCGTCGTCAAGCAGGGGCCGGCCTATCTGGCGACGTCAGGCGGTAGAGTACTGATTACTGAAGCAGCAGAGTGGGCCGTCAGGTGGATCGCCGTGCACTTTGATCAACACACTTGTTGCAACGTTCGCTGTTGCACTAAAAACCAGTAGATATGAGATATGCGATGGTGATACACAATTGTGTACGATGGATGGCAGCAGCTTAATTTGTGGGCCAGACAGACACGGTTAGAAAAGCATGCGAGGTGGAACCCCTTCTGGCAAAACGGAAGAGGACGGGTTGGGGGTGATATACAATTCCGACAAGGTGACGAGAATTAAGGCGAAAACAACTATAGACGCAGTCACGCAGTCATAGTTTGGTCGATCGATGGTACTCACTCCGACTGCTACTCGATGGTAAACAGGACTATCTCACTTGGTGGAGATTAGTTACCGTACGAAGTGGCAGGCTCGACCGTCCGAGGTCATGTTAATTGCAGTCCGGATGCAAATGGTTGCGTGTTTGCCTGCGACAGAGGCCTGGAACAGTCCCGGAGAACTGGAATGTTAATCGCTTAACGGATGAAGTAGGTATAAAACTTTTTATTGGAATCAAGTTAGTTAAATTGCGTGCTGGCTAACATAAACAATCATGCTGAGTTACTCAATTACACATTTTAAAGAAATTTGATCTGAATGTGGTCACAATTCAGTTAAATACAAATTTAAAAAAATCAGAAAATTTCAACACTGAATGCGATTTAGTGATTAAACGCATGTGTATTGGCGAATCAAATTAAGAGTGATACTAAGTGAGTACTCGATCTTGCTCCATTTTTGTGTTCTAACCACTTGTATTCCTGTTTTCTCTCCGGAAATCCTTAAAATGAAAGAGAAACAAAGCCTTATTTGGATCTTCCTCCCTTGGATCCACTGGTCCTTATTTTTCACACCCCTCATGCTAATTCTCCTATGCTAAGGAACATTTTTGTCCGGTTTGTTCCAAGCGTTCCGGAGTTATGGCGCCCCATGGCGAGGCATACAACTTTGTGCCTTTTATGTATTGAAATATCAAATAAGTTCAGCAAAAAGCTAAAATTTAGTCTTGATATTACGTACGGATCTATATTTCTGTGAATATCAATCAAACACGTGAATGAATCAAGATTTTCATAGATCTGTCATTTCTGGTCATTAATTTTTACAGTAACTCTACACGCATTTTAAGTTTCCAAAATCATTTTTTGAGCAGAAGTTCAAAATTTCTACAAGGCAGCAATCTTTTCTCATACTAACTCATTATTAGGGTACCACAACCTGATTGTACTGAACTAGTTTAGTCTCATTTGTCTGAACAGTGTAAAAATCCTACAGTCCGAAATCTTTTAAAATTTTGCTCTGCCCTTGAATGATTTTCGTAAGCTAATAAGCCATAATACAGCAACTATTTGACTTACATTTTACTCAGCATGTTTCTAATTGAGCAATTCGTTAATTTAACGATAAAAAAAGTCAGTTAGTCAATAAAAAGTCGCTATCATCATCGAGGTTTCATCAGGTTACACCGATCGCTATTCTTGTGATATTGCCCCCAGCCCGTGTGTGGCAGTGTGCAGTCAGTGGACCGAAAGTAGACCTACGTTAGAGAGCATTGCTTGCTAAACTGCAACCAACCTCTACTGGCCATTTGGATCACAATGATTCAGCAGATTGTAAACCACACAGCGGCGACAGTGGCCGGACGCCTTGCAATTAGAAATTTATTAGCCAATTTTGAACCATTTCAGCGTGTTGTCGGAAATGTGCAAGGCCATGGTAACGATGGAAAATGATTTGGAACAACAATGGAAGAAATCTGACTATAATATAGCTGGTCCAGCCAAACAACTCGCATTCCACGAAAACCTTCTGTAAACAGTTCCGTTAACAAGTTTTGAACACTGCGGTCCGACTTTGATCAGTTTTCGATTGCCACCGGTGCAAAATACGGAAAATCCATACCCGCTACTTTGCCCATCCCGCTTCAAGGCAAAACCCTCGAGGGTATGTAAATCTTACCAAACTACTCCAGTGCACATACCATCACTAGCCGCTAGTTTTTCCTATTCATTACACCTCTGCACAGTGGACGATCCGCGGGGCTCCCTCAGCAACCACCGAAAGCCCCGCAGCACATGTGGACCGATGGCGACGCACTTGGCGTTGAGCAATTGCATAACAAAACTTACAGCGCCAAGGTCAACCGCAGCCGAGGAGCCGTTCGTGCCTTAGGTTTCAGGTTTTCCGAAAATCTAAAAATATTTCACACACGACTGTCAGTCAATCGACCACCACGACAGGGGGAGCCATCGCTGCATAACTTTACACACAAAGCCCCAAACGGACAACCCCAAAAAAAAACTGAAGACTTGAAATATCGTTTGTTTATGCTAACAACTCCAACACTATCTCGAGTGCTGCCCGCGCGGCATCCAACTTCGGTGACCACGATAGCTCGGCGGCGCAGTTCCCACACATCACACCACAGCACAGGGTGGGTTAATCTTGGTGGCAGCCAACGAACCAGCGGACGAAAATTGCATCAAAAACAATCACCAACACATCAACACCGGTGGTGGTGCGGTTCCAATCGAACCAAACAACTACCCTCGCTCGGACTTCGTTGCACTCCTTCTTCCCTGCGTCATCAACAACAGCAGTGAGAAAATACTTTTACTTTCATTATCTCGGTTAGTAGGTCTCCCGGAGAACCTCGCTCATAGCATTTGAAGATCACGGCAGATGAAGGGGACAGGCGGACGGGACCCGAAAACGATCACTTTTACTACGGGCCTTTCGATACAGCTCAGCTGACGACAATCTGAGAAAAGCTTGAACCTCGAATTGGATTTTAAAACTTGATTTTTTTATTTGCGCCTTTTTGGGGGCCGTAGTTAGCGCACCAGAGGGAAGTGCATTTTGAGCGGCTGATAGCTATTGTGAACCGCCGTCGTCGTTGTAGCCGCCGGGCTGCTGGCTTGTCATACCGCTCCTATGCTGTTGCCACCGATCGAGATTATGTAAAACTTTGGAATTTTTTGTTCACGACAATCGAAACGTGGTTGTTCGCTGCTGCTGCTGCTGCTGCTGCTTGGGAACCTGTAGATTTACTCCGAAACGTTGACTTGTGCGCGTTTGTCGTTTGACCCTATTTAGGACGACCGATTAGGGCTGATGGTGATATAAGCTGGTTTAAGTGCTAGACAAACTAGTTAGTGTCGCGACGATCGGTGTGACCTCTGCCGAAGGTTTGGGAAGAGGAGAAGGTAGGAGCAATTTGGACGAATAAATAATCTGGCAACGGCGACTGTCAACTTGTTTTTGTTTCTAGATAACGATGGAAGCTTTTTGGTGACTGAAGTAGCACTTCAAGAACAGCAACTCAAAATTGACTGCTCAAAAGATACTTTGTTTAGGTTAGGACCTTGTAGCTAAGATTAACTTGCACGGATCAGCTGCCACAATAGATTAAATAACTGGTCACAGTGGAAAATATACCCAACAAGCAAAAAAACTTGCACGGATAAGCTTTATCTGTTAAGGGGAAACAATGCTATTCTGAAAACATATCAAAATTCGTAGATTTTTTTGAAAATTGAAAATTAGTCAATTTATGCGCAAATGTTTACGTAGGCATCACTCCACATATACGCCCGTTCCCTTGGTAACGTACAGCAACGGACGACGGAATTGCAATCGAAGTGAAGTTTATCCTATCAATTCAAGAGAACAGTTGTAATATCTTACCAAATAACTGTTCGGGTGATAAATTAAAGTTTTCTGGGCCTCAAGATAGGTTTCACGAGTGATGTGATGAATGGAACGGACGAAAAAAAATAATGAAAAATCGACGGCGAACAAGTGAAAATATAATGATGAATTTTAATTGGGCAGAAATCTCAGTATTTAGTGTAATTTATGCCCCAAAAAGTAATAGAACCTGCAGAATGCAATGTTTAGTGCTTCGAGTTGCAAGATCTTATTACGGCTAGCAGGTTAGTTGAACTAATTTTATTTTTTTGTGATGGATTCCCGAATCTATGGGAGCATGTTGGTATACTGAAGAAGGGAAGGGTGATATTCGGTGTCATACTGATTGCCATAAATGTACTCTGACGACCTTGTCGTTAAGATCTTAAAATGAAAACAAAACTTGCTAAAATTTCCAGCCTGCTGGTTTAGTTATGTAGTGGCAGTGTTGCTGAAGCTGCGGAATTTGTCATTGCCATATTTTATATTACAGGACTTTACTAAACAGCCCTTTACACACACACACACACACACACACACACACACACACACACACACACACACACACACACACACACACACACACACACACACACACACACACACACACACACACACACACACACACACACACACACACACACACACACACACACACACACACACACACACACACACACACACACACACACACACACACACACACACACACACACACACACACACACACACACACACACACACACACACACACACACACATACACAGGATTCCTGCTTTCAGAATTCAGGGGATACCTATTTCATAGTAAAGGAGATTCCTTTACCGAGCTATAGGAATCCAGAGGATTCGTCTGTTAGATTCTCATACAACAATCCTGGTTTCAGAAGCACGGCATTCTAAACGAATCTCATGCAGAATTTCACCACACGGTTCCAATGCGAGGAATCCCACAGATTCTGTGCGAATCTTTTCGGTTCCTTCGGGAGTGGAGACCAATATATCGTCTGTAGAAATATTAGATTCTAACAAACCGGTACATAGCATAAGTTAAAGGCTGTACTACAAACAGTGAGACACATTGCTTAATTTGTAACTTTTCAGTGTGTTACTAAAAATTAAAGAAAGTTTGACTGGAACTAGTTAAGCGTGTAAAATTTACGTTGAATGAATTGCATTACAATCTGCTGAGTGCTTATCGCAATGGCATTGAAGCAAGAGCAGATCTCCAAAAACTCATGTGCGCCGTCGTGGAAAATTCGCCCGCTCCCCACAGATGCATCGGTAAGCACCTGGAAATCGATCATTTAACGGTGCTCCGGGTGGTGAAGTTCGTCAAGGAGATCCTACGGCGGTCAGGTACTGGGAAAAAGTGGGAAGTTTGCATCTGGTTTGTGCCGGCCTCCACGTCTTCAAGGCACCAAACCGTAAAGACAAACAAAACACGATGGCTAAAACCCACGGTAGCAAGCTGATACCAACGTGACGTGATGGACGACGACGACACTTACATCAAGGCGGAAGCAAAACAGTTACTGGGGCAAGAGTTTTACGTTGTAACATCACGGTTGGCCGTTGCTGTAAAGGTACAAAAGAAAAAGGCGCAAAAATTCGCCGAAAAGTTCTTGGTTTGGCAAACCAACGCACAGTGGTCCAAAAGGGCCGAAAGTAGAACTTTTTTCGTAGTATCTTTTGCTTTCATTTTATCATTAGGATTAGGAAATATAGACATAGTTTCTTCGGCAAAGTTGGAAATATTGTAAAAACAAACAACTTTGCTGAAGAAATAAAATTTCTATCTTTATCGAGTGCCGAACTATAGGGCATATTCTTTGAAATTTCACCGAACTGAGAGCGACCAAAGGCGCTATAACCTAGGTTTTTACCAAGGGCAAGTAAGTAAATGTACTTGTCCCATCCCCGAGGGTCCGGAGTATTATTTAACCTTTACTAGCAAAATACTCCCAACGAAAATCAAAACTTAATCAAATTAATTACTAATCAGAAGCGGTTGGTACGAGACGTCCCCGTTTCTTCTTCCCCTGTGGATTCTGAAATGCAACTATGTATGGATAACTTATTCATATAAGATTCATTTCACTGAATCGTTTCTGTGTCAATACTTCACAGTTGGCCTGGCCGATTGAACATTTGCGAAATATTTCGGATATTTTGCAAATGTCAATACAGACAAGAAAATAATTGGAAATATTTCTATGATTAGAAATAATTAAAATTATTTCCAGGATTCCTTTATTGTGGCTGTGATGGTATTAATAAGACGTCAACCCACCGAACTGACCGGCACTTTGCCCGATTGAGATGTTTTGGGCCATCATGAAATCCAGACTTCGAAAAACATCTGAGATTTTGGAAAATAAGCTGAAGAAACAGTCTGTAAAAGTATAAAAAGAAGGCGGGACTTCTTCTACTTCTTGCCTATCTGGAATTTCTCGGCCCTGGGCTACTCGTCACCAATATTTTGAGCGTCTCAACACACACAAATCGGCTTCAACCTGGTCGAGCCATCTAGCACGTTAGGCCCTTCTATTCCTGGTACCTGTGGGGAGTTCTTGAAGAGAACGGATTTCACTGCACAGTCATCCGGCATCCTTGGGATGTGGCCGGCCCACCGTAGTCACTTAAGTCCCAACTCATATGTGACCAGATTTCCCTCCTCGAAGTCGGGTCTAACCATTGCTCGAAACCTAAAAATTAATTTTTTGCGACCGTTTTTATGTGACTCACTTTGTTCGAGTACAATCTTTGTATGTAGCATCGTTAATACAAAAGTAGAAGCAACGCTTCATTTCGAAACACTGTACATACTAACTAGCACTACAAGTGTCCTATACAACATTTTCAAATTCTGTTTGACTGAGGTAGAAATTAGTAAATTTTATTCCAACTGAATTTCAACTAAATATGGCTACTTCTCGATGAGTTATTGTTTAGTAGAACTGGTTCTTTAAAATTCCACTCGTATCTGTACTAGAGTTTGGAATGCAAAAAATGCATCTTATGAGTGACACGATTGGACGCTCAAGTCATTTGAAAAATCAAATACCTGCGAGATTTAAGCTAATTCACTGCCTACCTAAGTGTCAAAATAGTTTGCGTGATGAGATCTGTAGGTATAATTATCTCACCTCGTGCAAACAACAACAATATTGCCCTTGATGCTAGTTGGATAATTCAAGCCTGAGCATTCGAACCAAGGGCAAACAATCATTGCTACCGGCAGACTTAATGTGAAAGCAAATGATTTAGCCTTTTTGCTGGTGAGATCGAACGATATAGAAAATGAAAAGTAATTAAGATATCATTCGTAAACGGATGTTTTTTCTTGTTTCTTTTTTCGCTACTATTGTGTCAAATTAGCAGCCCCCGAGAAGCCGCCTCTCAACCCGGGTTGTATGGCGAAAGGCATGACGCAGACGATTTTTCAGTTTGAAAAATCTTACCGGTGTATGCAGGCATTTGACCCAGATCATCTGTGATGTGAGGCGGTCACAGCCACCGACACTACTGGCTGCAACAAGCTTTCGCATGCAGTCGAGCGACAATTATGGCACTATGGTTTGCTGGCTTCAGTATAGCAGAACGCTAACTAACGAAGCCGACAGGAAGCTGTTATTACGTCGCGCATTTTCTTGCGCGCTGATCCTGCCGAGATCGGTTATTGGATTAGAACTGCCGAGGCGTATGGGGGAGCGGAAAATTTTCGAGTGTGGCAAGCGGAAAACGTATGCACTGTGTATATGTATCACTGCAAGCAGGTTACAAGGTTTCTAGAAGACTCCTCGCCATTAGCGAAAGCGTCGTGATTTAATTTTTGCAACAACTTAACCCTTGGGTCAAACTATTCCATATCATTACTGATCGAATAAACCGTTGGCCATCCGAGGTTGAACAGCTTACTCAATACAGTACAGTTCGTTACTGCAAATGCAATTTTTGAAGAAGCTAAATGTTTTTCGTGCTGATTCACTCAATTGAGGTTCGGCTGAATTTTTTCAGTGAGTTGCTTTTTTGCTGCAACGGCAGGGTCAGTTGCGGGCCAAATACGCGCCGAATCCGATTTGCATTCGCAAAAATAAGAAAGGGTACAACACAATTGCACTTTTCGAATCGGAACAATGCAGTGCTAAACACTGACTAAAGTTCAGTTGAAACCAAGGAAGTAAACAAACATTTATTTTAATAAAAACGTGGCAAAAATCAAATTCTGAACATGGCATTGAAGCCCAATTTTAAAGAATCAAGGAAGGGACCAACAAAATCTGAAAATCTCAGATGTCGTTGAACTGCCACGTGCCTCAGTTGGCTTCAGTGCTAACAAGCGAAAATCGAATGTGAAGAAACCGTTCTTGCACTTGCACCTCGCGTTCTGCCGGCTAAGTGACCGCGTCGAGAGAACGAGGAAATCGTCGACGAGCCGTAGTTGACAGCGACCGGCTTTCGTCGACCGCCTGATGTGGTGGCATGACTGTCCCCGTCAGGCAAACAGCGACAACCAAGAACCGGATTTCTTGCTTTCGCGAAATTTCGATGGCTAATCGGTGCACTGGTGCCGGGGCCGGGCCCGGGACACGGGTGGCGTTCAGTGCTATAATGACTTCTAACAACTATTTACTGCCAAATCGAGTAAACTAACACATGATCCATGTGTGATAGGTTTGAACAGAACTGGTTTGAAGATTCTAGAAAGTACCGTGAGCTGACCGTGAGGTGACACACATTACAGAAGGCAATAACCAGAATGCAATGTGGCGTGCTGCTTGGTCTTAAGGTCAATTAATCGCAGCAAACATTATGTCGTACTTATTTGTGATGAGATTTTAATGCAATGTTGCATAGTTGCCATTAGGGGACTAATTAAAAAAGTAAAAGCTTGCAGTTTGATAAATGGTTCTTAGTAATATAGAGCAAATTAACATTCATATTTCGACTGACTATTACCATCCTAGCGCGCCGTTCAAAACTTAATCAGGGCCATTCGGCTTCGATAACGCTAGTGGATATCACAAGGAAGTTGAGTAAGGCACCACAACAGTAGTGGTCTCCAAATGCACGACACGACCTCAATGCTGTACCGGATGAGCAATCGGTTCCAGCTGACCGCCTGTGTCTTGATAGTCATCAAGACAGAACGAAGATTCAACTAACCGTTTCAAAGCTATAACCAAGTCGGTAGACAGTATTGACTCACTAATTACTATACCAAGCCGATTTGGGTTCGATTGACGTAAGCCTGTGAGCGAAACCGGGATCGAGCAGGATGTTTACGATGCGATGATCATCACTCGGAGAAAGAGAACTGTTTTGTCAACATTTGAACATCAATTCTACGCAATTGTCACAGCTTTCGTTGCATGATTCGCAAGTTCGATCGTAAAACGCGCTGACCGTGCGACCGTTCGTTCTTTTTCTTTACATATGTAGCCCTCAATGCGGAACATCCTAAACATTGGGGGTAAGCTCGACCCACCGACGCGACGTAGCGCCTTAGCTTCGTACCAAATGTGAAGTGAAGCAAAAAATATATTGTAACAAATAACAACAAGGTTGGACTAGCCGAAAGGGAAAACTACGAAGCAAAAGCAGAAAGAAGAAAAAACGACGACGGACGCCTCCTCAATCCAAGGTCATCCTTGCAGACGAGTACACCGAAAATTGGATCAAGGTTAATGCGACCGGTCTCGCCATGCTAGCTATAGACGATAGTTATTTTTCCTCTCTTTCTCTCTACGGTTTACACCATTTACCTCGGTTCGTTTATCGGCAGTACGTTTTGCCACGATCAGGTTTATAAGACAGCTAAATTATATACGCACTTGTGATTACCCACTGGGCGGCTATTTTGTGCCACATGACCGTTTCAGCGTAAAGACGAGGATGGTGGAAATCAAAAAAGTAGATACGTGCTTCACATGAAGAGGTGGCGACTAGCAAAATTCACAAACTCCCATTTTATCGTTTACAATTTAGTGTTGTTTGTAAACAAAGGCTGCTGCTTCTGCATGACTATACCACAAGAGACTTACCTCTGACGGCAGGTGACGAACCCCAGCTATCAGAAAACGTCATTCTGAAAAAGTTGTCGACGTAAGGAATAAATCGATAAACAACAGTGCTTTAAATGGTCAATTTTAACCATTGCATCAACAAATGATTGATAGTATCCCAAGTAATAATTTTAGTTTTATTCCAATCTTATGATACTTTTTTACTAAAAGTAGTTATGTCTGGTGAAATATTTGTACAGTTGTTTTAAATCGAGCAAAATGCTGCTTGCTGTAGCTAATTTCATAACTTCTGACAATCAAACTAGTTGAGATTATTAGGAAAACTTTTCGCTTGGGCTTGCACATTGTAGCAAATTGTGGTTAATTTAAATTGATCGTAATTTTATTTAATTAAATACAAATAAATATAATTTATTTCAAATTTATTGTACATAAAAACAGACAATTAGTCTTCGCATGGATCTCATTACTCTGTTCAGCAAATATTATCTCATAGTTAATGACGCACAATAATTAAACCAAATCTTTGAATCATGATATGAGCAACATCTTACCTTAAAATAGAGCTTTAAGCTTTATTCTAAATGAATATCTTCCGGTATCACTACACCTAATGGTTACTACGGTGTTGGAAATCTGAAAAAGAAATTCGAAAGAAAATTTTTGTTAAGTATCATTGAACAAATTTAATATATAAAAGACAATGTTATGTCACTGCCATAACTCCTTTTAGCAATCCGCCGGATCACTGTCAGGATCTGGGAGGAAGAACAAATGCCGGAGGAGTGGTTGGATGGTCTCATTTGCCCAATTTTCAAAAAGGGACATCGACTGGAGTGTAAGAACTATCGAGGAATTACATTGCTCATTTCTGCCTACAAGGTGCTTTCCCGTATCCTGTTCTGCAGACTGAGACCGTTGGCGGAGTCCTTCGTCAGCGAGTACCAAGCTGGTTTTCGTGAGGGTCGCTCCACGACGGATCAGATGTTTACCATGCGTCAGTTGCTAGAAATTTCCGGGAGTACAACTTGCAGACACACCATCTGTTTGTGGACTTTAAAGCGGCGTACGATTCAGTTTAACGAAATAAGCTGTGGCAGATAATGCTAGAACATGGTTTTCCGACGAAACTAGTTCCGCTGATTCGTGCTACGCTGGACGGATCCAAATCATGCGTTAGAATAGCGGGTGAGACCTCAGCTGCTTTCGTGACGTTGGATGGACTGAAGCAAGGGGATGCACTCTCTAACCTGCTATTGAACATTACCTTGGAAGGAGCATTACGAAGGGCAAACGTGGAAAGGAATGGAACTATCATCACGAAATCTCTCATGCTTCTTGGTTTTGCGGATGACGTCGATATCATCGGAATCAACCGTAGAGCAGTGGAACAGGCCTTCAGGCCTTTTAAAAGAGAAGCGGCGAGATTGGGACTTACCATTAACACCGCCAAAACGAAGTGCATGGTTGCTGGTAGGGAACGTGGGAGTCCAAGTGGTGTTGGTGAAGAAGTGGAGTTAGATGGGAAACGATATGAAGTAGTGGAGAAATTTATATACCTTGGTACACTCGTGACATGTGACTACGATGTAAGCCGCGAAGTGAAACGACGAGTTGCAGCCGCGAAGCCACGAAATTCCCACAAAACTGGCGCTCTACAGAACACCAATCCCCCCGGTGGCCCTTTTCGGACGCGAATCATGGACGCTAAAGGAAGCTGAACGGCGAGTGCTTGGGGGTTTTGAGCGTAAAATTCTGCGATCTATACTTGGTGGCAAAATGGAAAATGGAGTGTGGCGCAGTCGCATGAATCACGAGCTGTACCAAGTATACAAATATGCTGATATAGTGAAGGTAGTGCAATGTGACAGGCTGCGGTGTGCTGGATACGTGGCCAGAATGCCCGACGAAAGAGTAGCCGAAACTATTTTCAGCAGAGAACCAGGAAGAGGCCGTACACTCCGAGGCAGACCCCGTACCCTGTGGGTGTGTGCTGTCGAAGACGATGCACGTTCAGCTGGTGTTCGTGGGGATTGGAGAACGGCAGCCCAGGACCGACGGTACTGGAGGACCATAATTCGTTTGGCGCAGGATCGGTAACGGACCGTTGCCACTAAAGTAATGTAAAGTAATTACTCCTTTTATGAGTTCAACGCAGAAGCTCATTAATGAGCAATATTTACTTAAAAATGAGTGCCATTTCACCAAAATAGAGTAGTACTTACACAAATTACGAGTAAATTTAACTCAGTTATGAGGTCGGCCTAAACCACTTAGAATTAAGAAGTTGCCATTACTCATATTTTTGGGTTGTTCCACTTTTTGTCAAAGTGAGTCGGTTTTTACTCATTTCTGAGGTAATCTTACTCATTCGTGAGTTAAATTTATTAAGCATGTAGGTACGGCGGCGTCGCACGCTCGTGACAGTACCTTAACCAAATGATCAGCGTTCGGATCGGGCATTTTGCGATCACCGCACTCCCTTCGGATCGCTTCCTCAAATTCTTCGGAATCGAAGTATGTTGTCTTCCATCCACAGGTGGTTGGAGTATTGGCTCTACCCGTCGCCAGCCGCCTTATTACTGGACCGACACCATAGCGGCCCGCCTGATGGTCACTGTGAGTGTAGCCATTGTCTACCCTCCAGTCTCCTATCAGACCAGGACTGCCGAATGTCACGTCGATGATAGACTCTGCGCCATTCCTACTGAAGGCACTTATGGTGCCTATGTTGGCCAGGTTAGCTACGTTGAGCTTTGCCAGAGCCTCAAGCAGAATCCGACTCCTATGGTTCGTGCGTCGACTTCCCCACTGTACCGCTCAAGCGTTAAAGTTGCCACAACCAGCGGCCTTGGACCACTCAGCACAACTACTATTCGGTCTATCATCCGCGTAAACTACTCGATAGACCAACTCGGCAGACCACAACATCTGCAGTAGAACACTTCACCCACTTTGGCAACCGCAAATCCCTAGTCTGCGGTTGACACAACCTCTTGAACCGAGAACCTGCTTGTCGTCCATATATAGCCGCCGTTCCGGACCTATCCGAGACCCAGTTACCGTTTCCGGCAGAGATGGGGTATGGGTCCGAGATAATGGCAATCTCCGTCAACGACTCAGTAACTGCTTGGTGCAACAGCTGCTGGGTCGCGTAGCAGGGATTCAAGTTTAGTTGCGTTACCTGCACGACTCCCGTGTTTTAGTCGCCGGTGCGCCTCCCGGGCACTTTGGGCCTCCTGTTGTGTGCATAGCGTCCCGTTGGCCGGTACATATCAGGCACTTGGGCGGGGCAGTACAGTCCCTCGCTATATGGCCCGCAAAGTCACATCTCCTACACAGGTAGCTTCTGTCTGGCCTCTTACAGCTCCAGGACTTGTGCCCTCGCTTAAAGCACCGGGAGGAGGCCTCCGACTGCAGGAACACGCTCAGTGGTCATACTGACCACCCCACCTTCATCTTAGTCACTTTCAGGGCTGCATTACCGTTTACCAGTGGTAGTCTTATAGTTGCTACCTGGGTTCCCGCCGGTCCCTTGCGCAGGCGAACTGCCTCGGTAGTCACCACCACGTTATATTGCTCCTTGAGAGCTCGTGCTAGTTTGCCCGCTTCAGTGATCTCGTCCAGGTTTTTCTGCCAGCACTTTGTAGACCGAACCCTTCTCAGTAGCATTCTTTTTGAGCTCATGGATCATGTCGCCGGTGCGAGAGCGGCGGATACTCCGCACATCCGCGTCAAGACCCTTCAACCGATCGTCCCCTCTCATCTCAACTTCCGAATATTTCGGCCCCTCAGTTTTGAGAATGAGGGCATCGCCTTTTCTGCTTTGTTTTCTGACCACTACATAGAATCCCACGAGTTGAGGGGAAAGAAGAGGCCGCCGCATCAGAACCCCTCATGATGCGGTAAGGGCTAATTACTGTGGACGGCGCTCTGGTACTCCACAGGCTCCGTTTGAGGCTTAGTATTTATAGAACCTCCTACTCCCCTCCCCCCACCATTCATCCCGCGGCACGGGTCGCATGACATTTAGGATTATGGGTTTATCCATTTATGTTTTTACTTTTAGCCATGGATAACAGCTGTTAAAACCATTCTACTTTTGGGGGCTTTGGATCCTCTGCTCAGGTTCTCAGTATTTTCAGGTTCATCGAACATGCTTCTACCGTGCAAACGCAAAAGACTGCAGGATATTAAGACTGGTCTACATTATACAGTATCTCAAACGTTAGTCTATCTTTAACTAACAGCATTGTCAACAAATCGCGAGTGACTGTACTCATGAGTTACCATCTAGCAAATCAAGCAAGCGATGAAAAAATTCTGCCTAGTTTATTCCGCTAGTAAAATGTAGACAACGAGTTGTATTGTTGCATTAAATCCAGATCAATTTTTCCTCGACCTACAGCAGTTCAATTTACGTGAATTGGCTTTTAAGCATTTTTCCCACTCTCGCCAGCTCGCCGTTCACCTCACATACACGATATTGAAGCTTTGATTAGTGTATTCGTTAGTATGTACGGTGTTCCACTGGTGGAAAGGAACACCGAAAGCATAGCAGACGGCAGTTCACCTATAGCAATAGCAACAACCGTGTAAAAGGCAAGCGATAAAACAGTAAATGTAACTGTATAATCAAACAATTGCATAATGACAAGGTCGCACGCCGGTTGACTGGCGGCCGATGATGACCGTAGGTATCGGTGCGCACTCTTCGCATGAGTCGGATTCCAACCAAAACTCCTTCCAATCGCCAGCGTCGGTCCCGCCAACGACGGCATGCAGCGAGAGTGAAGTGACAAAACTTGACAGAGCGCGGCGCTGTTGCGCTGGAATGTGATGATCGACGAGACTGATGATGGTGCACCCTTGCCACGCGCTCTCACTCTCTTTCTACGCACCGCGATGTTTCGGTGTTCCGAAACGATGAAACGATGTATGCGTACGACCGGATCAGTCGGTCGATAATCGCTTGCGTGGAGGATGAATGTGCCTATACTACCCGTCAATAAACAGCACGCGGTGAGTGACATTCTCGTACTAAGGGGTGCACTCCCTTCACAGAAATTCATAGAATTGATCTGGCTAATAGCGTTTTTGTTTTTTAACCTGGGTAACCCGACCACGGAATAAACAAACTTTTTGGGAGAATAAACAAACGTGTTCGGGTTGTTAGTGGATTGCTTATAGCGGGGTTGAAACTGTGAAAATACCCAGAGTGGACCCGTCGTCTAAAAAGCGCAACCCAGAGCGAAATTAGGTTCAATCTGAGTGAAAAAACAAACGTTTTATCAGCCGTTCGATTGGAACTATAGAGCAAACCTAGGTTGGACTTGAGCAAAAACAAAAACGGTATAAGATCTTGAATTTTATTTCATCAATTTTGACTGCAGACTACAAAACTGTTCTAAAAAAATCCCCGAAAGAATGTTAGCTAAAATTTACCTTAATCTCTTGTTTATTCTATTTAATTGGCAAAACAGGTGCAGACGGTGCCAAATGTTTACTCGCGTGATCAACTAATGAAGCAAAACTCGAACTCAACTGCGTTCTAATTCTGTCGATTATTAATCTGCGATGGTTAAAAAAACATAATTTTTGACGATTCGATAAAAACACGAGAACACTAGTCATCACTGTTACAATTCGAAAACAAATGTGACAATATTTACCCAGTAAACTTAGTCGGTAAAAATCCGGTTAGACCAGTAACGATATTTTTCTCAACATTTAAACAATGTTTGTTCGGTTCTATTTTTATTAAGTTTAAGCAAAGCGAAAGCCTTGGAATTCATTTCGTTTCCGAGACTTCGTAATCATCACCTATTGTTAGTATAAATGTGGAACCATTCTGCTGGCTCAAGCAGGCTCTTCCTAACGAAATTAGAACTTTTGCTAGTTTATCATCATACCACGTCCCACTCAATTATCACGCAGCAATAAATCAAACTCACTCCTAGTTATAGTAGCAGTTTGGGCTTCAGCTGTCGACAGGCGACCGTCACCTCAATATCTATAACACGAAAGGCAAACAAAATAACTACTTGATGGATCAAAACCAGAAAACAAGCTTGACTCATCTGTTGATAATAGACCGGTAGAATGTCTAGGTTATGGCGCTTAAAGTCTAGCGGCGCCTGATTTTTGCAAGGTCATCATATCGTGTTGATCAACCTGGAAGCTATGCTAGGAACAGGTTCCCTTCATCGTGCGTGCGATTGCGAAATCCACAAGGCCGGTTTTGTCATGCTGATGCAACGATAACATACGTCGGGGAAATCCCTGGAACAGCCAGGATTCATAGCATGACTTTCTTTGTTTATCCATAAGTATTCTGATGGAAAAATTCTCAACTCCACAATCAAAACAAACCAGTCCAGTTGGTTGTTTTTTTTAGTTCGGTCCTAAAATCAAAACAGTAGGAAGTCGTTCTTCCGACAGCGTCAATGAAAGCCAGATTCCAAAGGGCTTATCGTCCGGTTTGGAAACATAAACAAGAACAGCTCTAAATTGAGTTGAGTAATTTTCAAACCCCCTCGGACCGGTTGAAGGCATCTAGAATTGTTTACCTTAGTCAATAATAAATTTTGTCAAGTGGAATATGCCACCATGGCTAGCTGGTCACCAAATATCCCAAACAAATGCATTCCAGTAATTGTGGCGGCCGCGCGAAGCGAAACTCGATCCTTCGAACGGGTTGACGACGAGGTACTGTTGACGAGGGGTTCGACGGCGGTAGTCTAGTGTTATGAAATTGGTGCTCTTTGTTTATAACTGTGCACTGGGGCAACGAGACCGGTTGGCAGGTTCCCTTCAAATCGCCGATCGTCCGTGGAGTTGGGTAGGTGGCGCAGGTGGCAGCGGTTTCTGGGTTGTTGGTGTTGTTGCTGTTGTCAGCATTCAGATCGCGTCCGAGCGATAATTGCAATTTTTTTAATGGGGCAAGTGTCATTGCATCGGTTAGGCGTTTGCTGGTTGTCGTATTTATATTCAAGTTTATTTTTTTCCTCTCTCATTTTGGTGGTTTCGGTTAGCATAAAAATGTCACTGACAGCTACGGAGAATCAGCGTTGGTCAATTCAGCGTGCCTGGCCGGGTCGAAATCGATATGCGTACGGTGTGGAATATGTAGTACGTGTTGCCTATAAGAATGCAATGCTGTGTGCATGTTGGCAATGATTTCCGTCACGTTTTAGCGGACCGAAAGTGGGTCAAATGAGTAGTTTTGGGGAGGATGGCTTTGAGTGGTTTGCACAGCTGATCACCAAAAGTGTAAAAAGTTGCTGCTGCTATGACTTACCACCGTCAAGCTAATCGACCAACTACTGCAATTGGATGCAAAATATTCCACTTAGTTCACACTTAACGATGCAGCTAGGAACAAGGTATAAGATTACCGGAACGCGGAAAATTACCACCTTCAGGCGATAGACGTGCTGGCGGAGACCAATCAAAACATGATCTAATTGCCTCGTGCTAGCGAGAAAGCGATCTTTACAAGCAACAACAATGGCCGAGGTGGTTCTATTTGACTGTTCATATAGAAACAAGTTTTGCCGTAAAGACACACCGGTCAGTAAGCAGGTTTACAAACTTGTAATCCGCTGACTCACAGCTAGATCATCTGATCTGTAGAGTGCATCAACAGCATACGGCCTTACGGAAAATTCCTATCTAGGACAACTGTGCAGGTGCGGGGTCCGTCGTTTCGTTATGCAACGATCGTTGTGGTCACCATCTCCGATGTGCCGTCGCGGCGTTCGTTTACTTAGCTTTCGAGCGTCTATTGTTCGCAGTAGCATTTCGGAAGACGAGCAGACCGACCTTTGACCGTACTCTGTAATTATGCCCTCGTGAGGAGAAGTTCCCCACAAGTAGAACGCCGTAAGAGCTCAGTTATGCCACGTCATTTGCCGCTTAAACCGGGCTTAAACTTGAACGAATGTGCCTCCAATGGTGTATTCTGACTGGTTAATTATGTGGTTTGCTTGTTTTTCTGTTTACTAATAAGATTGAAATAACCGAAGTATTTTTATTCATTCTCATTTGACTGTAGGTTGATTGACTTTCCAGTTCTGTTTATGTATCCAATCGAGTGTGATTGTTTACGAGTATGATTATTTACGAAGAAACCACAAAAACATAAGATTCAAGTCATTAGAACATAAAAATACATAGCAATCTTGCGACTCATCAGGTAACATGAATAATTTAGCAAGCAGAACGGTGATCGTTGCTAACGAATTTCATTTTATTGACACAATGTTTCTTCTATTTACTAGACTCTACAACATCTCATAGCACTTTTCGAATGCAACTGGTTCAATTGCAATAGCAACTGCGAATGCTGTGAAAAACCTTGAATACCAACCAGTTAACCCGGTCGCTCTAATACGTATCACTTAATCACAATCCGTTAGCGAACTTATCATTAAAGGAAATTGATAGAAAACCGGACAACAGGCTACTTGCGTAACCAGCTGGCTTGACTGCCGTTTCGGTATTTTTAAATTACTTATACTTTGTTTCACTACGCAGCATTGTTGCTCTGATATGTATTTGAATGAAATTTCAAAAAGTACTGTATACTGAAAATTGTCCTTTCTGAGTCGATGGCGGTCCCAACAATTTCAATTTTTGCTCATTTTTGTCTGCAACCCTTTTTACAATGCCGGAAACCTGTTCAGTCTGAACGTAAGATGGCCAAGGAACTGGACATTTCGCAGTCAACCATGAAGACTATTTTGAAAGATGATCTTTGATTGATTCCAGACAAAAAACAACGGGTGCACGGATTGACAGAAAAGCAGAAGATTGCAAGAGTCGAAAGATCTCGGCAGGTACTCAAGCGACACGACGATTGTGAAATTCTGATTTCGAATGCGAAAATGTTCCAGCTGGAGGATCATCACAACCGACGAAAGGATCAGATATTATATGCCGCACCTCTTTCTCATATTCTTCGGGACAAACTGGCTGTTCAACGGTTCCAGAATGTTTCCAGGGTGATGGAATGGGGATGTTTCTCAACAAATTTGAAGGTTCCACTGCAGTTCATTAAATTTGGTGTTAAAATCGACACTAAATATTACATCGATAGTGTTTTAAAGAACCATTTGCTTCCCATCGTCAAAAAACACTACAGGAATGCACCATACTGCTTCCAACAAGATTCTGCACCGTCTCACCAGACACCAGGTGAAAGCTCACAGGGTAGGTGGGAGTTTGATTTGGACTAATTTAAGTCAAATATTATGGATATATTTTACACGAAATACACTCAAAATTGGATGCAAAATTTATGCAAGATTCTTATTTTTGTTACCATTTACTTTACTGACAATTATTCTTACTCACCCTGTACCTTCAAGTGCTTACAAATTAGACAAAAATAATTCTTAAATCCCGTTTATATACCAGTAATTATCAGTAATAATCAGGGATGGTCCGATCACTTTGACTCACTTTGACTCAATTTTGATTCATTTGACATTACCGTCTTAGCCGAAGAAAATTTGATAAAGTTATTCATGGGACATTTGTAGAACTAGTTATTATCTACAATTTTATCGAATAAAGTTTTGCTGTGTCTGCGGTGCTAATTTCCTTAGTAACTAAATGAACGTTCATTTAGTTACTATTGATGTACTAGCATTGTACCAGCGTGACGACAAAATATACAGTAAAACTTTTTTCCACAAATATGTAGATGATAACTAGTTCTACAAATGTCCCATACATAACTTTAAGTTACTAGCATAAGTTACTGCTAAATGTATCAAAATTTAGTCAAAGTGATCGAAACATCCCGGTTTATAATAAACTAGTTGTGCCCGAATCTTACGATCCGGAAAATATAAATGTCTGTTCAGAATTCCGAAAACTGCGGATACATTCCATTGGCCAGTGTTTGCGAAGTTGTTTAATCTTTGTATTAGTTCTTTGAGTTCCTATATTGCATAATATAGCTCTAAGATGTCATAGCCGGAAACAGATATAAATAGTTGTTATGGTCGTATTGGATTTTATTTAACTGAATAAAAATTTCTGGCTGTTTGCAACATTTATGTAGTCTGATTAGAATAAAATGTTCCTTAGAAAATTCTTGATCGTTTGCTATCATTAACGCATATTTAAAATTTCGCGACTTTGTTCGGTCTGATTTAACACTGACCATGTGATATCTCGACACGCTATCGAGTTGAGCAGGCGAGTCGAGCAGTCGAATCAAAAATCGAGTCAAGCAGTTGGGTCGAGCAGTCGAGCCGAACAGTCAAGTCGAGCAGTCGAATCAAGCAGTCTAGTCGAGCAGTCCAGTCGAGCAGTTGAATCGAACAGTTCAGTCGAACAGTTCGGTTAAGCAGTCCAGTCGAGCAATCAAATTGAGCAGTCTAATTGACCAGTCCAGTCGAGCAGTCTAGTCAACCAGTTGAGCAATCGAGCAGTCCAGCAGTCGACCAGTGAGGTGACTGAGAATACAATCCATTGCTACGAAAGCATGACGTCCTGTCAGGGACCTAGTTTTAGGTACCGATAAGCCTCTTATAACGTCCTGTCACTGACAGGCTGTCAAAGACCTGGTGTTCGGTACAGACATAAGCCTCTTATATAAATAGATTCGTTATTTCGATGATAGCGTACGACTAGATATGTATTTTCGAGGTGAAATAGGATTATTAAAAAGCTAGTAGAAAAGAATGGTTCTGGCAAGAAAAATGTTTTTTGGAACTAAAAAAATTTATGAAAGATTGGAACATGTACGTAGCCAATGGGGTGGTTTTGAGTGTTTAAGCCCCTCTGCCCGCCTTCTAAGTCAAATTTTTAATCTGCACTTTCAGAGTTAATCTTTTTACTATCGACATTCAAATACAGTAATGTTCCGATTTTGTCAGCCCCATGTTGAATTTTGGGTTGACAAAATGGGGATACTGACGAAATCGGGAATTTTTTTTTTTCGAACATTTTTTTCAAAAGTCAAGACTTTGCAATATCGAGGACTTATATTAAAAATTTAAATTTAACCCTCAATTGATCAACCGAAAGGCCAATACAATCTAATCAACTGAGCACAGTCCACTGCCCAGAACCTTTTTTGGTGCGCATTAGAGTTTTGAGCGGGAAAACTTGGTTTTAGGTTTATGGAACCTTTGGAAGAGTTTCTTAAAATTAAAAGTTCTATCGTCTAGCGGAATTCACATTTTCATTAATCCCCCCAAAAGTGCAATAAAAAATTTATTTTTCTTCAGTTTGAATATGACACATTGCTGTGTTCTGCAAAATTTTATAGCATACTAGCTGACCCGACAAACTTCGTATTGCCACAAATTAAACTGTGATTGTGGCAAAGGTCACAAATGCCAAATTTTGTTCCATTTACTTGATTAGTTCTTGAGTTATGAGGAAGTTTGTATTTCATTTGTATGGGAGCTCCTCCTCCTAAAGAAGGAAGGGATCATAATTCGCCATCAGAAAAATTCCTGCCTTCTAAAACCCTCACATGCCAAATTTGGTTCCATTTGATTGATTAGTTCTCGAGTTATGAGGAAATTTGTATTTCATTTTTATAGGAGCCCTTCCTCCTAAAGTGGGGAGAGGTCCTAATTCACCATAGAAAAAAAATTCTTGCCTCCAAAAACCTTCACGTGCCAAATTTGATTCCATTTGCTTGATTAATTCTCGAGTTAAGAGCAATTGTGTATGTCATTTGTATGGGAGCCCCCCCACCTCTTGAAGGGGGAGGGGTCTAAATTCACCATAAAAAAAATTTGCCTCCAAAACCGCCCACATGCCAAGTTTAGTTCCATTTAATTGATTAGTTCTGGAGTTATGAGAAAATTTGTATTTCATTTGTATGGAAGCCCCCCTCCTAAAAGGGGACCCCTTATCATAGAAAAAATTCTTGCCTCTAAAAACCCCCACATGCCAAATTTGGTTCCATTTGATTGATTAGTTCTCGAGTTATTAGGAAATTTGTATTTTATTTGTATAGGAGCCCCCTCCTAAAGAAGAGGTCTCAAATCACCATAGAAAAAATTCTTGTCTCCGAAAACACCCACATCCAAATTTTGTTCCATTTGCTTGATTAGTTCTCGAGTTATGCAGAAATTTGTGTTCCAAGTGGGGGGGGGGTATCTAACCATCATAAGAACCTTCCCTGGCCCCAAAAACCTCTGCATGCAAATTTTCACGCCGATCGGTTCAGTAGTTTTTGATTCTATAAGGAACATACGGACAGACAGACAGACAGAAATCCATTTTTATAGGTATAGATAGATTATTACATAAAATTTTGCTGAAGACAGTAACCTTCTATCTCTTCAGTGAAGATAGAAGTAAAATCAGTTAAAATCAGTTTTTCGATTTTAGCTGTTTTTGTAGTTGTATGGCTTTTTCATGTTTTACAAAGTTGTACAAATAGTGAAAATACACAGCATTTCTGGATGATTATACCGCTATCTTTACTTGTTTAGGAATTGTAGAACTTTTGTGCCCGAATTGCACGCAAAAAAGACCTTATTTCATTCAAAAACTCTCCCAAGGGTATTAGAACAGTTTCATGCAGACTGAAAAGTTTTATAAATCATGTTTAAAAGTACAAAAGTTACACAAAATTTTTGGGCTGACAAAATCGTGATAAAATGCTGATGAATTCGGGAATAGACAAATTCGGGAGCTGATAAAATCGGAACATTACTGTATTATCATAAACCGCCTGACTTTCAAAATTTGGGCAGCAGAATTCGTGTAAAAAAGCGGCTTTGGTGTAAAAATAGAAGCATGCCAATGTTTTGTTTTATTTCACTGATCAACAATATCAAGGAGCTGACTAATTAGTTATTCAAATTGCTATCGTCTGTAACACTAATATTCATGGATATAGATCAGACTGATGAGCCGGGAAAATCTACATCCAGAGATGATTAATTACTCTATTTGTAATTGCCTGCGTGAGTGTTTTCTGTTCTTGAAGAATAAACAGCGATAGCATTCTGATGTAACTTTTCTCATTCATCTATATTTGATCTTAGTGAACAAAAAAATGTGCAAACCAGCGATACAATTTCCATCGTGAGCCGTGAGAGACTCTGATCTAAACAATGCGCATGCCGTAAAAGTTAAGTTTAATCGATAACTGGGTTTGATTTTTTTTGGTTACTCTAGAGATCATTGTTTCCTGCGAGATACAATTGCGTTAGTATATCGATTAAGTTGTTATGATTAGACATAATAGGATGGTCGTATTAATCACAGCGAAATACAGATGAATTTCTAACTTAATTTTATTTCCGGCTCGATTCGGTTCCACCAATTAATTCCAAACTGTTGAAAAAACAAATCATTCCAAAATTTCGATTTTTTGACCCATTTGGGTATCGACCGATCTGCACAGTTTCCAAAGAGTGCACCGTCTCGCAATAGGACGTCGATCGACAGCAAAGTTCACAAATCCCAGCCGTCCAGACTGGAACTAACCTGTAGGATCGGAGGGTCATTAAAACGAAACCAGTTCTTCGGTTAGGATAACCGAACGAACACCTGGCAATCGAAACCGTACGGAATCCGAACGAAACGTTTAGAAAGAAACAACCAGCATTCCGGTTTCATTTGTGGCGAACCTGTTTCACCGAGATGTGTTCTGTCCCGTTTGCTCTGTCGCGGTTTCCTCAAAATCTTCGTTATTTTGGCTAATTGGTATGCTAATCAGATGCGAGATCGTATTGTCTGCTGGCCGGAATCTACTGGTGCAAATATTGCTCCGCTGGAAGATCAAGCCAGGTGACTGAGTGTCCTGAATTCAGCTTTTGAGACTTCTGAGACCGGTATGCTTGCGTGCCACAGCGTTCAATCATGTGGTCGCTGGTTGCCATGCAAAATTTCGCTTTTTCCGATGTTTTCGAGTTGTTAGAGAGTTCAACTTTCTTTTCCGCGAAAATGAATGAATTCAGCACCAACTTCACAAAAAGGCGTAACTGCGACATGTAAACAAACCGAGTGAGATTTTCTGCTGAATTAGCATAGAGAGAGAAACCTTACCTCGGTTTATTTACATTCTGCAGTTACGACCTTTTGAAAAGTTAGTGCCAAATTGTGTTCCGGTTGGATGGTGATCATTATTCCAAAAAAAAATCAAATGATGCTGTCTATGTTTTCAAAAAAGCACCGTCACCGTGTTTCATTAAAATGCTCTTTAGGGGTTCTATGGTAAATTCCAATTTTAAGTTCGTCACGAGAAACGTGATTAATTCAAATTCACCGTTGAGTCTGCCAACGCATTATTCTGTTTTCGCAAAGAAATGACGAACTTATGTAAATCGAGCGAGTCTTCGAATTTCGGGGTTGCAAATTGGTTAAAGTCAATGTCGATCGGTTGCCAAACTTAGCACACAACGATCCTGATGACTTGCGGCAGGGGCCAGCGGCGTCGTGATGGTCAAACACCCCGTTGAGCATTTTTGGTAGTTTTACTGCAGCTACCACGAGCACCCCCCAACCGGCTATAATACGAATAGAAACACGTGATTGCAAGCTCAATGCAGTACAATGAAACGGCACTCAAATTGCTTACCGTGCCTCTTGGCCTGCTTGAATTTGTTCAATGCATGTACTTGTCATGTTTGCCCGGTACAGTACTTTTAGTAATGAACTTGCCACCATGTTCTCATACGGTATCGTATCGCAGTAGGCACCATCGTAGTTGGCCGGGCACTTATTCACCGCAGAGATGATCGCGAGAGGTCCTCAAACATTTCGCTGCGGCCTCCACTAAAGCACATCACAATGCAGTCGATGGCCACAGAGCAATGGATGTTCATGAAATATCTAGCATTGGAAAGTGGACAAATCTGAAATGAAGGCATCTTCTGTCGGTGAAAACCAGAGCCTGCTACTAGGATGGCTAACGCTTATCCCTGATCTCGATGTTTGCTCCGGTTTCCAGAAAAACCTTGGCATTGAGCCTTTGCTGTAGCTGTGAAAGTTAAATCGTTTGCCACGTCTAAGGTTAGGGTTACTGCCGGCTGGCACGGTTCGGTTCAGCTGTGATGGTACGATTGTTTCGATTAATTGATGTCGATAAAAAACATTACATTAATAAACTTTGACGTGCCAGTACAGCCAGTCATGTTACAATGTAGAAACCTTTTTTTTTTATTGGCTATCCAGCGATTGTCAAGGTTTCGCGAAAGGGTGGCAAAGTGGGCGCTTTCGATGTATTCGGAGCGAGACAATGTACTTGAACCCTGTATGGGTACGTGGTGCATGATAGGGATAAGGTATTATAAACGAAAGTGCGTCCGCAGACTTAGCTTTCCTTTGGGGAAATGTTGATCAATTTAACAAAACTGTCAAAAGATGTAATTGTATTATACTCATTGTCCTACTTGACCATGTAATTTGTTTCAGCTTAAGCTGAACAAGGATAGCGTTATAGTAAATAAGAATTTATTTTACGTTTAAAAGCAGTTTCATAAACACTGTTTACCTACGTATCATGAGCCACCGGGCCGCAAACTGATTTGTCAGCCCGCTAGTCCACTGATTATAGATTAATTTTAAAATAAGTAGCGACAACCGGCAACATTCTAACTTCGATGGTTGTTCCACTTAGCGGATCCGACCTTCAGCGGTGGTGGATTAAGGAAGCAACCTGTGCGAGCATGTGTAATGTGAACGTCTAGGAGTTCACTTCCGCCTGGTTGGTAAACATATCGCTACACTACTGCTGTTATATGGTGGCATATGATGATCGTGACAGTCGACAATCGGCAGCCGGGCATTAATGCTAACGACGAACGAATGGTTGTTGTGAGTTCAAAGCATCCCGGCTAAAGCGACGCCGAGGCGGAGCAAAATCACCGTTGCTGACGGCTAGTTGTGCGCTCAAGGTAATCCTGTCGGATTTTGCTGTACCGGCACGAGGCAAAATGGTAGAAGCTTAGGAAAAAAAGTTTCACCGTTATTCGAAGTCAAGTTTTCGGATATCATTTTTACTGGAAATTGAGTCTAAATGTTATGCTAAATTTTACGCGATTTGAAATGTCAACCGAGTTGCAGCACCGAGAAGGTTGATCAGAAATGATTCAGTTTTATGAGGAACAAAACTAGGAAGAACGAAAAAAATATGAGTACGACTGTGACTGTAAGCTGATTGATGGTTAAATGTTGAACTGTTGTTTTTATTGCATGCTTCGTGAGCATGAAATTAACGTAAATAATATGGAAAGTAAACTCTTGCGTAAATTGGCAATTCGACCCGGAAGTCTGCATAATTTGTATATTATAACAAAGTATATTGAAATCGGCTCGGTCGGTCATTATTGTTAGGATACACTAGACATACGCAATACGTAGCAGAAGAAATATATAAAATGTTTCTAATTTAGAACTTAACAATGAAAGTGTCAAAATATCACCTCTTGCAAAGTAAACATTGCAAATTAAGAATAATTTCGCACTTTGTTCGGAATAATGTTCAACATATGGCTAATCAACCGCGGGAATCTCTCCATTAGCGTACAGAGTCTTTCTCACACGGTCGAATAGGACCTCATTTCATATTTGCAACGCCGCTTGAAACTGCCGAATCGCAGGCAAGTACCTTTACAATCGTTTACTGCCCACTTTCGATCGGTAGTTTACTACCGAGCCGGGCGGTTTTTATGCCAGTTACTTCAAAGCCATCAGTAGCGCCCTGCGTTAGTTGGTGAGTTGGTAGGTGGTACTTATGGTAGCATAATGCGTCGCATAAACCTTTTTGCACATTATGGCATAAAATGCAAAGCATCTCAACAAGCCAACAAGGTAAATATGGTCGCAATTAAAAAAGCAATTTGAAATAGAGTCATTAGCATGGTAACGGCAATTATGCCAACCACCGCAGGAATGGCAATCCGGTAGACAAGGCTGGGAACTACTCAACCAACAAAAAATTTATTCTAAATCCCCCTTGGAACAGCCACCGTCTTTCTTTAACTCTCTTTCATAGCAGTTTTCATGTTTACGGTACTGATTAACAACCGGCTCAATCACTCGGGCTTAGTCAATACTAGAAAACTACTGAACCGGATACGCTGCAGAATCTAGCATTACTCAGAAAGTTGTCTCTGATTGCGTATTCAGTACCGGTTCTTCTGCCATCGTCGTCACCTTTTCTACCGACATAAGTATTCTGAACGTCGTTTGCAAAAGTTACGGGATCTTGGAAATACCGACGGGCCGATTCCGATAGAGTCTCGTGACGAATTCTTAGGTCTTAGGTCGGGAGAACTCATCCTAGAACAAATCGCTCGGTAGACTCCACACGACAAAAAGCCCACATCGATTGTGCGTGCAGGTCACGTACCCTGGCGCGGTAGGAATCTTGACGATGATACATTAGTGTTCCTCGATCCGCGAGTGATACTATGCAGTGTGTTTCATCGTGCTACGCCCCAGCCCCAGCGCAAATCAGTTGATCCGTCACGAATTCGATGACAGACAAATCGCTCGATTTATGGACCAGATTGGAATGCAACCTTACAGCTATAATTTGAATACACTTATCGACCCTTTACGGGAGCCAGATAAAAACAAACTATGTTATTTTTTATTTACGTTTCTTAGTCGTAAATTTCTAACCATGTTTAACTGATGCGAATCTAAAACAAACATAAAAAATTACCTTTGAATTCAATTCTATTAAAATTTTTTTAAACGGTGGTTCTGCAATTGATGAAGGGACGGTAGGGGAAAGAAATGAAAATTTTTTGGTGAAGGATGGGAAAGAGCGGAAAGGTGAGGAAGGGGCGGGGGGGGGGGGGGGTATTGGTAGCTACGCTTAATAAGTAGTCGTTTTGATTCTTACCTTTTGTCCAATGCTGGAAGGTGCATTGGTCGAACCAAGCTATAATGTGAGATTATAGCCGGATTCGAACCCACAACACCCGCCAGGACATGTGGTTCGCTGGTACGTGTACCTTTGAACCATAGAGGTGCTGGACAAAAGGAGACTGCAAACCTCACTTATTAAGATAGCGACGCATCTGGTTGGGTTTTAAACACAAATTGTCCCTCTTCTTCCGTCCACTGTGATAACCACCGGCCGAGAAGTTTTAAATCTAACTTGTTTTGACTGGCAGGATGACGACACTATGCAGGCCCTTCCGACTTGCAAGGTACTACACGTGACGTTGTTCGTCTGTCAACGTGTTAGCCGCGATTCTCAGCGGTTTTCAGGGGAAGACCCCGTAAATACCATTTTTTAGCCTTATAAAAGACATTGACGGAAGTAGGGGAGGGCTTAGCCCCCCCTAGAAGAATTGACTTGGCCGATCAATAAAACGGTCGAAAAATATTCCGGGGCTATAGCCCCCTAGGAATGAGCGCTAGTTCCGCCAATGATAAAAGATTGTCATATGGATTTCGTCGCGCCCCCAGACATGTACAGCATGTTTTAGGGCGCTTCTACAAGTGGCCAAACAGCATAGTGCTTTATAGCTTCTTATGCCTATCGCTTCTGATGCTTACGATTTCGGTGAAGAGCTGTCGATCGGAAACGGGTATCGCTAGGCATAGTACGCTAAACATACAGATGTCAGATGCTATGGAAGTAATTTTTCATCAAAGTTTAATGGGCAACAGGTCGAATTGATGCGAGACCGAATGAACACGCTGCAGCATGGGCGAAGTAGATAGTGAGTAGTTAAATGTACGAAATAAAGGAGTTGATACCACTTGGACTCACATTCGAGCTATTTGGGATGATGTTCCATTTGCGCCTTACGTCCATATGCCTAACGACGTTTCATTTTGTCAATCTGTTTACCTACCGAGGTGCGTAAATCGACTCGAATCACTTCCTAACGACCAACAATTGTCTGTTGGAAGCAACAGTGCCGAGTCGCGTGGCCTAATACCAAGTAGCTACGGAAAAATCTAGCAGCCGGAGCTTAGTTGCTTGAAGCGATCCGCACAACCTTTAGGTACCGCGATCGTGAGGAACTGAAGAGCAGTGTGCGCCAATGATACACGGAAGTTTAACTCAAAAAGGTTAACTAAACCCTCAGAGGCTGTGTGCTGTAGGCCGATGCATGTGGATAGCACCTGAATTGCAGTAGTGGACTTAGAACTGTAGCAGATTGTTGGCTACCAGCCGTCGACCTCCGCGAGATCCAGCGATAGGTAGACTGAAAAACAACAAACCACTGGTATGGGCAGACTGCAGTGTGAGATCTACAATTATGCTAGAACGCTTACTAGGGCACTGTACCATGTTGAAGGGAGAAGGCAAATAACCGGAACAGGTGATTATACTGATCAGCGGGGCCAGAAAATACTCTCCGGACTTCTCTTCCGGATTCTGTCACCACTAACTAGATGGTTCTTGAGCAATTGTCTGTGTTTATAGAAGACGAAAACCAGCGTTGAGATCTATCATGAACAGGCTTCTGTCATGCTCTGAAAATAGCTCAAGTTCTCTGCGTTTTACTGGCAAAGCGCAGAAGACGAATCAATCTACTATCTCTCTCTCTCTCTCTCTCTCTCTCTCTGTTGGATGTTAGCTTCTCTGACAAGGCACGAGGCGTCAGTTTTGTTCCTCCCAAGGGCCCGGGCACGGGACAAACCGTTTCCATATACTCATACAATCCATATAATTCCCTGCTTGATGTTCTCTTTGGCAAATGGAGCAAATAGTCTCTCCAGCCTCCAGTGTTTGAAGAAAAGATTAGCTCTGCTAGTTGTGCGCTTTCTGCGTAAGATGGCTGGTGGTGTAAGAAAGAACAGTATACATGCATCATTCGGAGGCAGAGCAAACGGTTGAACAGACAACAAAAGCACTTGGTCGTTGTGTGAGAATAATGATGATGATGGTCCCACCTCATACCCCTACAACGGTTTGGGCGGGACGGTTTATCTACTTAAGACCAGGTGGTAAAAGCAAATAACGAGCTGGCTTCTAATACAAACATATCAAACTTTCAAACAAATATCAAAATTTCAGTAATTGTCCAAGGCTCGTCCAAAACGTTTCCAACCCGAAAATTATTTGGACTTGATTAGGAATCGAACCTAATGTTTTAGAGCTCGAGCAAGTCAGAATTGGTTCTAGATAACGATCTAGAGCTGCGAGGGAGATCCTGCAGTGCTTTAGTGCTCGATATAAACCTCCGCAAGAAAGCGGTGGTATACGAGCTCCAAGGTCCACAAGCAAACCCAAGCCTGCCCAGCTTCTTCTCCAAACCCTTTGTTCAGGATCATTCAATTTAACCTGATCATTCAATCATTCGTTCAGAAACGGATGGTTCTGTGTCTTTATGCCAAGGATCAACTTTCAATCCGACAGATACCAATCTGATTCAAACTTAGAACAGTCTCAAACTTCGAATACTTCAGAATAAAATGCTCGTTAGTATCGCTAATATGATAAAATATTATGCTTATTGTACACCAACGTATTCGTTAAGGCCCAAACACAATGCATACGGATTTTACTACGTTGCGATAATTGGACAGTTTTTCCATGGGTTTTCTGTCAAATTTCCGCAACGTAGCAAAATCCGTATGCATTGTGTCTGGGCCTTTAGAATGTCCTCTATCCGGTGAGGTATGACAGCGTACTGTAGGACTCCTTATAAGAAATCAGCAGTAAAGTGTTCGAAGTTTGAATCAAAACCTACCTGTAATTTTTTAGTATTTTTCATTGCAACATAACATTTTGTCCTCATTTTTTAAATTTTTCCACGAAAATAAATAAATTGTCACGCTATTGAACTATTTATGGGGATAGAATAAAAATGTTTTCGAACCTTTTACTTTAAAGAAAGCTTCAGGCAAGTGTTCGAAGTTTGAATCAGAACGGCACGTCAGTGTTTTTAGTTGCAAGTTATACAAAAACTATAAATTACAGACGCGACAAGGCACTCAAAAACCGCTAAATTTTGAATCAAAACGGAGAGTTACCTTTGTTTGTGATGGTACTCTCCGTTTTGATTCAAAATTTAGCGGAATTTGAGTGCCTTGTCGCCTCTGTAGCTGCCAGCAGCATGTCCATCAATCTGTTTACATTTATTCTCACGGAGATTACATTGTCCGAATTAAGTGAAGAGCGTTTTGTCTTTTACTCTGCTTTGTTTTGGCTATAATAAGCGTTGATCTTTATTTTTCTACCGGAGCACTTCAGAATGCATATTCTCAAGGTCACCGAGCAAAATGTTTCACTCCGTTGAGGTAGTTTACATGGAAAAATTCTTCCGAGGAAAGCAAAGGATTTGTAAAATAATTTTTGGCACAGTTTTTCTTTCATTATGGGCAAACTTGTTGTTTGTTTTCCTTTCATTTTTCACTTCTCATTACACACTGCTCTTTACTCACTTTTCATTCACTTCGCGCTCTCGTTCTTTTAAAACTTCTTCATGTTAAAATTCGTATGTATAAAATTCAGATTTTAGGTAACGTAACTATTTCGATGGTATTCACAGTGATGCGCAAAACACGTAAACCAATCCTTCCAGAAAACTCATATGGAAAATCTCCAATTTCTCTAACATGACTTATATGAAAACATCATACCGATCTTTAGAACCAAACCAGGTCCACAAAAAGTCCACAAAAGGTCGGTGCACACATCGACTTATCCCGGAGCTACCTGGGTGGGTTAACAGGCGCCACGGCGAAGCCAACTTCCATCTGACACAGATTCTGTCAGGACATGGTTGTTTAAGACAGTATCTGCACAAGTTTGGGCATGCGGAGTCCCCCGCGTGTCCCGAATGCGTGGATGTTGAGGAAACTGCAGAACATGCTTTCTTCATACGCCCTCGTTTCGCGGGCGCGAGAAGCAACATGATGGCATTGAGCGGACAGGACACTACTCCGGATAACTTAGTCCAAAGGATGTGTTCCAGCTCGGACGTTTCAAGTTCCTAAAACAACGGCAAAAAACTATCGATCGGACATGTGCCGTAGTCAATCAGTAGTGATTAAAAAAATCAAAGCAAAATAAATCTTCTTCTCCTTCAGCAGCATAGAGCCGGGGTGGCTCGTGGCAAAATAAATAGCAAAGGTAAAAATGGCACATGATCGCTAAAAAACTAATTTGAATCTTTTTTTCTTGAATATCCTTCTGTTGATCATTTACATATATTGGAATAAAGCAGATATCTGAAAACGGCAAACGCAAATGTAAATAATATTGGATGGTATTTGATGTTCTTTTTTTGTGGTTCACAGCGAGATCCTCGGCATATGGGAACCGAATGTGATTGACACACGGAAAGCAAATCTGCAAAATTAATCTTATTTGTTGCATGATGTTTTTTCACCCTCTCGCTCATTTACTGGGAAATTCCAACTTTAATTACGAAAAAAAGGTTGAGTGACATCCTCGCGTCAGAATCATGTCGCTGCGGAGATTAATGTAATGTTTTTGAAAAGATGCGAAATCACTCCTGTGTTTCGATTTTTTGGTTTCCATTCTTTTACGGCAAATTATTGCAGGATACTATCGGTGATTAAGGCTTTTCAAACCGAAACTCGCTATTCTATCATAATAATAACGTTTAAAGGCAATTTTTTTATTGTACATCACGGTTCAACGGGCCTCAGAATTTTCTGAATTTTTACATGGGAATGGGTTTTCTTATTATGTACTGGGATTGCCGCGAAGAGGCCAATGAATGCCAACATTTTCAAGAATCACAGTCTTCACTCAGTTTAATTTGGAGAACAAGTTAGGTAAAATGCAATGCTACTGAAAATACTTTTTTTTGTTTCGATAATTTTCAATACTACAGCAATCACCTCATTCGCTTCCTACCTAGGTACATTGTACGGTTTCATTTGAACTTGACACTGCAATTGACTTCTGTGGTAGCCATTGCCGATTAGAATTGCTGACTAGCCACAATCCGGTAGCAATAACAGTAACGGCGATCGCGTAATTAGCTCATTCTGCTTCCTTTTTTAGCGTGCATCTAATTGGTTCGCCATGAACGGTAATTTCAAGATTAAGGAACTCTACAGCTGTACTTCGCAGTTTTGATTTTTTTTTCTTTCTTATCCGTAGCGACTTAGCGGGATGCTGGTTCGCCTTCGATGCAATTTGCGACAATTTCTGTGCGTAAGTTGCCGTTATTACGGAAGCTCAAGGTTTCGTTTCCGGGTGCGGCTCACATCCGACAGTAGCGCTAACCGATGGCTGGCTGGCTGACCGTACAGTAATTGAATTTACATACGTGCAGGTGTGTTCGGCCCTGACCCGACTGACGTGAGGCGTGAGATTTGAACCGGTTCTTCGTTCGGCTAACGCGTGCTTTCTCGATTGCCCGCAGGTTTGACCCCAAAAAGCGTTTAGCTCTCTGTTTGAAGACGATTATGTCATTTTCGGCGAGGGAGTGGACGTACCTTTCGAAACCCTCGGTTTGTCCGTACGTCAGATGGAAGGAGGTACAATCGATTATGTAGTGTACGACGATTGATCTGAGTGGAATTTGTGTTGGACATGCGTTAGTCTGCCGCAGTCGAGCAGTCTGATCCAATAGCAGTAAAACCAGTTTCTGATTCGGTATTATGGACCAGAATTGCCTACCTAATGTTGCAGATTGAGGTTTTCTTTTTTTTTCAAGCACGATTGCGTCTAGCGTCCAAATGTGCTAAGTCAATTATCACCTAGAGTTGACCATTTTTAAGTTTTTTTTTTACTTTTTTGCGAATAAACCGTTTATTTTGCGCTTCGTTGATACTCCATCAGTGTAAACTGCAGAGTCTGGGATAAAATCTCAGATGATTTGAACATCGCGTCGCTCAGTCAAATATTAAACATATTCTTATTCATTTAGTTTGCTTCGCTGGTATAAAAATGCTACTGGCCCCTCAAAACGCTCCAGCCATGATACATGATACAAATTGGATCCTTCAATTAACCGGTTTCGTGAAGCTGACAATCGTTTTCAATATCACCTTCAAAATGACGACGCTCTCGGGTAATGCCTTATCAAAAGTTTTTACGACCATTTAATGTCGATTCCATTTCAACACGGGACGGTTGATTAACCCTTTTTGGCACATAAAATAAAAAAATCAGAAACGATGAACGTTTAGAAAATCTACCCCTGTGTCTTGAATTTGTATAAATTATTGAAAAATTCCTTAATGAGATTTTCGACTTCCATAGTAACTGAATTAGAATTTGTAGTAGATTGAAATCCAGTTTATTTGGCAATGAACAGGGTGAAAAGGGTTCGAATGTGATTGACAACGAAGCTCAAGATGAAGAATTAATCCATTCCGTTCGGATTCTTTGTTTGGTAGTGTCCGTCTGGCTATAGCCAGTTTTATGGCCACATTCTGGGAATACCAGGATAAAGTGATAAATAAAATTCCTTTCAGAATATCCATCGAGTGTTTACAAACGAGTCTATCTTCGGAGATTCCTACAGCACGAGATGAGAAACGATACTCAATCAAATGTTTTTCTTTTTTTGTCTTTCAAAATGAGTTTACCAAATACGGGAAACCACTGATATTTGTACCATTCTAGTTTCGAGCATTTCCAGTTTATAGAATTTCGCATTCCACATACAGGCACAATAAAGTTCATACTGAATTTACAATTCTACATAGTTTTTACTACAAAGTTCTTCTCAAAGTGAACTCAAAGAGCACAACGTCTATCACCGTACCATCAACTTACTACGTATACTGGCACCCTCATCCCGATGGCATGTGCGGTTCGTTCGAATTAAAATTGCACGTTCGGTAGTCGCACTTTTATTCTACTTTCGTCATGCATATTTAATTTCATTACATTCCTCTGAAATACATACTTGATTAAATATTTCACTGGGAAGGAAGCAGAAAGAAGTGGTAGAACTACATTCACTGCCTGTGCGTTTGCATTGGCTTCCATCCCATTGACGGTGGTTTCGCTTAATTTCACTCACTGGGTCAACCAAATGCGTGCAGTGCTCATCATCACACATGTGAGCATACTGGTGGGAGCTTTTACTGAATCAATGATTTTTTTTTATTATTAAAACTCATCTGTCACGCGCTGGAATGTCTTTTAGTCAATGGCATGTTGAACCACAATTTACCTCTCGCAACCGGTCCACTGGTTACCACTCACCTTACAGTTTTGCTAGGCCGCTTCGTCGTTGTGTGAGTAGACGTGTGCGTTTGCATTGTGCGAGAGTCCCTAATATGCAAATTTATATGATGCTACTCATTCCGTTTAGTTCGTTCCTTCTCACGCTCTTTCTCCGTCGTTTAAATATTGCTCACGGACCATCTCCCAGTCACTCAGTACGCGTGAGCGCTTTGTGCCGCTGGCTGCCGACGTGCCTAACACTATCTAGATTTTGTGCGAAACTATTTCAAAACCATTGGCTAACCATCCAAATGTGCCAAGCACTATCAACTGGAGGTGAAAGACGTTTGGCTTATTGCCTCATAGTGACTGACCACGCTTTGACCACGAATTGGTGAGTTAAACTGCCGGTCGAATAACTGGTTTCAAAGACACAATCGTTTGTCGGCAATCGACCGCTTGCAACAATGTTGTATTTTTAGTTTGAGTGTTGTTTTTTTTTTAACAAACCCAATTCCGCATTACAAAATTACTTTTTTATATGATTTCAACTTGATCTCGAAATGTGATTGAAGTTAAGATTTAGACTGTATGATTGGTGCATGAATTCATGGCCTACTTGGACTGTTACCGTTGGTGTCAAAGTTGATTGAGAAATGTTTTCTTGTCACAATGGAAAACTTCTCATATTGGTAAATTATCAATAAAAAATGGTCAAATTCATTTCCGCTTAAATTTTAAATTATTAGGTACTTAACCTAGCTCGAAAAAACGGGCAGGTTTGTTTATGTTGTCAAACACGGTGTTGTTCTTGAGTTTTGATTATAGAATTTGAGTTTTTCTTTTATCAAACATCTGGAGAGAAATAAAATAACAGTTTAACCGGCTAAGAAAAATGTATTTAATTGCTTTAAATCTAACCTTGGTATTCCCATGTACCCTTTGGCCAAAAAGCCAGCTAAGCTTCCTTACACAATGATACATATCCTTGACAGATAAAAACACAACCCGGCAAATCAAGCCTGGTTGTCGAAGGTTCTTACTGAAATATTGAAACTATAATCACTAATGGACCCAGTCCAGTCCGATGTGGGTCAGAGTTTTACCAATATCAGCGATCCATAGGGTCTCAGAGCAGAATTTCATTTCGAATCCGGTAATTGGCTGATTGGCTCCCATTATACCCCGGTTCAATCAGCGGATCCCCCGGTTTGGGTAAAGAGGAATGGTACAGATACTTAATAAGTGTAGCTTCAACGATCGTTCCTTACCTAATTTTCCGTTCTTTTTACGTCTTCTTCACGTCTTATCTCACTATGTTTGGATACTAAAAGTACCTTTTTTCATTACTTCCTTTTACCGTTCCCTCTGTCGATTGTAAAAACTACCATAATAAAACAAATAAATAAATGCCTGACCACATTATAAAGGTCAAGACAAACACACAAGATTGGTCTATTGAAATTAGACTTAAAATCAAATTTGAAAATTGGCTTGGAATTGGACTCAAATAGAGTTTGAAATTGGGTTTGAAATCGACTCGAAATTGGATATGAAATTGAACTTTAATTTAGGCTTGAATCTGTGCTTCCTATTGGACTGAAAATAAAAATGATATTGAACGTAAATTTGGAATAATTTGCGCTTGAAGTTTTACTTCAAATTGGACGTAAAACTGGACTGTACCGGATGTGCGATATTTTATCGATACCGGAGGTATTGATATTTTCATTCGATATATCGGGTATCCGGCATCGATATTTTTCCAAGCGATATTATCGAATAACGATACTTTTTCATCCGATACTGTAGGTACACTCCCTCCACAATTATGGATCACCCACAATTATGGATCACTCTTGTGTTTCAAGTTAAATAACTCAGTTAAACAAACTGTTTGAAGGTATGAAGCATTTTTGCAATAAAATATACCCTATTAACTAACTTTTAACACATAAAACATCCTTTAAATCCCGACATTAATGCTTTTTCAATGAGCGTACAAAGTTGTTATCGAGAATCTATCAAAATGTCTGTCGTTTTTTCAATCAGCATAAGCAGTACGTTCCTCATTCATAAGGTTGCTATGTGACATAATCACCAATTTTCGAACAAAAAATAACTCGTACATAAAGATAAAGCTAAGTTCTTTACGATTCAGTGAAATGTTGGCGGTTGCCAATGATTTTCCTGTAAAAATAAGTAATTTTCAAAGTGATCCATAATAGGGACCAAAACAAGGTAATTTTCCACAATTATGGATCACTTTGATTCCAATGTAATTTTTACAAATTCAAACAGTTTAGCATCCATTACAAACATTTATTAAGCAGAATCGAAAGCTGCACAGAGCGGAGTTTTTGGAAAATGCTGTTTCTGAATTACGCAGGACAGAAGAGCTAAGTAAGGCCGTAAAACGCTATGATGGTACATATGCAACGGTTCATCGCAAAAGTTAAGCGAGTGTTAGCTCTCATGCAACAATCTAAAACGTTAATTTTTCCCTTAACTTTTTAGCGAGTTTGTATTTACTGGTTCTTCGAGCTTTCGGTCACATACGCGCGATTTCCTTCTACGTTTATTCTTCATTTTTTCGGTCGCCTTTGCACTGTTTCATACAGAGTCGCATCATAGCAGCGAATCAAGGTCTTGCATCAATTAACTCTTCCTAGATTCACTGTATCTACATCGTTAATAACAATTCGGAAAAAAGAAAACTTCATCCTATGCTAGTCTTTTCGGAGCCAACGCAGCTGGTGAACCCAAGATTCTCTTTCCAGGACAAAAAATCAGTCATGAAATCGCGAAAAGCACTCCCAAAAGCTGATCGGTAGGTATCTTCGAAGAAGGACGGCAGGCATCTAAAGACAGACCAAAAGCCACACAAAGTCTTTCATACGATTTGAAACATGTTATGTTTATGTTATTACATGATTTGAATAAAGTTCATTGAGTGAATTCGCTGCAAAAAGTGTATTTTTATTTTGATCCATAATATGATGAAAATTGTTTCATAATTGTGACCGCTTCCAAAAGTGATCCATAATTGTGTATTTGATCAGTGATAATTTAAGCTTAATTTCCGTGGAAAACTTGCACTAAATGGGTTTAATAACTGAATCAACTGAAAGATTACATATTTCTGTAACTAAAAACATTTATAAACTGCTTTTAAACAATAGTATGCGCTACAATTGATTGTTTTAAAATCATACTTTAACTTAAATGGTCCATAATTGTGGGGGAACTGTATTGAAAGCTGCTAAAAGGCCAGCTTTTCACGCATGAATTTTTGCCAAATTATTGAACTCGCGTTTTGTCAGTTCTCAAGCATTCCAAACCGGTATGTTTCAAAGCTGAACCATCAGCATCTCTGGCTCGAGCAGCACGTTCCTCAGCTGAACCATACTGCATGCCGCATTTAAAAATGCCACAAAGTTTATTTGAGTTGCTGCCATGCCAGATGAAATAAACTGCACGCTCAAAAAAGCAACCACAATCCATTTCGGTGTTGTCTTTCAGAAGCTGGTTTTTAACACTTCAGTAACACTCGGGATTGCGTGTGCTAGCTTTGTAACAGATCCTCGGATATATGCTGGACGTGTGTCTTTTTGCTAGCGTTAGGTTTTCGTATTTCCTTATCTATTTCATTTGCTCACACGGCCAACTGAAATAAATATCAAGCGCTTCCATGCGCGTTTTTGCAAACTTGAGAATACTCTTTTACGGTGGATGCCGATATCAATGGACTGTTAGGTAAATTGTTTCCTGAAGCCACCACCGAACATCGCATCGCTGCAAGCGCAGATTGATTTTCAAGAACCATTCATACTGTGAACTGTGAAGCGAACTACGTATGACACCCAGCTTCAAACCGATCCTGCTCCTGATCAATTATTTATTATTATTATTTCTCTGCCTAAAAATGCGTATCTATAATCCAGCCATGCCTTGTGTCACTCAAAATATTTCAGACAATCGAAATACACTTTTTTATTACTTAACATCAGTTTATTAGATGTTTCCGCATAAATAGGGCTTTAGCGAAATTTACTGAAAGGAGAGCTTTCAACTTGGACCATTGAACCAAACATTTCGGCTTCACTCAATTGTATGCAGTTGACAGTCTTGCCAGCGCGTTGGTCGATATCGGTTAACTCGAAAATGTGTTAAACGGGTAAAGTTTCAACTGGTTCTAGAAATATTACAAATTCAACGCCACCGATAAATTGCTAGCCGCCCTTCATGCTTGTTTGCATGTACGAAAAGGAGATGAACTTGGTTGCGTCGTTTTAGGAAATGGTAACGACCGTATAAGCTACGTTCGGTGTTTTGCCCACGTCCGATTTCAATTCTGAATTTTATTTCTTGAGATGTGGATTATCTTTAATATTTTTCCCCCTACAATAACACAATGTGAATGAATAATGTGATAAGGTAAACTTATGCGAATCTTAATTACATCTGACACTTTTCTGATTATAGGAGTTAGTGTAAGCATTTATGCTGCTTATGTGGAAATATAACAAACTTTGCAGCAAATCACTGGGTTTTTCTAAACAAAGTCTTGCCAGGATATTTTGTTGCCTTTTAAACCAATCTATTGAAAAATTGTTTGAAACCGATTAGGTATGTAGTTTTAGTCCTGGTGCTTCTACTTAAAAAGCGCCCGCCTAACAGATAAATCTGCTGCGAACATTGTCGAATGGAATGCATACGGTATCTTGGAGGTGCGGAGAACCGAGTGAGGGTTTCTTAACCCACGGGAAGTCCTACAGAATATAACTCTCACTAGGTTCGTGTTTGGGTTTGGTTGATTTTTTTCGGCGAGGAATGAAACAGTCTCACTAGGTTTGTTTACATTTTTGCAGTAACGCCCTTTTGAAAATTTGGTACCGCATTGAACAAAAATGGAAAAGATCGAATAAGCTTCGTTGAGTATTTTCTAAAAATGTGTACCTTTTGGTTCTTTATGGTAAAAATCTATTAATATTATTGATGTTATATATATTATGAAGTAGATGTATATTATGTAGAAACAATTAAAATTGCTGGAGAATCACGTTAATACATTTCATTTCTTAAAAGGTTCATCGTAAAAAAGATCCGGAGTGATTCGCGATTACGGCGCAACTAGCAAAATGTAAACAAATCGTTTTATTGCACCATCAGCCTTAAAAAGACTGATAATATCCACGGCAAGAATCCTTTCTTCTGTTTTAGTCGATAGAATTATTTAAAATAAGTTTTTAGTGATGGGCGATAGAAGTGTTTAATCAAAACAAAAGACAATTTGCAGTTTAGCCCCTTTTCATTTCTACAGGCGATACTAAAGAGCGAAACTGCGTTGTTTTCAAAACACAGGCGCATGTAAACAGGCGAAACTAAATAAAAAAATCCAAGCAAGGCAAAACAGGGCTGGGCGAATCTCATTGTCAAAATGCGTTGAGGCTTATTTCAAGGGGTTCAACAAGAAGACTTAGATTTTGATCTTGAATGCACAGATTTATTGCAGTATTGCTGTGAAATTATAAGATTACTGTATTCTACACCAATTTATGTCTTTAGACTCAAATTTGGTCACTTTTATTTGAATTACGACTTGAAAATGTACTTGCAAATTATCACAGTGATATTCCTCCATGTTTACATTTTGTTAGTTGCGCCCTAATCGCGAATCACTCCGGTGATGATCGTACATTTTCCTTTTGTTTAACAGTCGCCGTTATCACATTTCTATATAACACCATTGGTTCTTTCAAAACGCCCATCGTCAATTCATCTGGTTAGTTTTATTTCGTTTTCCCTCCACAATGTGAGCTGAGGATTGCAAATTAATGCGTTACATATTTTTGCAAAATTCAGGCGATCGGGTCGATTATGTTGCGCTTTGGAACGACTTGACTAGATTGCAATAAAACTTTAAAAACCGCGAGCAGAATGTGAAAGCAGCTAAGAGTATTCTAACCCTTTTGCAATTGCTCTGAACAATTTTCATCAATGAAAGCAAATTTTCTCAGCAAAACTCTCATAAAAACTATTATCTGTACAAAACGTTCCACGGTTTCTAAAAGAAGTCGAAAAACTACGTTTTCCACATTCTTAAGTACATTTTTGATTGGTTATCCTCAATGTATGTGAAATGTAAATAAATTGCAACTGCAGGTAAACTATTTTTTTAAACTTGCAAAGTAAAAAAGTCTTAACACACAATAATATTCCGATTTTGTCAACATATCATTACAAGAAATTTTGTTGAAGCCAGTAACCTTCTATCTCTTCACCAAAGATAGAAAAATCCTATTTCTCATAAACGAAAAATCGTTAAAATCAGTTTTTCTATTTTAGCCGTTTTTGCAGTTGTTGTTTGACTTTTTCCTGTTTTACAAACTTGTACAAATAGTAAAAATACACAAAATTGCTGAATGTAGTATACCTCTATCTTTGCTTGTTTGGGAACTATAGAACTTTGACTATAAAAATACTCTAATTTTGACTCCGAACTACTTGCACGAAGGCATCATTTTATTCAAAAACTCTTCCCAGAGAATCAGAATAGTTTCAAGCAGGCTGTAAAGTTTTATAAATCATGTTTAAAAGCACAAAAGTTTTTGCTATCATTCCTACCATTTCGCTTGGCGACTGTTGACCCGCTAGCAGCGCCAAACTAACGCATGACAGCATGATCATTATTTACCGAACACATTATGACAGCTCAGCGCATGAATCCAATTACCCGGCAGCCTTCCCGAATACTGAAATCTGTGGTGCCGATTCCACTCCAACAGCAAACAAACCGAAATTGTTATTATCTTGCAATGCGCTGAGTAAACACCCGGTCCAATGCCACCGTTTCAATGGAAAACCGAAAATGGTCAGGGCAGCAGCACCGGGGGGTGGTGGTGCGGTATGAACAGTTCCCCTCTCCATCCGTAGTCTAAAGCACGCGCGCCGAACCACTATCCGTGTAGGCCCCCTTTCCACTCCCCTCGCGTTTGCTAAAGCGAATAGACGTGGGAAAGAAACGCGAATTGCACCACCGAGGCGAAAAGTGAATTAAAACAAAATTCAAGTGCAAGTGAAGCAAGAAAGAAGCTCATCAAACCGCGAGATGCACATAATCGAGCACTGGAAGTGATTTAATTAACGGGTTGCATAAAAATAACAACAAAACAAGTGCTCGTATTTGTCAATAGGTCGGTGCTTTGCCGGTGCTGACCCTGAACTGAGAGAAGGGACACTTGTATGCCTACCTGTTAGAGTGTCTCCGTTTCTTCTGAGGTTCCGATTCTGGTAGCGGATGCTGGGTTGTACCTTCAGAAATGTTATGTAATTGTTATCCTTCGAAGGTACACACACATGCACACACACGCGTGCTCGCTAATAAAGGAGCACACCCTGATTGCTGTTCTCACTCTTTGCTTCCAGTCCACTTCCACTTCCGTAATCGGAATAAAAACTTTTCGAGAGGAAATTCGATCTCTAGTTGATTTCTTTTGTTCCAAAGAATTCACTGCGAATTTCGTACTGACACCGTAACTAGCAAACAATATTGTTGATTCTTCGACTGAAAACTTCCTTTTTCTCTGCTACCGTACAATGGGGAGAACGACCGAAAAAGGGTAAAAGATCACACTATCAACAAATGCTGCTCAGCCTTGCTCTTAAAAATTCCCAAAGAAAGGCGCGTGCACACACACGCACTTAGTAGTTCACACTTCCAGTGACAGCAGGCTGGAGGACAGTGTTCTTCCCGCTACTGGACACGGGGGTGACTGAACAAACTTCCGGTTTACACGGTTAATTCTTAACTTTCTTTTATTTTCGCTCTCTCACTAAGCACCACTCACGCCTAGTCAACTTTCGCGGATAAAAAAACGCGTCCTTCGATATCCTTTCTAGCAGACGAGGGACAAAAGTGAACTGCTAGAACAACTCTTCGTTTCTATGTTCAGAGGAAGAGGGTTTCAGGAACCGAACCGATCTTAAGTAAACCTATGGATGTAACTGAAGCTTCCAATAGATTTTTGCACGGTTTTACACAATTCCCCCACTCTTAGCTGATTCTTTCTCGTTCGCGCACAACGGCCAGTAGCAGTTGCTCTCCCTCTCGCACGGACTCAGTTGATTCTCTCGTTCTCCCGAGCGCGTGTAGCATCCGCCACAGCCACATCCAACCCCAGCAACCGCGTCCTCATCAGCAGCAGAAACGAAGCCGATAAAACGAGTTGTTGAATTCTCTGCGTCAGCGCTCCACCGCATCCGCACCCTCGTCTCGATGGTAATCCGCACCCGGCCAGACCCACTGATATGGCTGTTTGAACTTCGAAGTTCGTACCACCCACCTCACCCGTCTCCCTCAATTGGGTGCTCTTTGGACTTCGTTTAATCGATCCTTCTCACCAGTTTGGTCATTCAAACTTCTCTCGAACTCCGAAATCCTCGCGGGCACGGGCAGTGCGAGAACAGTATGCGCTACCGGAAAATAACAGTTTATCATCACAGTTGCTTCGCAAAGGAGACGCAAATTATTTCAGCGCACACTGTAGGTACATATGTTGAATGTGCGGCTGGGTGGAGGATTACGAGAAGGGCCACTGGCTATATGTTGCTTGCATTTTCCGTTCCTCTCGGTTAGCTAAATCATCTCGCGATGTTCTCCCGTTTGTGCTCGTTACTGCCAACCTGCAGAAATCATCGCCGATTTCGTCGCCATGTGCGAGAACACGCGCATACAGTGGCAAGAACCTTTCTACCCATCGCGTCGTGATATCAGTCAAGCACGACCACAGATACAACCCCGGAGCATATCAGCATGACGCGATGTCGTACACATACCCGTATCCGCGGAAGAATCTGTCGGACGCGAACCCTCGCGCGCGGAAACAACACAGACACTAGAGGAAACAGACCGGCTGCAAAAGGAAGTATTTTTTACCGTAAAGCCTTGATAAAACGACCGGTAATTGCACTAATTGCATTATCACTGTAAATAACTGCAATTAACTAGCGCCGAGCATCAGGAAAACTATTTACAAAACTGTTGAAATTAAATTAGGTAAATTGTTCAAATTCACATTTTGAGTATAAAAATTGTTGCATTTCAAATGACAAATGACCTACTTTAGGAATCTTCCTATCGGATTTTTTTGGCTTAAAATTACACAAAATATGAGTTTGTACACTTTGAGAAGATTGTAAGTAGTTTCAATCATTTTCTAGGTGAAAATATTTAACAGCATTGTGGCATTGGTTTCATAGTCAAAATGTTATTATTGGTTATGAAAGCAAATTTATCATTTCAAAAATTTGTCTCAAGATTGATCACGCGGTCAAATGTCAAAAGACATGCTTAGTGCGCCCTTATCTAACATCTAAAAAATCTTAAAAATAGAAAACAAAAAGCATACAAAAAATTCAATAATGAAAACAATAGCATTAATTTGAATAACTATCTCAAAATTTGCGAAGAACTCAACTCGGCCACTAAACACGCTTATGAAGAATATATGTAATAGTAAAGTCGAAAATGAAGTCAAATCATGCCTGAAAATTTCTTTAACTATGTAAATACTAAATTGAAAAGCAGCGATTTCTCATCCCAAATCAAACTTGACGGGCTCATTGGAAATAATACCAATGAAATCTGCTATCTTTTTGCAAATTTCTTTCAAGAAGTATATAAAACATTTACAGAAGAAGACCGCGACCGCGAAAATTTTTCATTTATCCCTAAATTTTCCAACATATCTGTCTCTCAACTATCAGAAATTGAGGTATTTGAAACACTCAAAGGCCTGAATGCGTCAAAAGGACCGGGGCCTGTCGGAATAGCACCCATATTTCTCAAAAATCGGGTCGAAGAACTTACTACACCGTTACAACGCCTATTTAACATGTCTCTGAAAAATGGAAAATTCTCGGAAATATGGAAATCTTCTTATTTAGTCCCTATCTTCAAATCAGGAACAAAATCAGACATCCGAAACTACCGCGGAATTGCCATTATCTCTTGCATTCCTAAACTATTTGAATCAATTGTAAATGAAAAAAATTTTCAGCGAGTAAAGCACAGAATTACAAGTCAACGACACGGCTTCTTTTCAAAGATCCGTACACAATAAAACTTTTATACGTTACATACGTAAGACCTATTCTGGAATATTCCAATATTGTATGGCACCCACACACTGCGTTACACGTAGGACGCATTGAATCTGTTCAGGAACAATTTCTACTATACGCGCTTCAAAAACTTAACTGGACAGTATTTCTATTACCATCTTATGAAGCACGTTGCATGCTCATCCATATACAAACACTTAAAGAACGTCGCGAACTTGCAATGCTTTACTTTATCAATGACATGTCGTTCTCAGCGTATCCAATCAGCAGATTTGCTTTCTCAATTAAACTTTTATGCGCCGTGTAGTAACCTTAGGACTCGAAAAATATTTATGGAAAAACCATATAAAACCAATTATGTGAAAAAATGGACCAGTCAATAACATGATGCGTCATTATAATCAAAATTGCGAAATAAATGGCACCACTATGTCCAGAATCCAAATTAAACTATAGGAATAATGTATCTATACATATAAAGAAGGATTTCTGTCTGTCTGTCTGTCTGTCCGTATGTTCCTTATAGAATCGAAAACTACTGAACCAATCGGCATGAAAATATGCATGTAGAGGTTTTTTGGGGTCAGGAAAGGTTTTAGTGATGGTTAGAAACCCCTCCCCCCACTAAAAGGGGGGCCTCCCATACAAATGAAACAGAAATTTTGTGCATAACTCGAGAACTAATCAAGCAAATGGAACCAAATTTGGCATGTGAAGGTTTTCGAGGGCAAGAATATTTTCTATAATAAATTAGGACCCCTCCCCACTTTAAGAGGGGGGGGGGCTCCTGTACCAAAGAAACACAATTTTCCTTAATTTCGAGAAGTAATTAAGCAAATGGAACCAAATTTTGCATGTGGGTGTTTTTGGAGACAAAATTTTTTTCTATGATGAATTGGGACCCCTACCCACTTTAGGAAGGGGGGCTCCTATACAAATGAAATGCAAATTTCCTCATAACTCGAGAATTAATCAAGCAAATGGAACCAAATTTGGCATGTGAAAGTTTTCTAGGGCATGAATATTTTCTATGGTGAATTAGAACCCCTCCCTATTTTAAGAGGGGGGGCTCCTATACAAACGAAATACAAATTTCCTCATAACTCGAGAACTAATCAAGCAAATGGAACCAAATTTGACACGTGGGTGTTTTTGGAGACAAAATTTTTTTCTATGATGAACTGGGACCCCTCCTCACTTTAGGAGGGGGGGCTCCTGTACAAATGAAATTCAAATTTCCTCATAACTCGAGAATTAATCAAGCAAATGAAACCAAATTTGGCATGTGAAAGTTTTCTAGGGCATGAATATTTTCTATGGTGAATTAGAACCCCTCCCCACTTTAAGAGGGGGGGCTCCTATACAAACGAAATACAAATTTCCTCATAACTCGAGAACTAATCAAGCAAATGGAACCAAATTTGACACGTGGGTGTTTTTGGAGACAAAAATTTTTTCTATGATGAACTGGGACCCCTCCTCACTTTAGGAGGGGGGGCTCCTGTACAAATGAAATTCAAATTTCCTCATAACTCGAGAGCTAATCAAGCAAATGAAACCAAATTTGGCATGTGAAAGTTTTCGAGGGCAAGAATATTTTCTATGGTGAATTAGGACCCCTCCCAACTTTAAGAGGGGGTGCTTCTACACAAATGAAATACAAATTTCCTCATAATTCGAGAACTAATCAAGCAAATGGAACCATATTTGGCATGTGGGTGTTTTTGGAGGCAACCATTTTTTCCATGATGAATTAGGATCCCTCTCCCTTTTTAAGAGGGGAGGAGGCTCTCATACAAACGAAATACAAATTTCCTCATAACTCTAGAACTAATCAAGCAAATGGAACCAAATTTATCATGTGGGTGTTTTTGTAGGCAAGAATATTTTCTATGGTATATTTTCTATGGATTTCCCCACTTTAAGAGGGGGGGGGGGCTCCTATACAAATGAAAAACAAATTTCCTCATAACTCGAGAACTAATCAGGCAAATGGAACCAAATTTGACATGTAAGTGGTTTTGGACGCAAGATTTTTTTCTATGGTGAATTGAGACCACTCTCTTCTGTAGAAAGCGAGTTATGGCCCATCTCCCCTTTAAGAGGGTGGGCTTCCATACAAATGAAATGCAAATTTCCTCTTATCTCGAGAACTAATCAGTCAAATGGAACCAAATTTGGCATGTGGGAGTTTTAGATGGCAGAAATTTTTTCTATGGTGAATTACGACCCCTTCCCCTTTTAAGAGGGGAGCTCCCATACAAATGAAATTCAAATTTCCTTATAACTTGAGAACTAATCAAGCAAATGGAACCAAATTTGGCATGTGGGAGATTTTGGAGTCTTGAATTTATTTTACGATAGTTAGAAACCTCTCACCCCTGTGGTAGGGGGATATGGACTCTCATACAAATAAAACAGAAATTTTTGCGAAACTCAAAAACTAATCGAACTCGAGAAATTCGAGACTCTTCCATAAAACATTAGTCAATACAAGACCACAAAAACTATCTATAGTGACACTAGATCATTCAGGACGAGACGGTCGCGAGTGTTGCCGGTGACCCGCCGTTGGAAGCGCCGCCCACTGGGGGGCTTGCAAAACTCGAGGTGACAAAGATCATCCGAGATTCATGATTTATGTACAACACAGGTTAATTTGTGGCAATACGAAGTTTGTCGGGTCAGCTAGTAGTATATAAGTAAACATTGTAATAATATTACTGTATGTAGTCTACAAATGCTTGACGAATAAATAAAAATAAATAAAAATTTATAAATAAATAAATAAATAAATAAATAAATAAATTTATAGTGGTATTATCATCATAGGATGGATCTTTAGAGGCGACAAAGCTCCCAAAAACAGTGAAATTTTGAATCACGAAGAGTTCTATCATAAATAAAGGTAACTTTCCGTGTTGATCTAACATTTAGCGGTTTTTAATGCCTTGTCATCTCTGTAGACTATAGTCTCTGTAAATGGACCAAACATCAATACCACATGCATGGCACAATAGACTAAATAGCTGGTCGCAGAGGAAAATGTACCCAACAAGGAAGTAAAACATCCTACGCATACATTCTTTCGCATAGTTACGGTCACTAAATGTTATGAGCAATAGTGCCAAGCTTGAGTGACAGATGGCATGAGTAATCTCAGGTTTTGAATTTCGTGGTGCTCTAAGTAATCCGGTCCTAAACTATTACCTTGCGGTACTGAAACAAACGTTTTAAAAGGAATTTCGGACAAAATTGCAAAGGTCTACGAATAAGGTATATTTCCGGAAAGTTTTGAACTGATTGCTTGAAAAATAAAAAAGTTATAGGCATTTACGTGAAGAAAAAATTTTTTGTCATGGTCGGGCCATGTTGTTCAGGTTGGGCCACCGTAGAAAATCGAAGACATACGTATTGAAATTCTATATAGGGACATGAAAAGAATGAATTCCGTGAACAACGGCTCAAATACCCTATTTTTAATTGCATTTTTGCGAAATTTTGGCGATCTTGTAAAATCAATATTGCTACAATCGCCTTTTCCGAAGTGTACAGCTACAATAAAAAAATCAACAAAAATCTAGGTTTTTATCGTATTAATTTTGCTTCATTTCATCACATTTTACGTGACTGACATTCTCTAGCTATTATTGCGCTTCTGCGCTAATTTTAAGTTTGGTGGCCCAACCATGACTAGTCAAGTGGCCCGACCTTTACAAATAGCGCTTTTCTAGTATTTCACCTTAGCCTTCCCAAACACCTTACTGGAGGGGATTTTTCTATAGTCTTCGTGTGCAGCACAATACACTTCATATATTTTCAAAATTTATCTATTTCATGAATCATTTCTTGAAAAAAAGCTCATTGCCCCTGAAAAACTTTGTTTTGTAAGATTTAGTCACTGAATTCAGTACGGATGTTTTGAATACACGATTGAAACTCACAATATAATGAGAAGTTAGCATCACAGTAAGAAGTTTTACAATGTTTGTATCATAGATGTCATGAGTTACTAAAACTGTAAAATCGTGATGGCCCGACCATAACAGTGGCCCGACGATAACGGCAATACCCTATGATTTTCAAATGACTTCAAATGGAAGCTTTATCGGAGATTTTTTTGGCCTACTCTTTGTCTGTTAGTGTCCTTTGTATCCAATTTTATTATGTTGTATGATGTTAATGAATCAAATTACTAGAGACATACTGTGCACGATTTCATTCTATCAGAGGAATACACATGACATGTTTACTATGTTTGCGGGAGGATCAGAAGGTGTAATAGTGAAATAGTTTTGTCCCTGGTTCGAGCTGAGGCTGGCTCAGTTTATCACTTAGCAGGCGAAGGCGGCTTGTAAAGCTTTTGGGCTGAAAATTAGCAACAACCGAAAGTTACCCAGTTCCCAGTTGCAGTTGCAGAATGCACAATTGGACTAACGAACGCCAACACCGACATGTCGGTAAAAAAGTGAAGGCGATTATGATCGTAAAACGTCGCACATAAAATCCATTCCCCGGTGCACAAAACTCACATGTAGGTATAGTTTGTGTGGCTTATAGATACAGACAAGCGATTGTGATAAAGCAAAGAAGAAATAAAAGTTTCACGGGACTAAGAATAATGGCGTGATGGTCGTCGGTTGCGACAAACGGCTGCGGCGGTGGGGAATCGGAACGGATGGATCGGATGGCCGGGCGGACTAGCGAGCGGGGACGGGGATGTATTCATCAAGTTTTCTGATACGATGGCATGAGCGCCGTCGTGGGAGAAATAAACGAATTTGGCTCTCCGCCCATGCCATGATGCGAGAAAATGCGCTCAGAGATTCGTAACACGTTATCAATTTTAATGTGATATGAGATATGGAGGAGCTAGAGACAGAGAGATAGATAATTTTGCTGGAGATCTGCTACTCGCAGGTTAAAATGCAAGCTATGCTGCAATAGATATGTAAGCGTTGGATTTTGGTTCAAATCTTTCGCTGCATTACAAACCTTATGATGAATCAAAAACGTTAAAAACGTTTCAAATTTTTCTTCTGTGAGTCGTGTTCGAGTCCAAGTCACATCGGAAGTAAGGATAATCAACAAAATGACAAAATTGTACTAATTCAGTCTTCAGCTATCAAAATATGTTCAAAGATTTCTGGATGGTTGCTGAACCGGTTCTTTAAAACTGTGACAACAACGTTGTCTGTCCGTAATACCTGAAGAAACTCGTTTCTTTAATAATATATGGTGGAACCTAAAATATTTAAAGCTCAACTGAACGATCATGATCTTGATATGAATAATTAGATACATATAACCTGAAAATGTACGATTGGTCTAACCTTCTGTAAGTTCAACACCATTTTCAAAGTCGCCCAGCGGTGGCGTTCTAGCCGTGGATGGCGCTTGGACCGCGGAGTTCGATGGTAGCACAAAAGTAGCTTCTAATGCTACCACCTTCAAACACGACCGGCTTACCGGTGCCGTCGTGATTGATCATATTTGACGGCATGCAGTTAGCCTCCTTCTGCTCCCCTTCGCCGAAACGTGCAAGTACTTCGATGCGCAATTAGCTGCCAAATCAAGGACAACTGGATAGCTCTATTTGGTCAAAACAAAAAATATTGGTCAGACAGGCACCCCAAAACAGCTTCATTATGTTTCGGTGTGTAGGACTGTTGCTGTTTTTGCTCGCTAAACATAAGCACGTGGCCGTTCTCATGCTTCTAACAACCTCGAACACTTTTAGGACAATTACCAGTCATCATCCAGTGGGTTCAGCAGCTAAATTGCTGACCTCATAAATTACAAAAACCCTACTGTTACATATTACAATCTGTGTACGATCGTATCCACTTAAATAGCCATAAAAGTGCGACAAAGTACTCCAGCGGCATCAATTAATCACACCTCGGCGGCTAAGCGTGGCGGACTTTACAGTTTCACATTTGCGTTTTTTGCTTCCGCTTGCATACCGCGAGGTTCCGTGAGGTAAAAGTACTTTTGCTGGGCTAACTACCGGTTTGGCATTTTTGAATTTTCTTTCGTGGATAAAATAAGGTTTATTTAAACATTTTCTGAATGCTATACAACTTCAGCGTTAGAATTAAATTTATTTTAGGTTTATATTACATCTCTGAGTAAATAATACTTTTGCCCCAAATATCTCACTGGAACGCGTGTGGAAGCACTTGTCAGGAGCTAATCTCGAAGAGTAACGATCATATCGCGATTAACCTTTTGCGCTTTTCTGTGCTATTAACTTTAATGTTTACTGTTGACGTTTGCAACTTGAATATAAGTTTCACTATCCTGTCGAATGACAACCAAATTAAACTAAAATTTAATGAATAACACTAACATCGACTTGCATTATACGCTTTTATCTTGAAAATTCTTTAAGAACTGCAATTTTCGACTACTAGTACCACTAGTATTAGTACTAGTACTAGTTTACTACTACTACTACTGCTAGTCTATCAGCACTCGATTATCTGAAGAATTGACAAATCGATTATCTGGAGAATCGATTATCTAGAAAAACGGTTATTTGGAGAATCGATTATCTAAAGAATCGGTTATCTGGAGAATCGATTAGTTGGAAAATCGATCATGCAGAGAAACGATTATGCAGATAATCGATTATTCAGAGAATCAATTATCGGAAGGTTCGTTTAGCTAGAGCCTCGATTAGCTAGAGACTCGATTAACTGAGTGTTCGATCAGGAGACTCGATTAGCTCGATACTCGTTTAGTAGGAGACTTGATTATCTGAAGACTCGATTATGTAGAGGCTCGGTTATCCAAAATTTCAAAATAAATCACCCGAAGTTGTAAAAGGGCATTTCTTCCATTACAGACTAGCTGATTGCCCGATCTCACTCGGGGCCTCTTTGTCACTCAGTCACTTGTACATCTGTTTTTGTAACAAAACCTCTCATAATGCAAGCAATAAACCCCTTTTATTACTTTGAACATGTCTACTACCTTTGTCAGTTCCTCTCACGTTGTCCCCCAACCACTTGTAAATCTGTCTTCTCGGTAATTCCTATAAAACAACACAAAGCCTTTTTACGTTTTTGAGCCTCCCGCTTTTTAATGGCCACCCTATTCCTTCTTTCAGAAATAAAAACCACTTGTCCAACTACTATCGTACCAAATGCAACCCTTTACCCTTTGTCGACTCCACGGTGCTGATTTTTTTTATGCCGAATAACATGTGTTTGACTAATGACGTTTGATGAAGAACAGTTCGGAAGTTCCGGAGCTATGGCGGAACATACATTCATATTCACATTCCTCGACCCCCTACTTGTCGGTTCCTTTCCAGTTAGCTCCCTCTTTTGTCACGTAGCTAACTATGCATCGGTTTGATCAATGAAAATCATTATGATAGAAACGAAACGAAGGTTTATTTACCTTATATTTCTCCTCGATATAAACCTCCTCTTTTCTCAAAGTCAGTTGCACAACTACAATCGGTTTAAATGCAAGAGAAACGCAACCCCTTTTACTTATTTAGATCTCTCCCTCCTTTTTAGGGATTCCCCCCTTTTGTCAACTTCCAAGTGCTGATTCCATAATGTCAAGGAACATGTGTTCCAAGTTTGACCAAGAACCGTCCAGGTGTTTCGAAGTTGTGGCCCCTGTTATGAACCCCCACCCCCCTTATCAACCCTTCAGTGCTGAATCCCTTATGCCAAGGAACATGTATGCCAAGTTTGGTGTAAAACCGTCCAGGCATTTCGGAGTTATGGTCTACCTCCCCCCTGTTACGAACCCCCCTCTTGCCAATCCCTTAATGCTGACTCCCGTATATCAAGGAATATGTGTGCCATGTTAGGTGGAGATCGGTCAAGGCGTTCTGGAGTTATAGAAGATAGATAGATATAGATATTGTTAATTTTTTCCTTGTGGATGTGAGGAAGTAAGTATTTATGAACCCAAGTACTTAACCAAGTATGTATTTATATTTAAATGGTGGGTATGAAATGTGGAAGGCAAACGAGAAATCGACTAACATAGCTTTTACCAGCTCACGCTTCTACCTAGCGCCTCCACGCGACCATACCCAGTATTACTATATTGAGCGGCTAAGCTAGCAGGTGCGATGCCGATGGTTCTAATTGCAGACGGCTGAGCTACAGGGCCTTGGTAGCAGGTGAGTCTAGTATGTTATTTTAATTATTTTTTTTCGTTTTGGCTCATTAAGCACCTCCTACCCCACTAGCACGGTTGTTACAAAATTGTTATGGTAACCGAAATATGATTAATTTTAGTCGTAATTCGGTTGCTTCAACAAAGTGGACCTAAAGTGTGTTACTTGGGTACTGTACAATTAAAGCTTGTCAGTTCTCAGATAGAAGCATCCCTGTTTTTCCAAAATACTGTCAGTGCTATAATTGAGTACTAATACAGTTATACTAGATAAACTCTCTTACGCCATGATACTTGTTGTAAAAACGCACAACGTAGGGTATAACAAAGCTTAACATAAAATATACGGCCATTAGCCATCTAAACTTCGAGCAGTTCAATACCGAGCAAGGAGTTATTTTATTGCCAAGGCCGAAGACTTCCGATCCTGCTTTAGACAAAACTTGAGCCGTAACAAGTATGCACATGGATATCAAAAGGAAAAATTAAATACATTATTGGATATTAGATGCATTGACGCAAACTCAAATGACGCAATTATATTTTTCACTCGAAGGATTGCTGGTGAGATTGTTCTATTTTTGCCCATATACATATACTCCATATATACTATTTGTGTATTATGTTTGTATATTTCTCCAGAGTATGCTGTTTTATATATGAAATTTTATTCATTATTTCACATATACTTATTTTACTTTTATATTGAATTTTATTCACTTCATTATTCACTTTACATGAATAATATTAATTATCTATCCATATGATGTTCAAGAGATCAGGGGTATTAAACGAATGGAGACCTGGAGGATGGACGTGTGTGATCTGCCGGAATCAATTGGGACAGCCCTAAAAAGATAGGAGTTTAACACATCCTTCTCCTTTTCCCTATCACGCAAGTTCAGTTTGTACGGCGAAATCGTTGATCAAGTAACCAGATGTTTACGTTGGAAGGGATTTTTATCTATCCGTGGAATGTGCGTAGGTACCTCTGCTTACAAGTGCATCCAACCCCTTTTGGCCCTTCTTACAACATATACGCGAAAGCTGCTCGGTGAAAAATTTCGATTCTACGGTCATTCTTTTTGCATACATAGGTAAATCGTTGAAGTGATAGTGGTATACATACATACATACATACATTCATTTACGAACCTATTTAAATGGCAACAAAATAACTTTTAATTTATATTTACCTTTTTTTCTCAATTTAATATTTCCTATTCAGTATATTAGTACGCCAACAACCTAGAGCTAAGAACAAGTAATGGAAACACTTTATCAATTATTTCAGTGCCCGAGTGATCTGACCTTGAGTTGTATTAGATTGCGAAATTCGACAAAATATACACGTTTTATTTAAAATTCAACGCAATCAACTATTAAAATCAAGTAATCTACTGCTATAAAGCATTAATGCTTCACCAATGAGTTGAGGTAAACTAATTTCGACTAGCCTGAGTTTGCAAGATTTTTCTAATTATATAGACGAAAATAATGGTCCATAATCATTACAGTACAACGCCATTGCGTTCTTTTTACCCTCGAAAAGGACGTCAGCCGCAGCTTTTTGTACGCACTTGATTCACTCGGTAACGTCAATCTCCGGCTACCGGCAAAAACAACAACCATCCCGAATCGAGACTCGATGATTATCCGAGTGGGGAGCAGCATTATCGCGGTATTCCGGAGAAAACGGTGGCGCAAGTAGTGAGCAGTGTTTCCACACTTGCATTAGGCGATAATAAGATAGTAAAAGTAGCAAAAAAATGCTCACCAGCCAATAAATAATGAGGTTTCATCCGATGAAAAGTCAGAAGCCAAATTGTGATAGCACCAAATACGATGAACCACCAGCCATTGATTTATCCGTACGAGAAATCTAGTTCCTGGTACTCGCAAACCAATATGCAGAACCGAAAATAAAAAACAAAAATCTTGCAGGGGGATTTTCGCCCAAGCAAGGAGGCAGGTAATAAGAAAACCGTGACGCAAAAGCTCGCTGGCGAAGCTTGACCAATGGGATGATTGTGCGCGATCCTCCATTCGTCGTCCGTCAGTCAAGTAAGTAAACCAAAGTAATTCTGCCATTGTGCCATCATTATTGGTAGGTATATCTCATTAAATGCAAATAAACTTTTTTTGGAGGCAGCATGACATTCGTTTCGCGCCTTTTTTGTGCCATAATGTCTTCTCTGGGTTTGGTGGACTCCATCGAGGTCTCCATATAAAAAAACAATTTTTTCCACAAATTTTTTTGTCACTGTTCAGCGTATATGGCTTTTAATTATTGTTATTATTTGCTTGGATATTTTGAAGAAGTTACTTGAAATCAAATAAATTAGAGCTTATTGTAACGTTTCAAAAATTGATCTCTGTACTTAGAGGGAGTATGAAAAATTACATATACTTTTTCAAAATGGAATTGCGTAGGTATTTTTTGAAATGTTTTGCCTTTCTACTATATGAAAATATAGTATAAAGGTATAGGAATCACTCGAAAAACCGAAAATCGAAAGAAAGTCTTGCGGGACGAGTGTCATATACCATTCGACTCAGTTTCGAAAACTGAGCATTTTCTGTGTGTGTATGTGTGTGTGTGTGTGTGTGTGTGTGTGTGTGTGTGTGGAACGCTTTTGATTGAGCCAACATTTCTCGGAGATGGCTGGACCGATTTTAATGATCTTAGTGTCAAATGAAAGGTCTAGGTGTCCCATTGTTCGCTATTTAATTTCATACTGATCGGACTTTTAGTTAAAAAGTTCTGTAAAAAATACGAAAAATATGGGACTTCATTATCTCATAGGTCCCTTAACCGATTTGAACAAAATTGATTGCATATGAAAGGGGAGTCTTTCAGAACCTTAAATTCAAGATTTCATGACGAAGGGGCTTGTGGTTTGAAAGTTACATAAAGAAATGTGAAAAAAATGTATTTAAAACTGCTTTTTGTTACATATAAGCATTAATTTAAAGGGAAACATCCTACAATTTATTATCATTTGAAAGTTACTGTTGAGATCTATCAAACGAAACCAAGTTACTGAAAATCGGACGATTTATTCAAAAGTTATTCAAACTTTAACAGTTAAGCGCTGTATATTAAATCGTTCAAATGTATAAAAACGAAATAAATGAATCAAGGGTCGATTGTGTTGCCCACTAGCAGTGGTCTGGTGTATGTGTGTATGTATGTATGTATGCGTGTATGTATGTATATGCGATTTGCAATTTTAAAATTTGCATGGAAATACAAGAAGAGTGAGAAACATTTAAATTGTCATTTTCTTTACTTGCTGTTACTCGCAATCGGACGAGCAAAGCAAAAAGCGAAGAAAAGTATTTGATTCAATCATAGAGCTATAGTGGTGTATAGGATTGAAAATACTAATGAGTTGATTTTCCCAAATAAATTTATACCAATTTCAAACAAATTTTGCCCATCAGTAGATGCTTTTCCAATCAATAGGTGCTAGAGCTTAGAAATTTTATATGAAAAACAGGAAGAAAAGGTTACTAATAATTCTGTAAGATTTGTTTTCGCTAGTGACACTTTAAAAGATAATATTCATGTGTCATGTATCATGTTTTAATAAATAAAAGAATATGAGTCCACTCATACCAGCAAAAATAACAAGCGCCGGAAATAATATTGATCATATTTCCCATCCTCAAGCATGTTTATGGCGCCGCTTTTGTTTATTTGATCTCATCGTTTCCTAAAACATCTAACGTATAAACGATATGATCAAGCTAATGACTATTTTTTCATTAAAGTTTATTCAAAAGAAGCTCAACTTTTGATTTTCATGCAAAAATAATTAACTGAAAGAGCGCCAACTAAGAAAAAGTCCAATTTCTCTTCTTCGTTTTTCATTACTAATGCTCTACTCAGTTATTTTTTCAAATTCAGTTTTTTTTGGATGTGGATTTTGAAAAATAAGGAACGGATATTTAAAAATATAGTCAAGTTAATTATAGATGTTCCTGAGAAATTAAAAAATAATTATTGCGGCAGTAGAAAGGTTAGGTCACACCGCTAGGTGGATTAATTCGGGTTTTTGACTGACTTAGTACAAATCAAATGGTTTCATCAATCCTACCATCAACTTATCTGAATCAAAATAATAGCAAACTACTTTCAAGAAAGTCTAAAATCATGGAGCATTCCAATACTGTTAATGCTATTTTCACAAACAGCATGTTTTTCATCATTGTATCAACATAAGAAGGACAGCGTTCCACCAGAAATCATTACCGTTGATACTAGAAACTAAACCTAAATGACGTGAGATTAATGTTTTATAATGGTCACTGTATACCTTTTAGTTCTCTGTTGAATGCCTAAAGAAGAAAAAAAAGACAATTCGAAGGCCAAAATCTGCTTAAACGAAGAAAAAACCACAAAAAAGTAATTGAACAGTTTTGCCGAGTGAAGTGCAACCGTAAGCCGTTGGACGGAAACCGGTCGGGTCAAGTTCCTGGTAATCGTGGTAAGAACGACAGAAGAAATTAGCGGTAGACTTTGGACCCAGTTTTGCACCGTCATGATGAACGTGCGTCATTCGAAAAAGAAGAATTATTAATGATGAAAGTGATTTTCGCCATTCCTCGTGTTTACCAATTTTAACTTCTGCATGCTAACTTAAAGTCGACCACAATTGCTGGTAATCGTGTAGCCTTTCACCAGCAATTTTATTTTATTCCATGAACTGTTGCCTACCCTTAATTCATATAATTTGTATAATCCTTTTTAATGGTCTTGCATTATATCTAATTTGCTACGTATCACGCGCCTCCATAGAAAGCACAACATTCAAGCAAAACGATCAACAACATTTAACGAGGATCAGTCAAAATACCGTACTGCTGCAACCAGGAGCGCTCAAATAGATTCAGACGATGCACTCGAGTATATCGTTCGACGCAATATTTACGTATTTCGGTTTCCAGTATGAAAAACAGGGATATTTTAACTTCAGAGTATTTTCAACTGAAATCAATCGGAAAAACGAAAAATCGTTTGTTATAAAAATTCATTTAGCATTTAAAAAAACAACTGATTGCAGTTGAAAAATACGCTGCATTATTTTATTTTTCGAAAAAAGAAGCCAAGCAAAGTGAGTAAAAGTGCAATAAATGATAAACTACCAAAGCACAACAAGTCTCGAGATATTCTCAAAATTAAAAATATGCATCATAATGTCTATTAGGTACGTCAAATATTTGATCAAGAACCCGCACTTTCCGGAACGGAACATCCTGTTACCGAAAAGATGATATCTTCTCAATCGTTTTACGTCAATACTCGTCTGTACTCGAATTTGTCTAAGTGATGGTATTTTAAAGAATAAGATGCAAACAATGTGATCACCGGTCATTAACCGGCCAGTACACGTACGATAATTACACATGTCATTCGTGTGAACTATATACATACCACCGTTTCGGGCTAAAACACGTTTATGTAAATGTTAACACTTATACCGCGTGTTGTACAGTACACAATTACCTCGTCGCTGGTTAATCATTGTACCGGACCGGAGCACCGGAAGCGACGCTGTATGATTGCTGAAGAGCGTAAGCAAGTTTTTTTTTAACTTGTGCAGATGATCTATGCTGCTGCTGTGAGGATCCGTCGATTTCATTATTTGAAGAACCGATCAATGCCGTCATCGCACTTACGAGATTTCGTCTATGCATGCATCCATGTTGGTGGCGTTCAAGGATGAACGGCAGAATAAAGGTTAGTTTTTCTCAATATTTTCAACCTATGTTGAAATGGGGGTCATACCGTCCGTCGGTGAGATGCTCGTATGTGTTACAATCATTTGAAGCTGGTCGGTATCCAATTATACTAATAACGGTGTGTGTTAAAATAAGTCTTACATACGGCGTGGTGCCGGCAGAGCGGATTTCTAAAACTCGTCGTCGATTAGTTGCACCCGGAGGTCAACTGAGCCCACTAGCAGTGGTCTGGTAGAAAATTCAGATGATCCTCGAAACATAATCAAATACCAATGGACACTACATTTGTTTATTAACGTGATTCCTTAAAATTGCATCAAAACATTCCTGAATTAAGTTGGCATTATTAAAGGCTGGCTTTAGAGCCTTTTCCTTTTCGGATCCCAGTTTTGTTTTGTCTCATCGAGCTTAACTGTCTGTCATCAACGTTCATCAGTTTAGGATTTAAAATCCATTGAGAGGCCTGGAAGCCCGGAAGCAATTGCGACAAAATAATTTCAATCTTAACTGGCCATCGACACTCTGACGTTGACTGACTTAACAAACCGCCGCACGCTTCTAAGCCACTGCTGAGGACGACATAGACATTGAGCTGAACTATTATGCGATGTTGCTTTATGTAACGGCCCCAATGTTGCGTTTTATCTGCCCACCCGCCGATTGAACCGGGGCGCGCACGGATGTGGTGCTGTTTTAACCCACTTTTTTCGATTTTATTCGATGAGCCAAAGCAAACACTTCTGTTTTGCTGTTTAGGAGTGAGAAGAAAAAGCTGCACTCGTCTGAACTCTGCCGAACGCTGTTTGACGACATTCGTACGAAAACAAAAACAATTTAATAACTCCAATAACCGGTACTATTCACCAACCAAACCACAGCAACACGCAGACTGGTGTTCGGTTGGATTGTTTTTTGTTGGTGGAAAAATATGATCGATCTACTGGCCTTGAGGTGGTGTGTTGAGATAAACGAATAGCCATTACAGAAATAAAATACTTACTAAGTTGGTGAATTTATTTATTAGACAATAATTCCAAACTATAAACGGTTTAATTTATGATTATTCAGTAACAAAAGTGGGGATACAATTTCCACTGAAAAGCATTGACGGAACTAGCGCTCTTTTCTAGGGGGGCTATAACCATCGGCAGCCTTTCGACCATTTCATTTCATATTAATTTTTTTGGGGAAAGAAATGAATTTTTTTTAGAATGGTTTGGAAAGAGTGGAAAGGCCAGAGGGGGAGGGTAAGGTAACTGGTAACTACCCTTAACAAGTAGTCGTTGTGGCTCATACCTTTTGTCCAATGCTGGAAGGTGCAGGGTCGAACCAAGCTATAATCTAAGATTATAACCGGATTTGAACCCACAACACCTGCCAGGGCATGTGGCTCGCTGGTAATCATGTACCTCTGAACCACTGAGGCGCTGGACAATAGGAGACTGCACAACCCCCTTATCTGGACGTATCTGGTTGGGTTATGTGTAGACACAAATTGTGCCTCTTCCTCCGTCTACTGCAGAAACCACCGACCGAGAAGTTTTAATCTAACTTGTTTTTACTAGCAGGACGACGAAACTATGCAGGCACTTGCGACTTACAAGGTACTGCGCGTGACGCTGTGCGTCTGTCAGCGTGTTAGCCGCGATTCTCAGCGCGGGTTTTCGGGGAATTGTATTTCGTCGGCATATTAAAAATAGATGTACATTAATGCAGGGATCTTATAACTGTGATGCATATGTAAATTACTGTCCAGTTTTTATCATCTAAAGTTATCTAACTATATTTTTTTTTCTTAAATTTAAATTTTCTGATTTTCAATTTTAATTTTTAATTGCCAATCCTGGCGGAATATTATACTGAATTATACAGGTGGCGAGGAAGCGAATGGTCTTGTCAACCTTGAACGTCTATTCCCATGTCCCAGCGGCTCTTGATGGCTTCACTCAACCATGTGAGCGGATTTCACCTCTCAACCATTCAAGGATTCCTCAACCAAGTGAGCGGTTGAATCCAGGTTATAAGCGACTCACAGTAGCGGCTGGTCCGGAGCAGACGGCCGAACTAAGAAACATGGTGTCTCGGTACTAAAGCTAAGATGGCAGCCCCATGATGACATTCGGTAGCAAAGCAAGTGTAAGGCAACCTATCAAAACTAAAGTATTTTGAACATTTTTAAGAAAATACGGATGTACAATATTCGGCATCGACCTAGGTGACGAGACAAGGACGACGAATGGAAACTCGGTTCTTGAAACTGCAGATCGCTGAATTTCGTAGGTGGCGACCGGGTGCTGCCTCGCAAACTCGGCGTGGTAGCTTTGGAGAAAATCTGTCGCAAAGGAGAGAAGGTTTGGAATACCAGCGGCGGAAAGACACGGTCGGTAGGGAAGTAACTTATATACCGTTGATAACACGAAATGTGTTAGTTCTTCAGTCCAGGAATTATGGATTCTGTTCAATACCGTATTAAATTTTAAGGCTTGTATCGTTTTCCTTTTTTAAAGCTTACAAGGAAACAGTACTATCGGTCACAGGCTTAGAGCTTAACCATATACACCATAGTGTAGTCCTGTCGATCCAGAACTTCACTACACTGCTCGTATAGGTGGAACTTTTTTGAGAAAACTTAACTTGAAATTTGTATGGGCATTTGGCCTAATAGAGGCGCATGGTACATTCTGAATATCAGGAACGTTTAAGTAACACTCTTAAATACCTTTGGACACTTTACTTTTTGTTCTTACAAAGTATAAAAATTACCTTCTTGCCGACCGGTAAGTAGTTACCCATCTAGTTCTTCTAGTTCTTACGTTAGCACGACTACGTAATTGAAGTTTAAGTAACAGTTCAAAAAGAAAATGATATGGTTAGAAAAAGGATGATTTGATTACGCAACAAGCATTTCTAAAATCCTTTTTTTGTTCACCTGGAAGTGTTATTAAACTTTTCTCATACTGATAATACGTTAATTGCGGTTCAAGTTATTCGTTTACGATACAGGACAGTATTTTTTCTCTATTTAACTAAATACGGTGGCATAATTGAGACAAACGTTCAGAGATGTTTACAATAGTTTTGCTGCTGGATAACCGAAAAAAGCATTCGTCTTTACTTTTTCTTTGTTACGTATCATGTTGAATAAAACAGCAATTGGAAATTTGCAAATATACTCCAGCAAATCTGGTTTGATGGGCAGCGAAATTGCCAAGCAATGGATGAAGGAGGTGGCTAGGTGTTGGGATCAACATTCCGATACATTATTGAATGGTCAACAAGATGGAGCGCTCAACAGAAATAGGAGAACGACTGAAGATGATGGACAAGCTATGGATCCACTAACTTTGGACGAGGTTATAAAAGCAGCGAAATAGCTGAAAAATGGCAAAGCAGTTGGAAAGGATGACATCCCTACTGAATGGAAAGTCGGGAACGAACTTTTGAAAGAACGGGTGCAATCCATCAGGTTATACTAAAAAAAGGAGAAGGAAATTCCTACGGACTGGGTAGAAGGTCTCATGTTCCCTATTTACAAAAAAGGCCTTTGACTCGAATGCAGCAATCACCGAGGCATTACTTTCCTCAATTCTGCATACAAAATTCTCTCCCGTATCCTGTTTCTCAGAACAGACTGATGCCGTTGCAGGAAACCTTTGTTGGCGAATACCTGTGCGGTATTCGAGAGGAACGTTCCAAGACGGACCAAATGTTCACCTTGCGACAAATCCTCGATAAATTCCGGGAATTCAACTTGCAGACTCACCATTTGTTTATAGACTTTAAGGCGGCGTACGGTTCAGTTAAACGCGATGAGCTGTGGCAAATTATGCTCGAACATGGTTTTCCAACAAAACTGATAAGGCTGAAACGTTCTTTTGTTAATGGTTCCAATCAAGCATTAGGATAACGGGTGAAATATCGGACGCGTTTGTGGTTTGAATTAAGATGACGGGCTATCGAATTTGCTTTTCAACATTGTATTGGAACGTGCTATTCGAAGGGCAGGCGAGATCTTCACGAAATCTCATATGATCCTAGCGTTTGCGGGCGACATCGGTATCATCGGTGTTAACCGCAGAACTGTGGAAACAGCGAATACGCGTCTTAAATCATGAATCGCATGAATCATGAAATCTACCAAGTAAACCAAGATGCGAATATTGTGAAGCGACTAAACCGCGGCAGGCTAAAATGGGCTAGTCACGTAGTAAGGATGTTGGATGAGAGACCAGCGAAAACAGACCGCGTACCCGTTGGATGAGCGCTGTTTACGTAGCTGCTAGAGCAGCAGGAAATGTGGAGACGGCTCCTGAATTCGGCATGGATTCGATAAGTGGATTGTCGCCAAAAAAGTCAAGTAAGTAAAGGATGAAGGAGGTGTTATTGGACATAGTTGAAAATGACAGAGTTTTAAAAATTAATTCGTGGTCCGGTTATAAGTAAATGATGGAGTAGCCGCAAATCGCTCAGAAAAAATCATTTTACTTCCGCCTGACTCAACCTCGGTTCGGTAAACGGCAGTTATATATATTAATCGGCCATTTAAGGATTTCATACGAAACGTATGTAATTAAATTCAATGGCATCACAATCTTGACAAAGCGGAGCAATGTATTGGCAATTCTAGACATGCTTTGGAACCAAGGCTTGAAAGTTTTTATGGTATCATGGTATTCATGGTATCGGAACGTCTTCATTGATGAATATCCATATGAATTTAATACACCAGCGCAATTTTGTCTTGATTTTTCAAGATACGCAACATGCAAAAAACAATCTTGCACGAATTTTTGCTTTTTCACTTACATTTGTAGTTTCAATTCAGAACACCAAACATGCTTAACGGAATTAACGAGGAGAAAAGTTTACTAACACTTTCAGGTGAACGAAAAAGGGATTTTAGAAAAGCTTGTTGCATAATCTAATTATTATTCTTTTTAAACAATATCATTTTCCTTATGATCTATTACTTAAACGTTTAGGATATTCACAATGTACCATGCGCCTCCATTAAGTCAAATGCCCATACAAATTTCAAGTTTAGTTTTCTCAAAAAAGTTCCATAGACTACACCTATACGAGCAGTGCAGCGAAGTTCTGGATCGACAGGACTACACAATGGTGTACCGTGGACCCTCGTTCGTTTGACCGTTTTTAATCTGAACACTTTTTAATTTGAACCCCGTTGGTTTGCACGACGCGCAAATTAAAAATGGTTCAAATGTCATTTCCAGTATGACATCATTTACTTATGCAGACAATGCACATAAACACGATTTGTTTGAACTGATCTAGCGTGTTTAATCTGTTTCACATTGCGTTTTCCCATCGATTATGGTAGAAATCCGATCGGAGAATGAAATATTCGCTCCTTGCAACTGCCATCTGAATCAAACCACCAAAACAATAACGAAGAGCAGGGCAGCCAGTTCACGCAAGCTCCAGCACATTTAGGGTTGCAAGTTGTTCAAATTAAAAACTAACCCCGATAGTTTGCATGAGCAATCGTTCAAACGAACGGGGGTCCACTGTATATGGTTAAGCTCTAAGCCTGTAACCAATAGTGATGTTTCCTTGTTGGTAGCTAGGTTTTATCTTTGTTATACCATAACAAAGGTTTAGAAATTGGGCGAAAAACACGAAAATGATCCGAGGCCCGGAGGGCCGAGTCACATATACCAATCGATAAGGTTCGACGAATTGAGCAATGTGTGTGTGTCCGGAACCGCTTAACTGATTTCAACAATTTTAGTATCAAATAAAAGCTATGTCGCCTGGATGGCGCCTCCGAGTTGACGTGATTAATTCGACGAACTGTAGGCGTCATATGCTGCTGGTTTTGTTGGTCTCTGACATTTAAAACTCGGAAGAGTTGTTCAAAATGTTCAGTCCATCGCTTAAGCTGTTCTGTACGGTCAGTCAATAGCTGACCAGCTCTGTCCTTTAGCGGCATCTTTATATTCATCCTGGCACCACTAAGGCGACGAGAAATATCGTACAACAAACGGATATCACTATTGGCGGAGGTGGTTGTTCGACAAGGGAGTTAGTCCAGGCTTTCTTATCTCGCCTACAAGCACGTTTAACAGCCCTCTCCAGCTCGGAGTACCGTTTACGGGCAGTTGTCTTAGCCGATCTGGTTCGCGCTCGCTCAATGCCGGCTTTCGCCTCTCTCCGCTCATCGATCTTCCTCCAAGTTTCAGCCGAGATCCACTCCCTCCTCCGCTGCGCGCTTTGCCAAGGGTTTTTTCATTGGTCGTTATGAAGGCGTTCTTGATGCCGGTCCATTGCTCTTTGACGGTTCCACCAGGTGGTAACTCCGAGGCTCGGGATTCAAGTTGTTGGACAAAGGCCCTTTCCACCTCAGGATTCTCCAATCGGCGGACGTCGTAGCGGCACCCAACTTTTTCCTCCTGTCGTTGGACACGTGCGATTCCGCTGGATTGCTGTAAGGTTTCTAACTCGTGTTCTGAATCTGGCAACGATGATTCATTCGTTTATCGGTTCCCACTTCATCAGTGCCGCATACACCCCTGGGGTCAGTAGGAATCCAACTGCTCTTTCTCGAGTAGCATTTTCACCTCGTATGTCAGAGTAGAGCAAGACTTGCCCGGATGATGTCTTGTGTTCGCCAGTACCCGACCAACGAACCTCGCTCAGCCCCCAGGATTTCAAACTTCAGGCGGCCAGTTTCCCTTGCAAGTTGAGCCAGCTTGCCCTGCTGGGCAAGGGTCAGTATATTCCATGTTCCGATTCGTGTCCGTGTTTTTATGCTAAAGGTCGTTGCCAATAATCCAGAGAGAATTCTTCTTCCATTTACATTAACGTTTTGTTTTCTGGCCCAGTAGGCTGTTAACCTAAGGTCTTTATCCCTCTGAAGGGGCTGCCATCTTAAGGTGGGTGGGAGCCACTGTGCCCCCTCCCTGTTAGCGCACGACAACTGAAGTTGCGTACCCGTGCCGGCACCACGTAGAGGTAGTGAGAAGAGTTGGTGAACAGAGGTTAGGGAGTGCACATGTTCACCCTTTGCAGGCCAATTTTCACTTCGCTTTGCAAAAAAAGCTTCATAACTTGAAGTTAGACTACGGAATGTTAGATGGCTTTTTGGTGTAAATGAATGAACTCGCTCAACCGGAAATTGGGAGCTGTTAGTTCGAGCCACATATTCGCTTAGTCCAGTGCCCAGGCATAGGCAAACAGATCGCCCATGAATGACGTGGGCCGCAATAATCTCTGGCCGTTCCTGTGCATAACAAAATGTAAAGTATGCGACAACATAGTCATTTTTTAGTCCACCATCTTTCAAATCAGTCCACGGGCCGCAGTTTAGCCATCACTGGCTTTGTCTATATTTTTATTCCATTGTCAAGAATTTTGAGGTTCGTCTTGTTTGTTATTTTACACATTTACTCTATTTACCCTAGCTTCTCGGCACTTGTAAATCAGTATCGATCTGGTCGAGCCAACTAACACGTTAGGCCGCTCTACATCCCGGTGCCGGTATGGCTCTTGAAGAAAACAGATTCCGCCGGATGATAGTTCAGTATTAATCAACCGCCGGACGTTCTATGGGTTGCCTTGAAGGTTTTGTTCAATGTTGTGCACATGGTACATATAGAATGTTTTGATCAGGGTTTTATATTCCCGACTAGTCAATATGAACTGGTAACGATTGCGTGTACTTCTTGTTAAGTGATAGGCACGCAAGCACGCATTTTTCTGACGTTTGAGAAGGTAGGAAGTAAACAGATTAATATTGTCCGCGAACAGGGCATTCTTTGGATTAAAACTTGTGCTCTACAATACGCTTCTATTTCCGGTTGTGCTCCCCATGCATAAAGCTTGGACACTGAAAAGGATCATCAATCAACTTACTTACGATCAACTCCAGACCCTAAGTCGAAGAATTGCAAAAATCACAAATATACAAAAATACTAATATTGTCAAATTGATAAGGCAGGCTTTAGCTGGTTTGGCATACAGCGAGGATTTCATATTTTGCAGACGGATCACTGACACACTGATCGTTGTCTTGGTACCTACTCGTTGGATGTATGCTGTTGACGCGAATGCTAGAAGAGTGGGTGCTAGCGGTGATTGTTAATTAATTTTTTTATTGGTTAACATTTGACATGAAAACCAGCGGGGATTATTATTCTAGTTCTGAGTTTCCTTGAAGTTCCACAACTACAAATATAAGTTGCGCTCCTTTGGTCACGCCTTTCAGCACACGAGGAAACGAAGACGTTGTGCTAGTCCGTTAATTAACGGGTCGATAGCTTGGAGACTAGTAAACAGTTGTGAACAGAATTAAAAAAAATCAATTATAACTTTTAAGACTGCAAGCTGCAGGCTTGCCTTCAACCGAACAGCCACTGTGGATATTTCCCGAAGACTTCTGTGAACCGTAGAAAATAAAATCAACGAATATGTTCGCAATAAACTACCATTGTCATTGTTCACTTACGAACAAATGACTTCTCCACTGCAGTATCGCACAGTAGATGTAGGAAATCCTGCCCAAGGAGCACTTTAACGGTCTTGTTTTACATCTTTCTTTTTTTCCGCTAATGGGCCTGATAATCTTTTGCGCTCGAGTCCAACCCCGGGAAGAAGAGCATGCAGACTATAAATTTCACGGAACTTGGCCATCGAAGGTCATGCTCGTTTCATTACACGCGCTGCTGCATCGGCAAAACTTCACACCTGATGGGATCGAGAAACGCAATTTGCCCGTCCACCCCATTTGCCGCGGTCAGTTGAAGGAGGAAGCGGACGGATTTAATTCATGTCCGTAAGTCGTGTGACATACGTGTGTCGGGCAAATGTTTTGCCTGCTGTCGCTTGTATAGGCCCATTTTTTCTAACCCATACAGAGATTATCCCTGTTTACATGTTGGTTGAGTGTGATTAAGCTTGTAAAACTAGTTGTTTTTACAGCCAGTTTCCAGACACTTCAGTTTGCTGTAAAAAGTGACTGACGTTGAGAACTCATTACAAAAATTGTTAATCAATTGCAGTGCAAATTAAGTAAAACACGCTGGATAATTGACAAAAAACGCAAAGCGAATGAATAGCATTTCGGCGAATCATTGATCAACAAGTGCCACGGGATGTTTTCGTGTACGTAAATCTGCTCTGACCGATCGGCCGGGATCGTAAGTGCGTCATCGGCTAGGGTGGCTCTGGCGTAATCCTTTCGTAACTTGGGCTAAAATTTCAGATTAAATCCCGAGAATCACCCTAGGACGCAGTCTTGCACAAGATCAACAGCCCTCTCGACATAACTGGCGTCTTTCGCGTGGCCCTAATTGTTAATTTTTTACCACCCAGTCCTGCCGCCTCACCGAAAGACGCTTCTCAGCAGAACAACGGCGTTAGCGAAGTCACAAAAAATCAAAGAATTCTTCGAAGCATTCAACCGAGAACCTCTCCAATACTTGAGTTGAGACTGGGCGGAGAGGTTTCTTGTACACACATTTACCATATCCTGCCAATCGACACTGGCGAAGTATATTTGCCAGCTATTAGCGTTTTTTAACCGACTGGAAACAACACGCAAAAGAAAGCTCGTTCGGTTCTATTCCCTTGGCCATAAAACGAACAATTTTTTGGTGATCGTGAAACGGATCGTTTGACCGTGCGCTCATCGATATTGACGGTCAGGGTGAACAGACGCAACGATAAGTTTCTTTGACTGTAGAAACTCTTCTGACCAGGCTGGAGAGCCTATCGAGTGCAATTGCTTCGAGACTGAGATAGAGCAGCAGCAGTAAGTAACCGATGATGGTTTGTGCCACCTTGGTGATTTTGGCGGGGCCTTGAAGAAAATGTTGATCGAAACGCTAACGAGATAGTTCATTTAGTTCAGAATTTTCAACATTCTGTTCTTGCTTTGTGTCATATTTCCCCTTTCTTCAAATACTTTCGGCTTGGTCTTGATGAATTCAGGTGTTTTTAAAATTCAAAGGTCTTTTGAACAATTCTGTGACAAAATTGTGGCTATGCAGAAGAAAAGAATAGAGCTTAAAAAAATCAATAACAAATTAAAAATATGCGAAATTTTTGTGATAATACTAAAACACGCAAACACGCGTGTAAAAACAAAAAAAAAAACAGAAACAGCGATCTGAAAATGGCTGAAAAAACTTTTCAAAAAGGTCGTGTCAAAAATAGAGGAAGACATAAAAAGATAACACATCTTCTACTAAACAGATAAAATGTAATTAAAATGTTAATTTGGAGAACGTTTGACTATCTTGCAGAGAACTGGAAATTGACAGAAAAAGTAAAAGAAGCTGATCTCAAAACTCGTTCGAGCTCGGTTAAGCATATTTATTTAAAAATAAAATTGAAGGTGTTTAAAGATATTCGAATTTTTCATTTTAAATTGCAAAATTAGATAATATCGACGTAATCAAAGTGATAACGCGTTTTCACGCTTCGGCTTATAATTCAGTGAATTCCTAATAGATTTTCAAACTATTCGCACCAATAGATCGAAAAATCGAATTGGAAAATATAGAAAACTATCGATTCTCAATTCACTCCATTCAAAAATGGAAAATAACTCTTACTCGGTAGTTAGACAGCAGTTTGTTCAACTCTTCGTCGAGGTATAAATTCTCGCTTCGTGATTGGTTGGAATAATTTACAATTATTTTCGAATGAGTTTTGATACAATTCACAAGTGATAGCTATTAAAACCAAGTTAATACAAAATTGAACACTATTGACCCCAACAAATGCGCAGGAAAACGCATTAGAACTAAACCCAATGTTTTGATGTAATAATAATTGTTGGCAATAAACTTTATTGGGATCAGCGGAGAACAATAACCTTTTATATCTTCATATAAGCAGTATTAGTATTAGCAGTTTTAGTGACATCTTTTGCATCTTCATATAAGAATTTGTTCATCCTTAAAAGAACGGATTTCGGTAATTGATGAAACTTAGGAAACTTGGAACTTAGGGCTTTTCACTAGGTTTTCTTTAGCAAATCCATCCATCACCAATGCTACAGTAATCCGTAGCGTAATTTTTCTTGGGCAGCAAAAGGTGAACGGCTCACTGGTAACTTTGTTCTTTTGTTCAGACTGATATTTAAATGCTCCATTTTCTTCAACGTAGATGATGGAATGACGGACCACGAAAAATAGGCGGAACCGATTCTTGTCGCTTGCTCTGGTGCATAACACGAGGTAAGCCATCCAACAGCATTATTCAAACGCTGACTGATCTACTGCCAACATCTTAGTGGCATGTCTGGACACGACAAACGAGAAAGCATCAAGGGCAAGCGAAAGTCACGCTCGAGTCGTGCACGTCTGCAGTTCCCGGACAGTCGTATTCATCGGCTGCTGAGGAAAGGAAACTATTAAAGCTAGAGCTGGCTGCCGTGATGGAATAATTAACTGCGGAAGTGCTGCTCACGACAACAAAAAGACTAGAATTATCCCACGTCGTTTGCAGTTGGCCACTTGGACTGGTATTTCATCGTGACTCATGACTATACACGAACGGCTTCGTCGATCGCATAGCTGCTGTGGCTTTTCGGTTGGTTCGTTGCAACAAGCCGTGCCTGGTTTGCGGTTATCGGTAGTCCAATTTACCGAAAAGAAAATTACGTTAAGTGCGTTAGTGCAAGTTTATTGCAAGCTGGAGTTATGATAATCACACAATCGGTGCTTTTAAGGACCACACAACAATTGAAGAGCTTATTAAATTTTCTTGTCCAGTTAATACGATAATAACACAGGCAACGAGGGAAAAGTGGTATTTTTCGCCGTTGCGGACGACCAACAAATGGCGGGAATAAGTTTTCTGGTCACGGACGACATTTTCTACCACTTCCAAAACGTCTGCAGCTTGTAAATCAGTGTTCTTCTTTTGCAAGCCGCAGAAAAGTTTTGCGTAAAATTTTCAGCGTTTTGAAAACTTGCGCGTACCGTGTACCGATTACCAGAGGAAAAGAACTATTCAACGCAGAAACAGACCATGAAAATTGATTTACTGTTTGGTTTAGTGTGACTGATTCGTTTTAATCAAATAGATTGAACGTATACAATGTTCTTACTTTGATAAACGCTACGTACAACGCATGTAGCTCACTCCACTTTTCGGTAAAATTACGCCGTCGAAAAACAATAGCATGTACTTTTTTTGTTAGATTATAGTCACTTTAACAGCTTATATCATTCGTGACTTCCGCGGGGTTGGGATTTGAACCCGGGTCCTCGGCGTGAGAGGCATGAATGCTAACCACTACGCCGGGACTGACCCCTATTATGTACTTGTAAACTGCTCTTCTAATAAATAAAAAAGTCTAGCTATTAGGCAGCCAACGACAAACTTTTCAATTGAATAGTTTGATTTAAACGATTTTTATTTAACAAGTTAAAGCATATCAAAATGCGTGTTGGATATCAACAGAACCCACCCCACGCTTCATCCCTGGCTACTATCCGAAAGCAAGCAGTCCACTAAATTTCTACTATCCGAAAGCAAGCAGTACACGGTTCCGGCAGCTGCAGCAGATAAACATATCCGATTAATATCATCGTCATCATCGTATTGGCATCGACCGAAGCCACTGTGGATAAGTGGTGGTGAGCCGTTATCAGCGCAGGTCTATCGGTGGCGTATCGATCAATCGATAACTACTGATAGCAGCCAAGAGAGCCGTGGAGATCCTCTCAGGATAAAAAATCATCGCATTCTTCATTTACCCGCCAGTGACCTACATTGGGATCAGTACCACTGGCAGTTTCATTTCGATTACCGATCAAAGCGGTCGCCAGGAGTCCGCAGGAAAATTTATACTTACAAGCTAATTTATACCTAAAGCTAATTAAAATCCTACAAGCTAATTAAAATACCTAAGTTTAATAAATAATAGTTAAAATTTCTTAATAATTAAAATACATTACTATATCAAGTCAATTACTTAAATAAACGGCGTTTTTTGCGTTAATAGTGGTATTAGTTACAAGTGGCGTACATAATTTATTATTCACCGCGGCACAGCGGCTATCGATCCGAACAGAATCGGATCAGACACTACCGTCGGTCGTGGCGTCGACCATCCATTGGCAGGAACCGCCAAATTATTGATACAGTCCACTTTCCATCTTTCGGTCTCACTGCGTGTTGGTCAGGACCTGGAACCAACATAGTGGTCCTTCGAACCGGATCAAAAGGATTGATCCGGCCCATCAAAGGTGACGCCACCAACCGCCATTGCACGGGGTGCAATTCTATAGACGCATTATTTACAGGACGCCATTCTGTGGACTAATTGTTCTATTGGGAAACAAAGGTTGTTCCGCCATCACTAAAGTTACCCACGCTTATCATCCACCATCGCAATCGAGCTGGACATTGGCGCCGAGGGATTTTTCTCAAGTAAGTTGATCCACTACTATATGTCCAGCCGAAGCGGGCAATTTATGCAATACTGACACGCCTTTTCGAACATCATTGCATCGACATCGTGTGACATCGAGCTACACTATTGGAACCAAACACCTAGGACATCGGTGAATGCTAAAGGGATCCTTGCCGTTGATCGGAACGAAACTCAGGATTACCAATTAACGATTGCCGTTTACTACTGTGAACATATTTCTTCGATCCGTTCCTAATTAGGAACTACTATCTCAGATCACGTTACGAGAGGAGGAAGCGCCGTTAAAGGTTTTCCAGGTTAGTGACCAGTGACTGGTATATGTTAGCCGAAGCTAGGCTCAGATTCTTCACTATTTTAATAAATTATCCTCCTCGAACGTGCACCTGTATTTCATCATCAACGTTAATCACCCACTGAGGCTACTAGTGGGGTACAAATTTCTACGAGCGATATTTTCGCTGATTTTCGAACAATTTTGTGGCATTGGTGCATCTGGTTGTTTCTCAAGGTGAGATTCAACAGTAAACGGCCAGAAGTGGCCCGGATTACAAGTGATACTACAGTCTTGCTCCCGTACCTCGATTTCCCGTTTTCATTCAAATACTGAGAGTACTTCGTGTCAGCATTATTATATGCTGTGGACTGCCGGCCAATTTTTCTATTGTTTGGAGTGCAGCTAATTTTTCTGTCAGGTAAAATACACATTAGTATATGCCTGGCGAAGCTAGGATTGGTCCGCGGAATACTACACACATTACTCTCTTCGTCTATAATAAACGTTTACCATGGCGCCTGCTGCCGCATCATCTACTAAGAAGACACCGTCACTGAAGGTGTTGACAACACGCTTGAAGGGCATTCAAACATCCTTTGGTGATATAGTGGAATTTGTAGACCATTTCCCAGAGCGAAGTACAACGTCGGAGGTTGAAATACGTCTACAAAAACTCGACGAACTGTGGGAAAGGTTCGGAGAAACCCTCGTCGACGTCAAGGCACACGATGATTTACCATCCGATAGCGAGGCTGCCTATGATAAGGAGAGACGAGAGTTTAGTAATTCCTACTATCGTGCCAAGGCGTTTCTTCTGGAATGGGTAAAGCAACAACAACCCTCTCCGACGTTGGAACAATCCATCCGCGGGGGTGATATTTCGATGCAAGGTTCGCTCGATCATGTTCGCCTTCCGCAAATAAAGCTGCAGTCGTTTGACGGGAACATCGATGAGTGGCTAAGTTTTCGTGATCTTTTCACATCTCTCATCCATTTCAAGGCAGAACTCCCGGATGTCGAAAAGTTTCACTACCTCAAGGGCTGCCTTCAGGGTGAGCCAAAGAGTTTAATCGACCCGCTGCAAATAACGCGAGCAAACTACACAATCGCATGGAATACGTTGCTCAAAAGGTATGACAACCGCAAGCAATTGAAAAAGCGACAGGTTCAGTCGTTGTTCCAGTTGCCAACCGTTTTAAAGGAATCCGCCAATGAACTTCATTCTCTACTGGAGAGCTTCGAGAGAGTCGTGCAGACTCTGGATCAGATAGTGCAGCCGGGTGATTATAAGGATCTTCTTCTTACGAATTTCCTCACAATGCGATTGGATCCGTCAACTCGCAGAAGTTGGGAAGAGTTTTCGTCTACACAAGAAACTGATACGGTTAAGGAGTTATTGGAATTTCTCCATTGACGGATCCAAGTTCTGGAATGCTTACCATCAAGGGCGATGGAAGCAAGGGTGCAATACCAACCACTACCGCAAAAGCAGAAAGTTTCGGCGGTAAAAACTAGCTATAACACGGTGCAATCGTCTGGGGGACGCTGCATGGCGTGTTCGGCAAATCATTTTCTATTTCAATGCGGAAAATTCCAACGGATGTCCTTAACGGAGCGTGATGCTTTCGTTCGTACTCACACTCTCTGTCGTAATTGCTTTAGACTGGGTCACCAGGCAAAGGATTGCCAGGCTAAATATTCTTGTCGAATATGCAAGGCACGTCACCACACGATGGTATGCTTTAAGCAGGAAAGGGATAGTAGACCTAGGCCGCCACCTGCTAGCGGTGAAAACTCCGGTGCGACCTCAACTTATCATCTACCGACGTCATCAAATTCATCACAGGTTGACAACCTGGCGGCTACCAACATATCGGTATCGAATTCCGCTATGCAGCTCACATCGCAAGTCTTATTGGCCACTGCTGTGGTTCTCGTCGAGGATGATGAGGGAAATCAAATACCAGCTCGCGCGCTTCTCGACTCGGGCTCTGAAAGCAATTTCATTTCGGAGCATTTAAGTCAACGATTAAAGGTGGATCGGCAAAAGGTACATATTTCAGTCCTTGGTATAGGACAGGCATCTGCAAGGGTTAAACAACGGGTTCAAGCTACAATACGCTCTAGAGTATCAAGGTTTTCACGGGAATTGAACTTTCTGGTTTTACCCAAGGTGACAGTTCATTTACCGACAACTTCAATTAATACGAAAGGATGGACCATACCAAACGACATCCAGTTGGCTGACCCTTCATTCTCGGTGTCTATGGGAGTAGACATAGTACTTGGTATCGAAGCATTTTTTGATTTCTTCGTGTTTGGTCGGAAGCTCACTTTGGGAGAGCAGATGCCATCGCTTAACGAGTCGGTATTCGGATGGGTGGTCTGCGGCGGATTATCATTTCATAAGCAATCACCTCATATCAGCTGTCATATGACCGAGGACAGGTTGGATGAATTGGTTGCTAGATTTTGGGCATGCGAAGAGGTCGATATCAAAAAATCTTATTCACCGGAGGAAGAGCGGTGTGAGAACCTGTTTACGCAAACCGTACAACGGGGACCTGATGGACGATACACTGTTGCATTACCTATGGCTGAGGGGGCCATATCGCGGTTGGGCGAGTCGAAAAACATTGCACTACGACGTCTCCACGCAACGGAAAGAAGGTTGGCAAGGAACTCAGGCTTGCTTGACCAGTATAAGGCGTTCATGAGCGAATATCTAGATTTGGGGCATATGCGCTTGGTTGAGGAAGACCAACGAGCAGTAGTAGGCCGATGCTACTTACCGCATCATCCGGTTGTTAAGGAGGCCAGTACGACCACAAAGGTGCGCGTTGTCTTCGACGTGTCTTGTAAGACATCAACGGGAATTTCGCTGAACGACGTGTTGTTGACGGGACCGGTGATCCAGGAGGAGTTACGGTCAATTATATTACGCTGTAGGACCAAGCAAATTATGCTGGTAGCCGACGTTGAAAAAATGTTTCGGCAGATTGTGATCGACCCAAACGATAGGCCGCTACAGTGTATTCTTTGGCGCTCGTCGCCTACTGAGGAGGTGGCGACCTACGAACTAAATACAGTGACGTACGGTACTAAACCCGCTCCGTTTCTTGCGACACGCGTCTTGCAGCAGCTGGCATTAGATGAAGGGGAACATTTTGCTTTGGCAGCAAGGGCCATCACCGAAGACACATATATGGATGATGTCATCACAGGATCTAACGACAGTGCAGAAGCTCTACAGCTGAGATTGCAACTGGATGAAATTATGAATAGTGGTGGATTTCGATTGCGCAAGTGGGCATCGAACTGCGCAGAGGTGTTACGAGGTATTCCGAGCGAGAATCTGGCGATTGATGTCGGTGGAATTAATTTAGATCCAGATCCAGCCATAAAAACGCTGGGATTAACCTGGATGCCAAACACAGACGTTTTTAAGTTTCAGTTCAACATTCCACCACTGGAAACGTACGAAACGCTTAGTAAACGTCGCATACTCTCTATCATAGCTACGCTCTTTGATCCATTGGGCCTCATCGGAGCTGTTATTACGACGGCTAAAATTTTTATGCAACTACTGTGGACACTGCAATCCGAGGATGGAAGCAGATTAGACTGGGACAAACCATTACCTCAAACGGTGGGTGAGAATTGGCGGAACTTTTACTCTCAATTACCTTTGCTGAATGGGATTCGCATCAAACGTTGCATTATTCTTCCGGAAGCTGTGGCGGTGGAAATTCACTGCTTCTGCGATGCCTCGGAGAAGGCATATGGGGGCCTTGTATATATTCGGAGTCTGGACTTTAATGGCAACGTGTCTGTTCAATTACTAACATCAAGGTCTAAGGTTGCACCGTTAAAATGTCAAACAATACCGAGGTTAGAGCTCTGTGGGGCAGAGCTGGTCGCTAAGCTGTACACTAAAGTTAAGCAGTCAGTGAAAATGGAGGTACCAACATTCTTTTGGACCGATTCGACATGTGTGCTGCGCTGGATCCAAGCAATTCCCTCAACATGGAGTACGTTTATTGCAAACAGGGTGGCTAAAATTCAAACACTTACGACGGTCAACACATGGAGGCACGTTCCCGGATCTCAAAATCCAGCAGATTTGATCTCGAGAGGTGTAAACCCACAGGATTTTTGGTGGCACGGACCATCATGGCTAACTGAAAACCGTGATCGTTGGCCAAAAACCGCGACTGATGGAGTTGGTTGTGAAGGGGAGGAGGAAAGACGACACAGAACAGCTACCGCTACATCTTCTCAGGCGGCAGAATTTACTGATTGGTATCTCGGCAAATTTTCTTCATTTCCAAAACTAATAAGATCTACGGCAATCTTACTGCGAGTTATAAAATTGCTTCGCAAAAATGGGGAAAAACGATTATCTGATTTTCTTACTACAAAAGAGCTGCAGGAGTCAGAGCAATTACTTATTAGGCGAGTTCAAAGGGAATCTTTTCCTAAGGAATGGGACGCGCTTTCGAAAAACGAAACAGTCTCAAGGCAGTCTCCACTGCGTTGGTTTAATCCCAAAATTTCTCAAGACGATCTCATGAGAGTTGGTGGCCGACTACAGAACGCTCAGGAATCTTTGGATAGAAAACATCCTATGGTGTTACCAGCACGCCATCATCTAACGAAATTAATTTTTCTGCACTACCATGAACGAATGCTGCACGCAGGACCCCAATTGCTTCTGAGTGTAGTGAGACTACGCTTTTGGCCATTACGAGGAAGGGATGCAGCTAGGCGAACTGTTCATAAGTGTCAGCGGTGTTTTCGAGCAAGGCCAACCACAGTACAACAATTCATGGGGGATCTTCCAGCAGCACGAGTAAATGTGACTCGCCCGTTTTCACAAACTGGTGTTGATTATTTTGGCCCAGTGTACTTACGTTTAATCCCGAGACGCCCAGCAGTGAAGGCTTACGTTTCTATTTTTGTGTGCTTCTGCACAAAGGCAGTTCACATGGAGCTGGTGTCGGATTTATCGACGGAGAGGTTTTTGCAAGCCCTACGCCGGTTTGTATCACGAAGGGGATTATGCTCGGATTTGTATTCCGATATTGGCACAAATTTTGTCGGGGCGAAAAATAAACTCCAAGAGCTGATGCAGCTGTTGAGGAGCAGAGATCATCACGACAAGGTATCACACTACTGTGCGGAAGAGGGAATTCAATGGCATTTCAGCCCCCCAAGTGGGCCGCACTTCGGTGGGCTATGGGAGGCTGCGGTTCGTTCAGCCAAGCATCACATCCTGAGAGTCCTTGGTGAGAATCCAGCCACACTGGAGGATATGAGCACGTTGCTCGTTCAAGTTGAAGGATGTCTAAACTCCCGACCAATCACGTCTATCTCTGAAGATCCAGGTGATTTACAGCCGCTAACACCAGGACACTTTCTGGTTGGCTCCTCACTTCGAGCACTTCCGGATTACAATTACCAGGATATCCCTACAAACCGTCTGAAACAGTGGCAACTAGTACAGAAAAATCTCCAATGCTTTTGGACAAGATGGAGAACGGAATATTTATCCCAACTGCAGGCGAGAGCTAAACGTTGGCGTCCACCCGTTACTGTTGAAGTTGGTAGACTAGTAGTCGTCAAGGACGACAATTCACCCCCTCTACGTTGGAAGATGGGCAGGATTCAAGAGGTTCATCCAGGACAAGATGGTACTGTACGCGTAGTTACATTGAGAACCGCAGCAGGCACTCTAACACGGCCTGTGGAAAAAATATGCATCTTGCCAACAGCAGAGTTCGCCGAAAACGACGAAGGGACTGATCGAGCGAACCGAGTCTCTTAACCATCCATCCCATCCCAGTCGAGGAGGAGCCTTTTCTTATTTATTTTCAGAAATCCAGTTATTTCTGGGTGGGTGAGGATGTTGGATATCAACAGAACCCACCCCACGCTTCATCACTGGCTACTATCCGAAAGCAAGCAGTCCACTAAATTTCTACTATCCGAAAGCAAGCAGTACACGGTTCCGGCAGCTGCAGCAGATAAACATATCCGATTAATATCATCGTCATCATCGTATTGGCATCGACCGAAGCCACTGTGGATAAGTGGTGGTGAGCCGTTATCAGCGCAGGTCTATCGGTGGCGTATCGATCAATCGATAACTACTGATAGCAGCCAAGAGAGCCGTGGAGATCCTCTCAGGATAAAAAATCATCGCATTCTTCATTTACCCGCCAGTGACCTACATTGGGATCAGTACCACTGGCAGTTTCATTTCGATTACCGATCAAAGCGGTCGCCAGGAGTCCGCAGGAAAATTTATACTTACAAGCTAATTTATACCTAAAGCTAATTAAAATCCTACAAGCTAATTAAAATACCTAAGTTTAATAAATAATAGTTAAAATTTCTTAATAATTAAAATACATTACTATATCAAGTCAATTACTTAAATAAACGGCGTTTTTTGCGTTAATAGTGGTATTAGTTACAAGTGGCGTACATAATTTATTATTCACCGCGGCACAGCGGCTATCGATCCGAACAGAATCGGATCAGACACTACCGTCGGTCGTGGCGTCGACCATCCATTGGCAGGAACCGCCAAATTATTGATACAGTCCACTTTCCATCTTTCGGTCTCACTGCGTGTTGGTCAGGACCTGGGACCAACAATGCGTCTTGAGAAGCACTTTACTTATTTACTTTTACTTTAGTGGAAACGGTCCATTATCGATCCTGCGCCGAACGAATTATGGTCCTCCAGTACCGTCGGTCCTTGGCTGCCGTTCTCCAATCCCCACGAACACCACCTGAACGTGCATCGTCTTCGACAGCACACACCCACCGGGTGCGGGGTCTGCCTCGGAGTCTACGACCTCTTCCTGGTTCTCTGCTGCAAGTAGTTTTGGCTACTCTTTCGTCGGGCATTCTGGCCACGTGTTCAGCCCACCGCAGCCTGCCACATTGCACTACCTTTACTATATCAGCATTCAGCATATTTGTATACTTGGTACAGCTCGTGATTCATGCGTCTGCGCCACACTCCATTTTCCATTTTGTCACCAAGTATAGATTGCAGAATTTTACGCTCAAAAACCCCAATCACTCGCCGATCAGCTTCCTTTAGCGTCCATGATTCGTTTCCGTAAAGGGCCACCGGGAGGAGTAGTGTTCTATAGAGCTCCAGTTTTGTGCGAATTTGCAAACAACGGGACTTCAGCTGGCTACGTAATCCGTGGAAAGCCCGATTCGCGGCTGCAACTCGTCGTTTCACTTCGCGGCTTACATCGTTGTCACATGTCACGAGTGTACCAAGGTATATAAATTCCTCCACTACTTCATATCGTTCCCCATCTAACTCCACCTCGGCACGAACACCACTTGGGCTCCCACGTTCCTTACCAGCAACCATGTACTTCGTTTTGGCGGTGTTAATGGTAAGTCCCAATCTCGCATGAAGGCCTCTTCCACTGTTCTACGGTTGATTCCGATGATATCGACGTCATCCGCAAAACCAAGAAGCATGTGAGATTTCGTGATGATAGTTCCATTCTTTTCCATGTTTGCCCTTCGTAATGCACCTTCCAAGGCAATGTTGAATATCAGGTTAGAGAGTGCATCCCCTTGCTTCAGTCCATCCAACGTGTCACAAAAGCAGCTGAGGTCTCACCCGCTATTTTAACACATGATTTGGATCCGTCCAGCGTCGCACGAATCAGCGTAATTAATTTTGTCGGAAAACCATGTTCTAGCATTATCTGCCACAGCTCATTTCGTTTAACTGAATCGTACGCCGCTTTAAAGTCCACAAACAGATGGTGTATCTGCAAGTTGTACTCCCGGAACTTGCCTGGTAACTGACGCTGGATAAACATCTGATCCGTTGTGGAGTGACCCTCACGAAAACCAGCTTGGTACTCGCCGACGAAGGACTCCGCTAACGGTCTCAGTCTGCAGAACAGGATACGGGAATGCACCTTGTAGGCAGAATTGAGCAATGTAATTGCTCGATAGTTTTTACACTCCAGTCGATGTCCTCTTTTGAGGAGCACTTTACTAAACAATAAACAAAATGCTTACAGTGCAGTGCAACCAATCGCTCGTTAATCTAGTAGTCCATGGGCAAATGTCAAAAATGTGTATAAAAAGCAGTGTTGTTTTCACTCTGATTTGCTAAGAATGAACCGGTCAAGATCCCGAAAAGTAGTAGTAGTAGTTTAGTATTTTCAAAATAGCAAATCTGACTCGATTGTTTGATTTGACTGAAGAATTTTTATGCTTGAATTTTCACATCTTTTCGAAATAAATCTATTAATTGAGATGCAGTACGTTCCAACACGTCATTTAACGGCCATGGTTTCAGCCCATTAAATAGATCTTATCTCCCAATCACAACGCTAATGCCGCGCTAAACACCTAAACAAAGTTTGCCAATGGCTTCCTTTTTTGCATCACCCTAACAGACACGGTTGGAGTTCGAGTGCAACCGATTCGGGGCGCAGCTACCAGAGGCCGTATCATTTCAAGGTCGATCACCGTAACGAGGTCCGAGGATTTCCCAAAACTGAAAAGACCCGTGAAAAAAAAACACCCCCAACCATTCGTCCCCCTTCGGTGGGTGTAAGCGCAAATAAATAATTCATCCAACGTCCGTGCCAAACGAAGCTGTTTTTGGCGATTGCGGCACGTCGATCGCAGCACCGTGCGTCGATGCACCAGCATTACACTTTTTTCTTCAATACTATTTCTATAAGTTTTTTTTATTACAAGCACGATTACCCGGCTCGATAACCCTGAGATAGTTTTTGGGGGCCGCATTGCATCCACCACCGTATGGGTGGTGGTTCGGTTAGTGAGGGAAGACCAAAGCGGCGTTATTTTTATCACTAAAACCAGCTGGTAGTAAAGTGCAGGCGTGATAAAATGTTGATTGCTGCAAAATTGCAACTGTTCCCAATGAGTAGATGTAGAATTATCTGCTGAATTAGCATGTAGGTATCAGGTTTTCCCCTTTAATTCCTGTTTCAGTAACACACACATCAACATTTCCTCGGCGGTAATGAATTTTGTTAATTCCTTCCACGTCAATTGAATTTTATGATTAACTGTAATCATCTTTCATCTCATCAAGTGCGAACGGACAAAGGCTTCAAATTACACGGCAGCCATTTTGTTTGATTACAAATTTTCCGCCACCTTTTGGTTTAGCTTTGATTTTTTTTTCTTCGTTTCTTGAATTTTATTGACCCGGCTTCTTCGGTTACCGGCAAACAAACGTGAGATTCTGTGACGAGAAGTGAAGAAACGCATTCAGGGACAGATTTTTTTTTCTTCACGGTGTTAGGCCGAAAATGAGCCAAGAGCAAACGGTGAACAAAATCGGCAATGTGCAGTCTCTCTACAGTTTTCCAGCCAATAATAATCAACGAAGCGCGTACGTGGCAGGGTCAACCGAAATCTGTAAGTAAGTCCATCCACATGGTGCGACGCATTAACAGCGAGTCATCCTTCCGGAAAACCAACGGATTAGATAAAAAAATTAAGCGAAGGTTTATAAACAGACCGCATCAAACACTTGCTCGAAATACATTTTTTTGTATCAAAAGTTCCAGCACGTTTTAGGTTATTAAGTCGGCACTCATTGCATGGCACTTTAATCATTGAACGTACACATATTTGGGTAATGTATTATTTGGAGATACAAACATGACGTTACATAATTGTGACATATATTTACTTTGAAGTTTCTAATCACTGCACCATGCAACAATTACGTTAAAAATAAAATATATTCAAATGCCAAGTAATTTCTCAACCATAGGTCGAAAAAGAGTTTAATGAAACTTCGTCAGGAAGGTACTAACTGATTTGGTGGAATTGCAACTGCTATAGCATATATCCATATATGATTTTATTCTATCGTGCGATAAACTTTCCCTATTCAACATATAACATAACGAATTTGTTTATTATCCTGAATTCGTCTTGACTCCTACACAAAATGTTGGACAATATTTTAATTTAGACAGACCGTCCTGTGGACTGTAAATACTGTAAAGTTTATCCTACTATACGATAGGGGGCAGATACGTCGCATATATATCGATATATCGAATATCGAAGTCAGCAAGTAAGGCGGAACACGTAGGTATCGCAGCAACTTTAACTTGTATGCAAGCTTTATGGATGTTTCCCGCTTAGGCGCGTCCGGCAGAAATCGAACAAAAATCTGGCAGCGAAAAACTTTTTCTGCCAGATTTCTGGTCGCCGTCACCCGTGAAAACTAGCAGAAATGCAACATCCGATTCGGGCAGAAATATCGCCCGGTTTTTCAGGCCGGATTTTTGTTCGATTTCTGCCAGAGGTTTCGAATAAAAACCGGTTTTGTACCGATTCAGCTTTCCCTCCTTTTTCGGAGGGTAGCAGCAAGAAGCGTGCAATAAACCGGTTAACAATTAGATTGTACCTGCTTTATCATGTTCCATATTATTCTCTTACCTTTTGCCCGAAAGTGCAAAACTGATGAACCGCTTTTCTCCGGCTACGACGGCCAAAAAAGTCGTCTTTCGAACGGTCGTGAAAATAGTCGTTTTTTCGCTTTTCACAGATAAAATGTCAAATTGTATCATCATCGCTGTTTCGCCATGGGAATCAATCGAGCAAAGTAAACAAACCTAACAATAAGCGTTCTATCAGAAGCAATGTAACCAAATTTAGCACAAAATGAATCTGCATTTACAACGCTGGTTTGCCGACATTACATAATGAATGAAGCGTAGCTTATCCTTTATTATTACAAGAATTTTTAGACAGCTGCTAAATCGTTTACGACTAAGCAATAACGTTCGTATTCGAAAAAGCAATTTTTTCAACGTTTTTATATGATTAGCACGAAATCACGTAAAGTAAAAGGTTACGACCGTTACGACCAGTGTTGCCAGTTATAGCGATAAAACATTACGAACTGTTTACTTACTTATGTGTCCATCCATATCAGAGATCTCCACTGCTGACGGTTACCCGCCATGGCTTTTGCCCGTTGCCAGGACAGGTTCTCGTCTACAGCCCGGATATCGTTGGCTAAACTGCGTCATCATGACCCTCTGGGTCTGCCTCTTCTACGCTGTCCTTGTGGATTTCAGTCGACTGCAGACGTCATTCGCTCCTTTCCTTAAAGTATGTCCGATCCACTTCCACCTACGTTCACGAATTTCTGTTGCTATCGGCCGTTGATGACATCGACGATGGAGATCCTCGTTGGATATCCAGTTGTCAGGCCATCGGGCACGAATGATGTATGGCAGGGCCGCGTTGTGCCCGCTGAGACGCACCACGTTTCACAGGCATACAGCAGCACGGATTTAACGTTTGAATTTAAGATTCGGGTTTTCGTACATGGAGTGATCTGGTTTGAGTGCCAAATGTTTCGCAGCCCTACAAAGGCACCCCTGGCTTTTCTGATCCGTGCGGCTATATCAGTTTTAGTACCACCATCGGGCGTTATCTGGCTACCAAGATATTGAAAGGTGTCTACCTGCTCAACTTGTCCTGCTACTGTGAAGTTAATGGGATTGTCGGTGTTCACTACCATAGACTTAGTATTTGCTACATTGACTGTGAGACCTGCTGCCTGGGGGATCTGAATGAAATACAGTCTGTTCCTGGCGCTCTATTGCATTTCATACTCTTGATGGCTGCTCCAATTTCATCCAGCAAAGGCGCCTCCGAGTTGGCGTGATTAATTCGACGAACTGTAGATGTCATACGCTGCTGGTTTTATTGGTCTCTGACGTTTGAAACTCGGAAGAATTGTTCAAAATGTTCAGTCTATCGCTTGAGCTGTTCTGTACGGTCAGCCAGTAGCAGACCAGCTCTATCCTTTAGCGGCATCCTGGCACCACTAAGGCGACGAGAAATATCGTACAACAAACGGATATCACCATTGGCGGTGGCGGTTTCTCCTAGTTCAGCTAGGGAGTTAGTTCAGGCTCTCTTGTCCCGCCTACAAGCACGTTTAACAGTCCTCTCCAGTTCGTTCGGCGTATCGTTGACGGGCAGCTGTCGTAGCCGATCTGGTTCGCGATCGCTCAATACAGGCTTTCGCCTCTCTCCACTCGTCGATCTTCCTTCAAGTTTCGTCCGAAGTCCATTCCCTCCCGCTGTGCGCTTTGCCGAGGGTTTCATCACTGGTTGTGATGAAGGCGTTCTTGATGCCGGTCCATTGCTCTTTGACGGTTCCACCAGGTGGCAACTCCGAGGCTCGGGTTTCTAGTTGTTCGACAAAGGCCCTTTTCACATCAGGATTCTCCAATCGGCGGACGTCGTAGCGGCACCCAACTTTCTCCTCCCGTCGTTGGACACGTGCGACGCGCAAACGTATTCCAGCGATAACAAGATGGTGAGGATGCGATATCAGCGCTGCGTTTGTCGCGTACATCAAGAAAATTCCTCGCCATTTTGGGCTGATGCAGATGTGGTCGATATGGTTTTCTGTTCGGCCGTCGCGAGCGATCCACCAGTGACCATGTTGTTATTACCACAGAATTCTGTAAACAGGTCCTCGTTTTCGCCCATCTCTTCTAGGTCATGGCGTCCCATGATGTGTTCAAGGTCCGCGTTGTTTGAGCCAGTTTTCACGTTGAAGTCGCCCAAGTGGATTTGGATGCCTCCTCCGGGATTTTTTCAACCACGCTGTTCAGCTGGCTGTAAAAACTCTCTTTCTCTTTCAAGTCGGCAGCGTATGTTGACGCATAACACTGGATTGCTGTAAGGTTTCTTAGCCGTGTTCTGAATCTGCAACGATTATTCGCTCATTTATCGGTTCCCACTTCATCAGGGCCGAGTAGCATTTTCACCTCGCATATCAGAGTAGAGCAAGACTTGCCCGGATGATGTCTTGTGTTCGCCAATATCCTGTCAGTGGACCTCACTTAGTCCCAGGATTTCAAGCTTCAGGCGGCCAGCTTCCCTTGCAAGTGGAGCCTGCTTGCCCTGCTGGACAAGGGTCAGTATATTCCATGTTCCGACTCGTGTCCGGTTTTTTATGCTAAAGGTCGTTGCCAACAATCCTGATAGATTTCTTCTTTCATTTTCATTAACTTTTTGTTTTCCGGTACAGTAGGCTGTTAATCTATGGTCCTTATGCCGCTGACAGGGCTGCCACCTTAAGGTGGGCGGGAGCCACTGTGCCCCCTTCTCTGTTACTGTACGACAACCGACAACCGAGCCGGCACCACGTGGAGGTAAAGATAGAAGAAGCCTTGGGCTTAAACGTCTTTTCTAAGACTTGACCCTCTTCTTTATAGACAGACTTCACAGCCGGCTATTAGAGTACAGGACGGTCACGGGGCTAGTGCAACAATCCTTCTGGTTCTATCTAGCAGCACCGCCCAGCCGAGATTCGAACATACAGCGACTGGCTTACTAGACCAGCATCGTACCACGAAACCAACTAAGCGGTTGGAGGTAAGGATAGGAGTTGGTGGATAGAGGTTATGGAATGCACATGTTCACCCTTTTCCAGGTCAATATCAACAACCGCGAAGAAATTTACTTAGTTAGTTTACTTAGATTTTGCGATGTTTTAACCAAATGTTTAAGTGAAATTCAACCAAACGATGTAAACTTCAACTTTACCTAGTTTTTCGTCGTTTTTTATGTAGCGCCGGGTACTTCTGTGGTAGAGTGTGTGCTTTAATCATCGCTGTCCCAAGGGTGTAGGCTAGTTTGCAGGTTTTGGGAGGCTTCATTTTCGTTTTTTTTGCTCAGTATATACTCATTTGACTACAGCGGCCCAGAGGAACAGAATTCGTAATTCGTAAGAAAAGTAATGTAAAGGGTAATTGTAGAGTTAATTATTATCTACAATATTGTCGAAGAAAGTATAGTTTTATCTTTTGTATTTGCAGCGCTTTGCAGCTGCTAGTTGGTAGCCAAATGAGTACTCTTTTGCAACGAGGTAACAACCTCGCAGTTAAACCAATAGGCCGTTAGGTGATAAGATCGTCAAATGGAATTATGGCTGAATGACGATATGCCAAAAGACTTTATGCGATACATGGTGGCTTCGGTTTTGAATCACAGCATTCCGGTGGTATTCGCTTCTGCTTTGACGGTTTAAGGAGTCGTGTCAGAGTTTTCCACGGAATACTATAGTTTTGTCCACTTTGTCGTAATGTTGTTCATTTTAGCCTGGCAGGACGATGTATAATTTGAAAAATGGTTTCACAGTTCAGTAGGGTGCTCATCTTAAAGCTACCCCAACAATAGTAACCAAATGATCGAAGCCCAGTTTTTCAGAATTGTCATCATATTTCCGACGACAATCAAAGATTAATTTTTCAATCAATTTTTTTCGTTTCTTCTAACATAAATACCACATACTCATATCCTTGTTTTCGTTCGTATTGTATTCGTTCGAAAGTATCACCACTTTTTGTTCGAATCAATTCGAGTATTCGAATACCCCTTTCTTTGCTTCATTCAAATTTTCGTGTGAATGCAGAACGTGAATAACATAGCAAGAAACTGTATCGTCTCTAAAAATATCTGATGGCATCTCCGTCGATGGCACACAATCGGGTTGTTTGAAATATTAAAAAAGCACTATGTTCAAACAATTAATTTTGATCCAAGTTGTTGGTTAAGAATACAGAATAAAAAATTTGATTCGTCCACGACACTTTGTAGTCTGGGCGGGACAGTTATCTCAGCATTTTTTATTGCTGCTTCAAGTTTTAACTTAATTACCATTGGTTGATTGTAAAGCACAAAAAGAAATCTATGCGTTCATGTTGTCTCGTAGCGAAACTTTATCATTAGTGACAAATATTTAATATTTCACGATACCTTGTGTGCTGTGTGCGTTGAATGTTGATCTTTTTTCGATGTTCTTCTCTTTGTGTAAAAAAATCTGTGTTACAGTAAAAAATTGGCCACGTGTTAGACACTCTCATCTAGTCATAACATTAGACCAACTCACCATTTAATGTTATCCATAATGCCATCCTGTGTGAGCTAAATCACTATTTTTTGTTCTTTCTTTTTATTGTATCTAATTTCGTAACCTATGAATTGTTTCATATTTCTCTCCAGATTGTGACTGTTTATTGTTCGAATATTCCACATTCAAATCCACATATTCTTAGGTAAAAGTTGTTTTCAAAATGCAGACTATATTGTCCCTGCCAGCAGGTCTGAGATGCCATGATCATACTCGATGACTGCTGATTGTGAAATACTTTCCTGGATTAAAACTGTCTATCTCTAGGAGAGCGACGCCTTTCTGCTGTGCCAGTTTCTAGGGAATTTCGCACAATTATGCTCCTCTAGTATTCGGGAGGTTGCTTGAATAATTCAAAAACTGAAATTTATTCACGTAAACTTTGAATAGCTGTGACAATTCATAGACTCGTGAGAAAATGGTGCAATTATCCGCTCGAAATCTTTCTTTTTAGTAATGGTACGCATAAATCTCTCTAAAAGTTAAAAAACACCTTTTTCCTAGAAACTACCTAAACTATTCCCCTCTTCAAGTAGTTAATTTTCTGTACACATTTATTCTTCTCCTACACATCCTGGTTTCGAGCGTAGTTTCTGAAACGATTCTTTGCTCGCGCGATGTATTTCATGTTGCAAAATAACAGTCGTCCAGATTTCATCATGCCTGTCCGCGTTTTCGTTCGCTTGTTCACCGATTTGCTTACAACGAGAAAAAAATCTTTCCCTAATCGCTATCTACTACCTAGAACCCTTTCACACTCACTCTTAAACGTACGCACATTCAAGCTAACAAAATAACCGCCCACACAACAGCATTCACGCAAATTTTACATCTCCTAATTGTGTCGCGTTACTTCCGCTAATTAAACACTTTATAACTTTCCCACTAAACCGCCCCTTTGTTCGATCGTCTTCGCCCCTTACCACCCCCTGAATCGGCCAGATTCGAACCACGATCGAACGATGCTGCCAAAACCCAGGAAGGAAGTAAAGGACTTGCGAACACAGTGAGATATCATTTCATCGCTGACTGCGGCGAATTTTGCTGCTTTTCCTCCTGCTCCCTGTTTGGAGGTGGTAACGACCGCTGGCGCCGGGTTATTGGATTATCTTCCGCTCCCGAAGTAACCCATCGCCACCATTCAGCATAGCTGCTGAACCGTTCTCTTCCCGGTTGACATCGACGAATCCGTTCGTGCTGCCATTGCTGTACGAGTTAGCCGCCTTCGGGCCGACTCCGTTTAGGTAGTTTCCGTTGGCTGTCAGTTTGCGTACATGCTCATCGTGTTCGTCCAGGATGGGCTAGATATGCGAGCGGAAAGAAAAGTGGAAAATTAGTTTTGTTTTTTATCGGAAAAATACTTTATGTCAAGAGTTGAGTGAGAAACGATTGTACCTGGGTGGAGGGAAGGGAGACAATTACCAGCAGGTTACTAATTATTCGACCACCTGCTATGGATCGACGAGACGAGAAACTGCATAGAACGCGTGTTTCTAGGGTAAAATTATCCGCAGTTCGAGAAGCGTCTACCGGTTTGTCTTGGGTTGGCGGCGAAAATCTTCGAACTTGAATGCTGTCAGAGTACGACGCCGAGTTATGAATTAATGAAGCGGTTTAACTTGAAACGCTGCGCTAGTAGTAGCTACTGTGCTACAATAATAGACACAATCGTTAATTGTTTGTTCTAGATACTGGACGTCCTCGCCCCTTTCCACCCAACGCCCGGTTGTCGGTCACTTTTTTCCGGCCACTCACGGGTGTGAAATATTCACTTTTTATTACTCAATTGCGTTGATGTTTGTGTTGCGTGACATTCAGCAGAGTGTTGATAACAGTTCGTATTAGTTTTTTTTGAAGTTATGAAGGTTCTTGTGCGAACTTTTCTAAATCTTTGATTCTTTTTTTGGGGAGTCATAAAAGATATAAATATATTGCTTCCTCGTTTTTCAATTAATTATATTTCGTTTCGGTGTAAGTCTAGCAGTCTGCGTTAGGAATTCCACGTGAGCAATTGCTATCAGTGCTTTGATACTAATTCAATATATATTAAATTAAATGTCCAATTATATTTAATACAAATCGACTTGTTGTTATCCACCATAGCAGAAGCTCACTAGTTAAGCGCAAGTATCTTACAAACCACTCAAGCCAAGATGCATGGTGGTCATTAGTTTAATGAATCTACTTAGCTCATTATACATATCGGAGAGTTGTCGCGATCGATAGACTGCTCACAATTGACAACTAATCGCTGCACTTAATTTATTAGCAAACGTATATTTTCGCAACAAAACCTGCTTGACGTCAGTGACTATGCGTGAGTCCGTATAATCTCGTCTTTGAATTATGGCTCATTGATCGACCGTAATCGGAGACGGAGGATTTACGTTCGACACGCCATTCAAGTGAATTGACCCGCGTGTCCGTGATTTTGCGCGAGAATTCTAGCTAGAAGAAAGGGCCACGTGAGAAACGCTGGGTCATCATTACGCCAATCCGTTCTTATGGGGCAAAAAACCATACCAAAGTCCAAGAAGATACTTTTTTTGTAACCCGTAATGAAGATGCTGTACTCAACCATACACCAATACTCAATTGCAGATAAGTACTGGTAGAACAAACAAAAAATACAGATGAGCATGATTTAACAACTTTGGAGTTCTTCCTACGTCAAACAAACTCAATTATAGTTTTTCTTACGCGTACTGAATTGAAGATAACAAAAGTACTTTGGAAGAAACAAAGGGATGATTTCCTCATCGATTCTCAACTCGTGAAACATTAACGAAAATAATCGATTTTTTCTTAACTCACCATACAGGCGCCTGCTTGATTATTGTTGACCAGGTCCCCGTTCGATAGCTTCCCATTCTGGTAGGCTAGATGACCGTTGTGATGCTGCAAACTATTGATGCCATTGTGCGTGAGGGCATCATACTGCTTCTGCTGTAGCAGTTGCTGTTCGGCCGCCCGCTTGGCGTTGGCTATCCGCCGTTTGCTGTACGCCTGCTTATAGAAGTCCGAAAACAGGAACAGGAACATGACACCGTGCAGCCCGATCCACACCATGAAACCCTTCGGATAGTCGCACTCGGTGAACAGCAGCTGAAACTGGTGCGTGAAGATGGCCACGAATTGTACCTGAAACAAATTAATAGGAAGGATTATAAACGTATCCATGCAAATGTGATTAAGATTGTCCTTCTCCTATTACAATGACTCCGGCCAGCGCGGTATGACTTGCATAAGTGGACGACCTTACAAACAAACCGAGCACTCCGATAATTAGTGCTGACCTTCAAAAACTACTCGTTTGATCTAGTTCCTCTATAAATTTGTCGGCTGTAACGTGAGTCGCGCTTTACGAATATCAATAGGTTGATAATGTGCGATTAAACATCCAAGCTGTCACTCGGTAGCTTACCGATGTTGTTAGACACTTGAAGCTCATAAATTTTGTACGTCAGGAAATGCGTTCAGTTTCCGAGAAACCCCGACCCATTGACGCTGTATAATCAATTTACCTCCACTTCCGGTAGGTTGGAGTAGCCGACGTGAAAACTTACCATCTGAAAAGCGGTGAGGTACTTCTTCCACCAGATATACTTCTGGTACTTTGGTCCTAGGGCTGCTACCATGTAGTAGAAATACATTACAATATGTACAAAAGAGTTTAGCATAGCGAAGAACGTGCTGTGGCCACCTAGAAGTAGATATAATACAAATACAATAATGAGCATTAGTCAATAGTTAACTTCTTTGATACATCTAAACTATCAATGCATGTTAAAATAATTTTGCAAATTTTTCCCAACAACAAAACGTAACAGCAATTAGCCTGCTCGCACAAAAGATCAATTACAGAGCGCAGAAGTGGTGCATGTCTATCGCAATGACGATTGAATCGTAAGAAAGATGCCTTCTGCAGTCAGCTTGCGTTTTGTTGAACATGGTTGTGATTGCTTTAGATAAATCTTCACCACCGATTCATTTCGAAAGCTTCGCTAGGCTTCACCTCACGAAAAACGAACAATTTTCTTACGCATGAAGATTGCATCGGTTGCAGCTACTTGCAAAGGCCAAGGCTAAGAGATTTATTTTCTGTGCGTAGTTTACCGAAAAATAAAACGTCTCACGATTATTGTGCCTTGCAGCAATATTAAGAGTTCTGCGCAAATTAATATTTTAATAATAATTATCCTGTACTTACGAAAACATTGAAAATATGCTTGTCAAGCAAGAAGGGGTATAGTGGGGAGGCAATGACGGAAAATTGATGGTTCAAATTGCTAAATTGCAAGCCTGTGTGGGACACGCAGAAAATAATCGCGCTAATAATTTTCGTGTGGGTGCCTAAAAAGGTGGAGTCTCCAAAATAAATGGTTTGTTATTTTCACGATGCACATTTTTGTTAGTTCAAAAATTCACAATTTTGATGACTTTTTTTCAAGGAATTGCTTGCGTTGACTGATCAGTTACATCAATTCGTTATAGAACCGTGGGAAACTACATCTACTACGTCTACTTTATTACCAAATTTACTTGATTGTATGATTCAAGTCGTAATTATTGGGCTTACTTGGGCGATGCATTGCCGATACTTAGAGTCGATAGGACACCGGGATGCACCGATAGTGGCACCATGGAAGGACTTCCTCCCCGCCGCAGTCGCGCCTTTCCTGCCAGCGCTCGTCAGTCGTCCCGGCTCACATCACCCAACCGGTTACCGAACAGTACGCGCGACGTCCAGCAAAACATCCACGTGTACTAGCAGAATGTGGGCGGAATGAACGCAAGCGTTCACGACTATCTGCTAACGTGTGTCGATAGTCCATACGATATGATCGTTTTAACCGAAACCTGGCTTGACGAACGAAGCTCCTCCAGACAAATTTTCGGACCGAACTAAGAAGTCTTCCGTTGTGACTGCAGTGCGCACAACAGCCGAAAATAGCGGTTCATCGCCAACTCAAGGCCTCTGTCTTAGATCACAACGACTGGTTACCCGTTGAGCAAGTTTGGGTGACTATAAATGTATCCTATCGCTCTCTATACCTGTGCGCTGCCTATTTCCCACCGGATCGAGTAAGGGACGTCGTGCTCCTCAAGGCCCATATGGCATCGGTCTTCACAATTTCTTCGGCAGCCTCCGCCTCTGATGATTTGTTAATTCTGGGAGATTTTAACCTTCCCGGGATTAATTAGCGTGAACGCGACAACGGCTATCTGTTCGTCGACTTCAGTTCTGTAACTCCTCCCCCGATCACCACCGAGTTGTTCGACTGCTATAGTACAGCCACCGTGCAGCAAATTAACAATTGACTTTCAAACAGCATGTTTCATTCGTTGTAGACAAGGCCTGTAGAAAACTGGGATTCATTATGCGTATCGCCAAAAACTTCAATGATATTTATTGTTTGGAACCACTCTTCTGTGCGTTGGTTCGCTCCAAGCTCGAGTATTGTGCACCCGTATGGAGCCCGTATTACGAAAACGGTGTCAGTCGAATAGAGTCGGTGCAACGGAGGTTCATCCGCTTTGCCCTCCGTAGGTTACCATGGAATGATCCGTTCCGGCTACCAAGCTACGAACAGCGCTGCAGATTAATCAACGTGGACACCCTGCAAACACATCGGGACGTAACTAGAGCCGTCTTCGTATCAGATGTTCTGACATCCCGGATTGACTGTCCTTGGATTCTAGGAAGACTCGACATCTTAACTCGACCTCGCTTAACGCGGAACAATTCCTTCATACATATACCGCACCGGCGAACTAATTACAGTACTTTCGGTACTATAACCGGCTTACAACGGAACTTCAACCGTTTTGTGTCCTACTTGGACTTTGACGTCAGCCGCAACGTGCTGAAAACCCGATTTAGAACTCTTGCTATTAGTTTTTAAGTAGTCAGCAGGATAGAAAAATCTATTGATTTTTAATTAATAAACAAATACACAAATAATTATCCTGTACTTTAATAAAACAGCTCTGGCTGGGCTGCTTAAAACTTTTATTCTACTCTTGACTGGTAGTATCGAAAGTAGTAATAGCGAAGAAACTAAATACTGACTACCCAAGCAACAATGTGAGTTTTATTGTACTCTTAAGACGGGTTTCACGATCAATTTTGGTCTTAAATTCCATCATAAGAGTGTAATAAAACCCAAATTATTACTTGGGTACCGTATAATGCGGCGAATCCATCCTCGGGAAGGCCACGTCTACTACCAATGAAGTAAATAGCCAAACCGCAGCCTCAAACAGCAATAGTGGTCAAAATACGGGCTTGTAAAGTTTATGACTAATTGCTGACGACTAGCTGACGACCAACTTATGCGAAAGCCGATATCAACCATGCCTCGGAAATGAAATTCTACAACGCTCCTACCTGGGGTTCAGGGTTTCCAACAGATTCAAGTTTGTTTCAGCAAATACAATCATAATTTGACAAGGGCAAATTGTTTAGCAGCAAATTGTTTTAGCAGCAAAACAAGCGTTTTTCTGACGAATAAGTCCATGAATTCAGAAGTATACAGAAGGGAGTGCTTCAGGATTTTATCCTTCGTTAAGTGCCACGATGGTTCAGTTACGTTTTGGCCAGATCCAGCCAGATTTTATAGAATCGGCTGACCATGACCATGAGTGAAGGTGCGAGAGAAAGGTAAAGGTAAAGCGAGAGACTTTCGATTGAGAGAATGGTTAACAAATACACTCATTTTAAAGTGTCCCGTTTCCAAATATAAATCTGTTCTACACAATGGCCCCACCTGCATCTGAAAGAGAGGAGTCAAACATGCGGGAAAGCTATGTAGGCTAAATCGCAGCTCATTTGAAAATATTCAAATGCTTAGGAAACTGATGAGCTTAGAACCGAGTTAAGTTAAGCTGATCAGACGACCCGGATTTTAGGGGATATTCCTAGATTTAGATGAATTGTGTCCCTAGGTTTAACAACTAGATAATAACAACGACTAACTAGTATGATTCTTTCAGCGTTTTTTGCCAGCCTTCTAATTCAAAACTTTCTAGCAAAACGATATTTGTATTCGATTCAAAGCTAGTTACTTTTCGTCTCCAATGACACTTCTAGATGTAGAGCAGATATTACAAAATGCTGAGGATGGCTCGATCTATACACATCTCGTAACATTCCATTCCATTTCATTTCATGTTTTCGGGTCTGGTTGGCGCTGGTATGCAGAGATCTGCATAATTTAAATTTACCATCGCAGCTCAAGGGAATAATATTGAAATCTCATGCCCAGACCGCCATCACCTAATGGTTTATATTTTTGTAGTAACGACAAACTATGCGGAACTAGACATCAGTGCTTCTATTTCTCATGAAATTTTACAGTGTGATGAAGTGAAAATTGAAATCGATAAAATGCGTAGCATCCAAATTTATCCCACTCAGATTTATCTGATGCTACTGCGGAACTTTCCTTACTCACACGTTCTCCTCCCTGTGTCGACACGTGAAGCCTAGAGTTCCACTTTCCCACCAGACAACCCGAGCGGTTTGCGCTCCAAGGTCACGTATTACTTCATCTATGTACTACACGCTACAAAGATAACACGTAAGTGTCAAGCTTTCCCTTTCACCGAGAATCTCCTTTACCAGTTCTTCATACGGCGGCCCGTTGCCACTTTTGATGGGAGGCGGTAGACAACGGTAATGATGATGCTGACGACGCTACCGCGCACTGTCCTCGTCGCCGCCAACCGACGACTGTGGCAATCATGGTGCGAAGCGGTGAGCACAACAAAAAAGGCAAAAGTAGAGAAAGGTCGTGTGTAAAAGTGGCTCATTCGCGACCAACCATCACCACTCTAGCCCCCTTGGAACGGTGATTTCTAGGTCTTGTCCTACAACCGTACACAACAAACGAGTCCCGGTGGTATGTCGTGCCAGCCTCCGAATGAATTGGTATGAATGGACGAATTGTTCGAACGGGTTCATTATGATTGCTCATATGCAGATGCGCCGACGGACCTCGACGGAGGAATTTGAACCGTGCAGTCGTTGCTATTGTTATTGTTGTTACTGCTGCCGCTGCTGTTTTGGTTTGCTGTTATGATGTAAACAAACCGGTTGTGTCAGAAGTGGCGAATATAAAGGTGAAAATAAAACACCAGTCCGGTACGGTATCGCCAGGCAGACAGAGTACATAGGCTGGTATTTCCTAGGCACGCACGAAAATTTCCGAGGCTTGCATCAACGTTGTGCGAAGCTTCCATGGTGCGATCGGCTTTAAAACGCCCAATTTTTAAACCAATTTCCAACCAATTTTTAAACATGCATAAATAATATTACGAAAAGGTAAACATTTAAAATTATTTTAATAATTTTGGTATATCTCATTTAGCTGAAGCGAGGGTGTAAAATATAGGTAATTAGCATCCATAATAATTGTGCTAGCAGTACAAGTGAAAGGCATCAGACTGTGATAAATCCTTGCAAGCTCCAACGCACTTCAGCGATTTGGTGTCAGTGATAAAGACCGAAACATGACTATTGATATTACAGTGTCATCAACATCTCGCCGACAACGGGGTGTGAAAAGGCCCAGTCTGTTTCTATCGGAAATGGGGAAATGGATACACTCCAGTGAGTAGCTGAACTTGACCCGGTTAGCTGTCGATAACTTACAACACATCCTATTGCGTCTGGCAGTAAAATAGACAGATGAACGTTTTGCGCATCTCGTCGAAATGCGGAAAATCGACGACTTATCGACACAAAAGCTAGAAGACGAATCTGTCAGCCGTGGTACAATCCTTCATCGATATTGATATATGGTAATAAATGCAAACACCACACGCAGCTATTTATTTACATCGACAAACACGATTCGATGTATGCGTCTGTTGGCTGTGGGAATCGGGTGAGGACACGGGGTGCGCGTTTAGCCACTGGAACTGGTTAGGGAACGGACGGTCACAACACCGGGCCGGCCGAGCAACACCGAGAAGAAAAGAGTACAGAGCGAAAAATTGCGCCAGCGAGATCATATTTGCAAGGAATTATGCAATACAGTGCGGGGTAATTGGTATCCTGCACTTTTCTGTCTGAACATGACTTGACTCACAGGCTAGACTTTGTTATATGATTTGAAGCAGTAGATGCAAGTGATTGAGTATTTGACTAGTCCAGTTCTGCCACTTATTCAACGTGCTTAACATAAATAGATGAACTTACCCGGAGCAAACTTCATGCCCATCCACACCGAAAATGGCATGCAGCCGTGGTGGATCACATGCAGTGTCGACACGTGTTGGTACTTTTTTCGCAGGATGAAGAACAATGTGTCGAAGAACTCGGTGAATTTGGAGATGTAGTACCACCAGCACGTTCGTGCCATCTGTCGATGGGGAAAGATATTATTCTAAGGCAATCTCCGCGTAAAATTCGCTCAAACTTACCCGCAAGGCAAGGGGATTATTGGAGTAGTCTACCGGTTGACACCTAAAGCTATAGTGGCCCCACCATCCACTCATTAAATACTGAAAAGAAAAAACCAAAAACAAATCATCGAAGCTTAGTTAAGAGGTATAAGAAACATTTGTTAAATAAATACAGATTGGGAATGTAATTTTTTTACTGTCATAAACCCTCTAGTGCCCAGGTTTGTTCTCAGTTTATACGAAATTTCAAAATTTCGCACGAAATAACTGTCTCAAATTACTGTAATAAATCAAACTAAGTATATGTTTAATCAGATAGATTATTATAGTCTAATCTAGGTATGAGTATATGTTACTCCCAACCTACCAACAGGACGGATTAGAGTGGTAGACAGGACGAAGCTAGTGCTATGATTCTATTGACTCTAGCAGTCTCTGCCAGGCTAGATTCGAACATATGACGACAAACTTGTTAAACCAGTACCTCTACTAAACTAAATGATCATAAAACAAAGTCGCAATTCAACTGATTAACGTATTTTAAATATTTTTGTATTATTCCTATTTTCTGAAAAGCGCACAAATAAATGTATGCTTTTTTGTAACCGTTCTACACATTTCATTGCAATCTTTAAAAAAATCCAAGAATGGCTACATTTGTACTTTATAAAATCCCTTAATGACATCATCCTCATGCCAACAGAGAGTTTCAGCAATTCGGTTTCATAAAAAGAATTAAACCGAAAAGAATCGCGTTAAATCGAGCGGCAACATGGAGCCTTCGGCGATAGCGATAGAGAACAGCGCATCACGTGTCAGGAATCGGTAAGCATTATACATGAGGCATGTAATTTGATTACCTCATTGGTTTGCCGTAATTTTCAAACGTACCAAAGCGCATTCGGTAGAAAATTACAGCCTATGAACCTTCCGCTTAGCCGGGGAGAGGGAAAGGACTATAGGTTTTTTTTTACCCGCGCGCACTCTTTCGACGGCCGGCCCCTCAGCCAGTAAGCAATTTTCAGCAACATGCAACCGGCCGCACCGATCGCAATAGAGTGCGAACTAAGAACAAAGAGTGCAAAGTAGTGGATAAAATTTCCTATAGTTATGATAAAACGTGATCACATAGACTCACCTCGTAAAATATCCACGTGCTAAAGACAGTCTGAAATAGATTATAAACAACTAGAAAATTTCGAAGATCCAACGGCTTTCGGTTCTCCATCAGTTTAGGTGCTAGCGATTTACTGAAATATGCGTAGAATAAGCACAGTCCGAGTGTAGGTAACGGCGAGGACATCATAGGCCAGTCTGCTACGCGGGGATCTAGTGAGAGAAAAAGTGGGGAAAAAACAACCGATTAGTGAGGCAACTGAACAACTCGGAAAACCCTCAGTCGCCGTCCGTTCAAGTTCACGATCAATAGCGCCAAGACAACCGTGAGTTTTCCTTTCCCGCTTACATTAGTCGCGGACAAATTGCTACCGCACGCTTAAACTGAATAATAGCGAGAAAGAAAAAGTTTACCTATCCGAGGTTAAACGCGACGCAATGCGCGCTATCGTTCGTATATTTCGACATCACATTAGCATTTGAGCATTGATACAATTTGGGCTATTCTGCGTATTTAATTTGATTATGAATCTGATAATACATAGCTACACACTGCGATTGAGGAATTCACCAACGGCAAGTTTTAGCCAATATTGAACCATTGTCCCTCCCTCAGGGGGGCGCAAATGAGAGTTTATGACTGGTTTTATTTCACCCACCGCAGCAGCAATGCACCGCCGTGCGCTTTGTATGCTAATATGTAGCAGACTACTACAAATTTGTATGCAATTTTGCGTCGATGTTATTGCTACTGTTTTCCCCCTCTTGTTTATGCCGCCAAGTTGACTGTGGCTATGTGTTGTCTGTCGTGTTTTGCTTCAATTCTCTAATTAATAATTCAAAGTGACGATGATTGCGAGCAACCGTTCGAAATCGGTCAGGTGATCGGAGGCAGTTGACTTTTTTTTCTGTTGGGTGCTTCTGCTACTTTGGGCGTAACGTTTTCGAAAGGAAATCCTACAATTGCCGATCGTAAAAGGCCTGTGTCGTGCGCAATGAAAGTAACTGCGCTCTAGCTTCGTGCACACATTTGGCGCTGTACTGACATTCTTGGAATGCGGAAATGTGAAAGTGTTACTATCCAGTCATTTAAAGTTTCAATTGGCGTCAGAGTTCAAAGATATTTGACTTGGAAGTTTATCAAATTGAATGCATAGCGTAATAGTGCGCCTTACTTAATTCGACGGAAGGAATAAAAAATACTTGGCTTTACCAGCCGAGAGCCGGGGTGGCTCTTACCGTATCAAGTATTCTGCTCCATTGTACAAGGTTTTGGGCTACTCGTCGCTAATTCGTTGCGCGTCTCGACACACGCCTGGTCGAGCCATCTAGCACGTTGGGCTCCCTATATACCTAGTGCCGATGGGGTTCTTGAAGAGAACGGATTTTACTGCACAGTCGTCCGGCATCCGTGCGTCGTGGCTGGCCCACCGTAGTCTCCCAACTTTCGCCAGGTGTACGATGGGAATCTCTCCAAGCAGTGCCTGTAGCTCGTGATTCATACACCTCCGCCACTCTCCGCTTTCCGTTTGTAGTCCGCCAAAACTAGTCCGCAACAGCTTTCGTTCAAATACGGCAAGTGCACGTGTGTCTTCCGTGAGCAAAGTCACTGTCTTAAGTCCGAATAGGACTACCGGTCTGATTAGCGTTTGGTAAATCGTTAGCTTTGTGCAGCGGTTTATGCTCCTAGATCGAAGCGTCTTGCGGAGGGAAAAGTAGGTTCGATTTCCAGCTTGAATGCGTCGTTGGATATCCTTACTCGTATTATTGTCGGCGGTGACCAGAGATCCCAAATATACGAACTCATCAACCACTTCCAGTTCATCACCGTCAATAGTTACTGTCCGTAAGAAGCAAACGTTGCTTTCTCTGCAGCCTCTTCCTGGCATATATTTGGTTTTCGACGCATTAATTTGTAGCCCTATCCTCCAAGCCTCCACTTTTAGTCTGGCGTAGATTGTCTTCGCCGTCATAAGCTTTCTAGCAATGATGTTGACACCACAATAGATCAGAATAATGGTCGCTGTGATACGTCCCCAACACGGGGAAAAATGATGTCGAGGTCGTCTGCAACGGCTATGAGTTGCCCAATCGTCTGCAAAGGAGTTGCGATGTCCGCTCGCCGGATGACACCTTCAATAGCGATATTGAATAACTTACAGGACAGTCCATTCCCTCGCAGCAACCCTCCGCGCGATTCGAAAGTACTCGAGAGTGGCCCCGAAACACGCACGCAGCACATCACTCGCTCCAGGGTAGCTTTGATCAGCCGCGCCAGTTTGTCCGGAAAACCGTTCTCGTGTATTATCTGCCGCAGCTGTTCGCGTTCAACTGTATCGTATGCTGCTCTGAAATCCACGAAAATATGTTGCGTGGGCACGTTGTACGCCCGACATTTCTGGAGGATTTGTCGGAGAGTAAAAATATGATCCGTTGTAGCACAGGCTCCACAAAGCCCGCCTGATACTGCCCCAATAATTCTCTTGGTATTGGGGATAGATGACGCAACAAAATCTGGAAGAGCACCTTGTGGGCGACGTTGATCAACGTGATGCCGTGGTAATTACAGCAATCTAGTCGGTCGCCCTTTTTGTAGATGAGACAGACTACACCTTCCATCCACTCCTCATCCCAAATCCTTGAAATTATCAAATGAAGTGCCGTTGCTTGCGGTTCTGGGCCATTTTTGTAGAGTTCTGCCGGGAGTCGGTCCTTTCCGACCTTATTCTTCAGCTCACGAATTTCTCGTCGGATCTCTTCGAGATCGGGAACCGGTACACTGTTGTCGTTTGTAGGCACTTCAAGGTTAACTTCCGTTGCGTCTCCTGCTATATCGCCATTGAGGTGCTCATCGAAAAACTGATGCCACCTATGGACCAACTCGCTCTCGTTTGTGATTAGATTCCCTCTCTCGTCCATACACACATGTCAGGTCATCTCTCTCTCTTCTCTCTCTCTCTCTCTCTCTCACACACACACACACACACACACACACACACACACACACACACACACACACACACACACACACACACACACACACACACACACACACACACACAGTACCTCTCTTTCGCTTTCGTTTTCTCTCACTTCTCTCGAACTTTCTTTCCCCATCTCTCTCTCACTTTCTCGGTCCATCTCTGCTCTGGCGGGAAAGAGCGGAAAATTAGGAGGGAGGGTCAATGAGGCAACGCTTAAGAAGTTGCGTATCGCTCCTTTTTATCCACAATAAATGGAGCTAATTAGCTTCCTGTGGTCCCTGTCGTTAATTGTAAAAAAAACTACCGTCATAAAAAAAATGGTACCTATTTCCAGACTACTCTTTCTGGATATCTTACTGGGTAGTCATCTGTTAAGCCTAGGAGTGCTCGTGCTCCTAGCTTCGTTGCTCGCTGTTTGTATCGCTCCTCAACAGCGATGTTCAAAATCATGCAGGACAGGCCATTCGATTCCCGTATCTCAACCCTCACCGCATCTCGAAGGGACTTGATGTGCACGAAATACATCCAGTGTAGCTCTTTTCGTGCATTATTGGCTATAGTTCGTCTCGATCGACTGTATCGTATGCTGCTTTGAAGTCAAAAATGATATGACACGTGGGCACGTCGTACTCATTTCTGACATTTCTGTCGGATGATAAAAATTTGGTCCGTAAGCGGGTTTCTTGCCTGAAAATTCCCTACAAAACCTTGTGTTATCGATGATAGCTGGCGTAGCAGGATGAGGATGGGTGAGGCAGTGTTTACCACGTTATACAGTCGAGTCAAACATCCTTTTTGTGTCGAGCCAAACATCCTTTTTGTACAATTCCTTCCATCATTCAGCGTACTCCGATAGCTCGTTCTCTCAAATCTTGGGAATAACTCAGTGTAGCCGTTGCTAACGTTTCGGTCTGTTGTTGTTTATGAATGCTCATAAAGCTCTGTTGGCAAGCGGTCCGTACCGATGGCATTGTTGGTCTCCCGCAACCTGATTTCTCGTATGACCTATTGGGGAATAGGTACATTACTAACTTCAATGGGCAAACTTCTGCAGCTTTGCCTTTGTAGTGTTCACCTGTAGACCATCTCGCGCTCGTTTGTAAGCAGATTCCTTCCCTAAAAATGTCAGGTTTTAGTGTTTAGCCCTCACGAGATTGTTTCACCTCCTTGCGTGTCATAAGCTCGGAATAGTCGTTCTAATATATCTTCTAATAGGTTCCTTGCGAGTCGGTTTTTGATCAAGTTTTCCCTAGTGATATGCTCAAATAATTTTTCCAAGCCATTTTTTCTCCATTGCTTGTTGGCATTCTCCATTAAACCAGATATTTCGTATATTCCGGGGCTCTTAACTAATCCATTTTACAAAAAACTTCAGTTTACAAAAAACTTTCGATTTTATATTGGAAGTAAAGTTTAAAAAACTACTTGAGAGGATCTGCATCAATCCAAAATATACTAAATTTTGCGTTTTAGTCAAACTTTAGTTTTATTTCACTAAATATTTATGGTCGAAAATGTACATTTCGATCATCTTTAGGGACCAATGAAGTGTTCGTCGCTCTATGTCTTGAGTAAGGACTAATTTCTAAACCAACACAAGAACATATAGTTTCCACACGAAGTGATCTATTTATATAAAGAATAATCTCACTCATTGTTTCAAGTTTCAAGCTTAATCATAAATCACAATAGTAACAATTATCATCCGCCATTACATCCCGAAACAAATATCAAACAAATATCTTCTCTCTCGAATATTTGATGAAAAATATCCAGTATTTATTGAATACTGCAAATCGCTTAATTGTTCGAATGCTTTAAAGCGTCTTACAGTATTTTTCTGTTGTCTGTGATTACTGCACTTAAACTAACAAACCCATTAATTCAATTAGAAATAATATATCACATGCTCAAGCTATTGGTTTCAATTCTCAATTTCAAATTTGATTGTTTTTTTCGAGTAAGAATTAATTTGTAACTTTGTTATTTAGCAAGATATTGAGAATTTTTGAGAAACGGTATTCCACGAAAATTCATAAAAATTAGTCCAGTAATATTCTTCTTTTCATTACATTTAGCGAAAGCATTTCTCAATCTAAACAACAGTCAAGGATATGACCTACTTACCACTTTTATTGTCCATTAGGTCTCTGTACCAGTCATATATCTCTGTAAATATGAACGCCATTGTTGTGTGACCTGCAAAAAATGCAACAGAAGTGCAACAATTAGTAAACTTGTTAGCCTGACGGTAAATAGCAAATGAAATACGAAAACAAAGCAATGACGATTGAAAAACCCACCCACAAAGTAAGCAGCGATGTGTCTGGCCGACAGCTCAATTGTAGCAATCAACTTCGACCGGGAGCTGATTGGTAACCATAAACATAAAGAAAGAAAGAGAGAGAGGAGAGAGAGGGTGCCGTAATAGTGCCAATATCAGCACAGAGTAGGTGATGAAGCAGAAATGCACCGCGCAGTTCGCGATCAATCAGTCGGTAATACCCCACCAAACGCAACCAGCAGACACTCGTCCTCGTAAGCTACAGTCAGTAGTACATACCAAGTTTACACCGTCATGCGTTTCCGCATCAATCCACCATAGTCTAAGCATCGTGCGGACAGCATGACGATCAGTAGGTCGAGTCGTCACTCTTTTGACTTGTAATTCATGGTTTTTGGGGTACGTTGTTACCGTCTATCTATATTCGCATGATCATGTTCACGCTTTCCGTTTTTTGTGATTTTTTCTTGCCTACGTTCATACAGCCTCCCACCGGCTTCTACGACCACTAGAGCAATCTACCGTTTACCGAAACGTGACCTTCACGTGAGTTTTTTCCGAATCCATCTGTCGCTGTTACAGACTATCGTTTCTAACAAAACACCGCCCGCCCGACGCATGCGAGAGGTAGATTTGTCGCTAATTTTCAACGCCCTCTTTCTCTGTGTTTTTCGTCATGCTCGGCCCGCTAATGGGTCATGATCATGATCACCGCTGAGTTTCTGTGCGGCGGAAGCATAAATAAGATCCGCGTTGTAGTGTATTTATCCATATTTGAACGCTGCAGAAGATGTTCAATAAAAGAGGGATTTTCCGACGTTGATGTCATTTTGCCATAATGTACTATGGGAAAAAACAAGCCAAAAAATAGACGCAATTGGGATACGGCCTACAGGCTGATGAAATATGAATAATCTTATGTGAAATTTTTCGGAGAATCGCGTGGTGCCCACCGCTTTCCTGTTTGTCATCGGTAAGTGTCCATTTTTACTAATTTTCTCATATTTTTAACATGTTTTTTACACTTATTGGACTATACCAAGCAAGATTTTGAGAAAATAAAACTTAAAAACCTAATATAATTTCGTGTAAAAAAAGTCCGCAGAATCGAATAGGGTTCATACCATTTAGTTTAGAGCACATCAATTTTTTTGGTTGACTTCTCGGTACCAAACCGATCATACCAAACGGGAATCAGCACTGGGAGTTGATAAGAGGGGTTCATAGCAGGAGGGGGAGGGGAGGCCATAACTCCGAAATGCCTGGACGGTTCTTCACCAAACTTGGTATACATGTTCCTTGACATAAGGAAATTAGCGCGGAAGGCTTGGTGAGTCGAGGAGAGGTCATAACAGGGGGAGGCCATAACTCCGAAACGCCTGGACGATTCTTCATCAAATTTGGCAATTGGCACATATGTTCCTTGACATTAGGTAATCAGTACTGGGAAGTTGACAAAAGGGGGGAATCTCTAACAAGCGGGGAGAGATCAGATTTTGAGAAAAAAGGGAGGTTCCACCGAGGAGGAATATATGGTAAATAAACCTTTGTTTCATTTCCATTATAGCGATTTTCATTGAGCAAACCGATGCATAATTAGCGTGACGTGACAGAAGAGGGAGCTGACTGGGAAGAACCGACATGTACGGGGACGAGGACCGTGAGTATGAATGTATGTTCCGGCATAGTTCCGAAACTTCTGGACTGTTCTTCATGAAACGTCGTTTGACTGAAGTTTTTGGAGCGTTTGTCGTTTGTCAAACACATGTTTTTTGGCATAAAAGAATCAGCACCGGGGGGTTGATAAAAGAGGAAGACGATCTCTTACAAGGGGAGAGAAAGGTTGAAATGAGTAAAGGGGTGCGTTTCTCTTGCATTTGGAACGATAGCAGTTGTACAAATTGTTTTATTTCTAAAAGGGGGAATAGGGTGGACATTAAAATGTTAAAAAGGCTTTGCGTTAGTTTACAGGAAGTACCGAGAAGAAGACAGATTTACGAGTGGTTGGGGGACAACGTGAGAGGAACTGACAAAGGGAGTATACATATTCAAAGGAAAAAAAAGGTTTTGTTTCTTGCATTATGAGAGTTTTTTTTAACAAGACAGATGTAGTAATGGCTGAGTGACAAAGGGGCCCGAGTGAGGTCGAGCAATCAGCTAGTGCTAAATAATAGTGATAAACTAACTAATTACATTTAGTTTTTTACTCCCCTAGGAAGGTAAAGTGAACACAGAATCCAGACCTTTTGAAACAACTCTGGAGTTCCTCAAGGAAGCAACTTTACACTCATGGCTTTTTTGGTTTTTGTTTCATTGAACACAAACATCCAACCAGATAACTCACGAAAACTTTAGACAATTTTTTTATTGAAAATTGTTTTTCGGCGAACAACTAGATAAATATGTTCTGCGCGTTTTGAGGTAATTGACTAGAAAGAAGAGTTCAACATTTTCCACAGACTTATCTTGAGACTTGTTTGCGATTAACATGATTGCGTTTTTGATCGCGTTTCAGATTGATTCAGATTCAGATCCACTCAGTAATTACACCACAATTTGGTAGCTGTTGTACTTTTAACTCTGTGCATTAAGTAACAAGTATTTTTACGTATAATATTTTACATTTGTAAAACTTTAATGGAAAGTAAAAAATAAACAACTTAGAGAAATTAATAGTGGAATTCAATCGTGAAAATGTTTGCTTTAATTTCAATATTCGTATTCCGTCAATTCGCAGTAGACTTATGCCAACAGTTATATGATTTATATTTTATTTGATTTCAATATTTATTCTACTTGAACTTAGGAAAACCATTATCTTTTTTTCAAATGATTTCGAACTCAAACTTATACACTTTTCTTCAATTCCCCATAGAAATCCGATTACTTCGTCATACAATTAACTGTTACCATAATACTACCGGATGCATTCCGAAGGACGCAACGAATTCCTCGCTCATTGACGTATATTCCATTCACACACACTCCTTACACGCTCGGTGTCCGTTTGTGGTTTCCACCGCCAGAGGCAGGCAAACTAGGTCGAGGGGTCACCATGGCACGCAGGCAGACAAAAAAAAGGCATATATTTCCCTTTATCACAATAATTTAAACGATCTCGTTGAGTGCGCGATTAAGTCTGTCCGGCCGATAACCGTCCGGTCTATCACCGATCACAAGCCAATGAGTGCCAGCCAACTGCCCGGCGCACCCCAATCGAAGGTGGACGAATCTCCTTAGTAAGTAGCGAGACCCCGTAACGTGATATAGGGACCAAGAGCGCACACGTTCGCACGGCAATCGGACTCCGCGCATACCAAACGATGGCTGCACATACTCGCCTGGCCGATTGACGGACTTAATGTTACATCATTGCACCCCTCGCTAGCTTCAGCGTCAACATACTGTCGTCGGGTTTTCCTTCGATAGCAACAGGTCGGCACACCGTTGTCAGTGGGCGACTGATGATGACAGTAATGCGAAATCACACACACACTTACACCTTCGCATGCCGCCGGTTAAGCTAGCAAAGCTAGGTGAGGATTGGTTGATCAGTAATCTTGATTTTCGCATCACCGTTTTGTAAAATGCAACAAGGGGACGCATTAGGCAGTTCAAGTTTTGATTCTCTACTTCCGGTTACAGGAGTAGGTTTCATCGCGGTAAAGTCGTAATATTAAGTGACCCAGGTGGTGGCCAACACGCTTAACACGATAAATTAAATCACTATAAATGTATGTTAAAAAAAATAGACGCTCGATTCTGTTTACTTATTTTGGAACGGTGCTATGTTCTAGTTTATCATTTGTGAAAGGCAAAAAACAATCAACCTGCTTCATCTACTAAAATTCCAAGGCTTTTATTTAGTTATGCGAGTATAGATTGGTAGCTTCGTGAATTTATGCTTAATTTTACAACTCAATTACCATTACGTCTCGAACCATCCTTGATATTTTAACTTCATCCTTATACCGATAAACCGCTGGTTGCCAAACTATGTAAAAGATGGAATTTTACATCTTCCGAGTCTAGTCTGCAGTGACGTTTTCTCGTTGTTCAGCAGCTCTTTCACAAGCGTTCAGTAACATCATCGACATGTTCGTTATACCAACCAGCCTTGTTGTTACTGCTGTTTTTGCAGTGACTATGACTGGGTGACAATTCTATGATAAAGAGATCCCGCACATGACTCTCCCTCTTAACATGGATAGCATCGAGACGTGACGATACGAAGATATACTGTACCTGATGTTGAAGTCAGACAACCAACAAAAAAGTGGGTCACGACGTGACACTTGGTCAGCGGAGGTGGCGTCCGTGTCTTGATAAATACATTCTATGAACAATATTTGTATCTCGTCACGCCATTTTAAAAACATTCATGGTACATGGTTCGCAAAAAAAACTGAACAAATCCATTTACAATTCTCATCCATACGCATCTCAAAATTCGACATCTGCAATGCTTGAATGCAGACTTCAAAAATTAAGTGTAATTTTGGAATGCCTGGATCAAGAATTGAAATCAGGAAATTAGATTTTTTTTGAACTAGAATTTTTCGTAATTTTCCCACTGGCCTTAATGTAGTTGATGTGTAAGTTTTAGTACAAAATAGAACATTCTTCAAAATTGGGACTGTAAATATCTAAGCTTATAGGAAAATCTAATTTCCAAAAGTTTTTGAAGGAGTTCCAGTTAGGTATTGGATAATTTTTCTTGAATATGTGTTCAAATATTTTGTACCTATTTGAAAAGAAGGCGCAAGTCTTGAGCAACATGTGAAAAGGGCTTATGTGGCAAATGGGAGATACTCTTCGTGTCTTCTTTCTCACTCCTATCAAGGATGGTCCGAACTCAATTTTGATACATTTGATAGTACCGTCTTAGCCGGAAAAAAATTGACAAAATTATATATAGGTAAGGGGACAATTTTGCTGAATAAAGTTTTACTTTAGCATAGTTCTTCTAACATTTCTTTGTACTTTTTCACCACCGCCGGATATTTTTTTTTCTGAATTACGATGCATCCATGGCTCATTATGACTCACAGATCCTAAAGCTGATTTTGGTCGTATTGACCACCTTCGGAACCTAAACGACTTAAAAGTTTTATCAATTTCATACCATGATTTCACTATTTCACTCACTACCAATATGCTTTACTTACAGCTGAAACTAGAACTAGAACTAGTGCGAACAAGTCACGAACACTCTCTCTCATCCAGGATTTGTTGTCCGAAAGTCCCGAAAGATAGAGGGCCCAATATTTGTGTTTAGAACTAACATAAGACGAGTTACAGACTACAGATATCAATTCCCTGGCTTCACCATAGTGGCAAATCTGTATACATATATAATAGTGAACGTAAATATGTTTGCATGTATGTTTCGCCATAACTCCAGAACGGCTTGACCGTTCTTCACCAAACTTGGCGCTTATTCTTTGACATAAGTAAATCAGCGCTGGGAGGTTGACCAAAGAGAGGGTGGTCCCTAGCAAACAAGTGGGGGAGGGATTGGAAATAACTAAAGGAATTGTGTTAGAGAGCAAGCAGATGTATATTTGGCTAGATGACGGCGAGAGCCAACATGGGAGGTCTCGAGGAACGTGAGTTGGGGGTATTCGTGTATGGCCGGACAGGCTTCTATGCCCGGACACTGGCGATTTCTCAAAAGCAAAAAAATGTTAAAAATAATTGCAAAGAATGAAATTATAGTAAGGTACCCCGGGGCAAGTGGGACCTAAAAAATGCATAGTTTGGGTTTATTCCACTGTGGTATCTATACCTATGATTATTTTAAAATTCTTTCAGCACAGAAACTCTTCAGTGGTACCACTTCGAAGGATTAATTACGAAAAAGGCCTATCAATTTACATGAAATGAATCTGGAGAATTTTCAAAATTATGGCGATAGGCCTCACTTGCCTCATTTACCGGGGCAAGTGGGACCTATATTCAAATTTGATTAAAAAGCATAAAATAACAGAAAATTATGTAAGTTAATATACAGAAATGTTAAAGCATTGCAAGAAGCAACCAAAAACAATATTTGTACGAATGGTTCATTCAAAAATAGCGTAACAAAATCAGATCACAATGGGCCACTTTATAATTTATATAAAACACAGATCGTGAGCAATTACGCTGCAAAGCATTATTGCAATGAAATGAAATTCTTGCGAGACGTAATTTAGCATTAACCATTGTTTAATAGCTCGAAAATACGATTATGATCTGTTTGTTCTACCATGCCCAATTCGGTAGAGCTACTCATAAGAGATAGTTACGCTATAATAACTGCAACACTTTATTGTTTCAATTCTAGTTGCAGATTTGCTTAATTATATCAATTTTGCCTTTCCTAATTCAATTAACATCGTTTAGGTGTAACCAAAATGTAACCAAACTGTTTGTTCCAACATAAGCTGTGCTAATGAGCTTCTTTTTTGGGCCCCTTGGTTTAGTCCTTTTCGGTTTTATTTTAAAGCTTTACTGATATAAATATTATGTAATTGAACTGAAAATGTTCGGTATTACATCTTAAAAATGTATTAAAACAGGAAGTTTTGTGCTGAAGCACTTTATTTTTAATAGGTCCCACTTGCCCCAGGTGCTTTGAAGTGCCAACCTTATTTCGACCCATTTTTTAACGCCGTTTGTCAAATTAAACAACTAATATTCGGGTGTAAATCACTTATTATGTTTACCTACTGTCAGAAAAACATGAACTATTACGTAAAGCCTGTGGCCAAAATATCATTTATAGAAAGGTGGCGTCAAACTTACAACGCAAATTGAAAATAACGCCCAAATTTAAAGTCCAATTTTGGTGTTTGGAGTGCCTGTTATAAATAATCTATAATGTTAATACATGCGTTTGAGTTGTATCTTTCATTTCTAGAAAGGTTCGGTTGAAGAAAATGCGGTTGAAGAGAGTTAGGAGCTCCGTTCCCACTTACCCCTTATTCCCACTTGCCGCGGGGTACCTTACTTGAAAGGTACTATTGTTCTATTTTTCCAAATATCTTTATCATTTCTTGTTTTTGAGAAATCGCTAGTGTCCGGGCATAGAGGCCTGTCCAGCCATACACGACTTCCCCCTATGTGTATATTCCGCCAAAACTCATAGGAACGCGGCCTTTCCCCAACCCGCGCTGAGAATCGCGGCTAACACGCTGACAGACGAACAACGTCACGTGTAGTACCTTGCAAGTCGTAAGGGCCTGCATAGTGTCGTCGTCCTTAAACTTCTCGGTCGGTGGTTATCTACAGCAGACGGAGGAAGAGGCACAATTTGTGTCTAAAACCTAACCAGACGCGTCGCTTTCTTAATAAGTGGGTTCTGCAGTCTCCTTTTGTCTAGCGCCTCTATGGTTCAAAAGTACAAGTACCTGCGAGCCACATTCCCTGGCGGGTGTTATGGGTTCGAATCCGGTCATAATCTCAGATTACAGCTTGGTTCGACCCATGCACCTTCCAGCATTGGACAAAAGGTAGGATTCAAACCGACTACTTGTTAAGCGTAGCTACCAATACCCCTCCCCCCCATCATCACCTTTACGCTCTTTCCCCTCCTTCACCAAAAAAATTCATTTCTTTCCCCTACCGTCCCTTCATCAATTGTAGAACCATCGTTTCAAAAAAATATTAATAAATATGTATGACCGCATTTCAAGCTCAACACTAAAAACACGATATTAGTCGAAAACTTTTCGTTCAATTTACCTATTGAAGCAAATTAAAGAACAACCACGTTACTGCAATGCACGCACACGTTGACAAATAGGTTTATAACTTTGCAGAACACCACAAGCAATATGCGTAAGTTGTTCAATCCTAAACATGAACGAGTTAATGACAAAATTTTGCGAATAGTGCATGCTAACCGAGCGCCATTTTCAAATCCCCTTCGTACCAACATATTGTTCCTGGTGCTAGTATCAATAATCAGCTCCAGGAATAATGTGTTGGTCTGCCTGTTCATTGATATCTCTAAAGCATCGTTCAAACGTCGTGTTGAACGTTTTGCTCTTCAGCTTCGTAACTAAACTAAATTCGTATTGCATATGCGTCGGTGCAAACGAAATCATGAAACAATGATGCAAATAATTTTTTCGGGCTGACTTTATTGCTTGTCCTATGAACAGGTTGAACATGCGGACGAGTCGCCACTGCTTACGTTTAGTTTTATTATACTTGACATGGCCTAAATCAAAATTAAACATTTTATACCGTAGTCTGCTCTGAATGTTGGAGCAAATATCGTTAATTTTCATTACTAGCGTAGCCGCTTAGGGAAAATGTTCAACGTTAACCATTCTACGATTAAACATAACTCAAAGGGCCGAATGGGTTACAAGGCCAGCAATATCAAAATTAATTTTATGAAAGATCAGGTTGTTTATACAATAAAATCGTCGATCAGCGCTCTGATAGATTAATGACTATTATCATCAGTAATGTTTTTACTGATTATATCTACTGCAATCTCGGCTAGTATTCAATTGCTTAACAGCCCATTAAGTTAGCTGCAAAACTGAAAGTGAAAACTAATACTGATATCTATCAACATAGCTATTCTATTCATTGCCATCGTTAAGTAAGCAGTATTCTTTTACACTACTCACGATGAAATATATTTCTTCAGGCTTGTTCTGCTAGAATCAAGCAGCAAACAAGATCTATACTTCATGAGAATAGTTTTCTACTCTGATTAACAAAAAGTGACCACAATGCCTTGATCACTAAAGCACGATTCGAAATGAATATTATATAGATTTCAAAGTTACAATTGATAAATGTGCTAAACTGAGAAGGTTCGTCGCCTCAAAGAATTGGAGTCCTTTATGAAAACGGTTTGTGGTAGAAGCTTGAAACCAGAACTATACCTTTATGAGGCAAAGCCACAACCTGCAAGTTTAACTGACAGAGCACGGAAACAAGTAAAGATATAGTTTACCGACTGTGTCGAACATATTTACCGGGCGAGGTCACTTGAAGCTCGCGGCATCAGCAATTCAATTATGTCACTTCGACACCAAACAAGCAAGCATTCAACCACCCGGCGAACCAGGTATCGTCGACCGTATTCCACGGCGTTATGTTAGGTTTCGGTTGTACTCCGCTTTCAACGTGTTCCTGCTTCTGCCCGGTACATATCGGCAGACACACCGTGCACTCTGAATTCCCTCCCCGTATCAATCGTTGTTGGTTGCAAAGCGGTAAACTCTCACTTTGCAACGCGCCACTTCAGGTACGTTGTTGGTGGCTTGGCTCTGTACGGTAAACTGGTGCGCGTCTCGGAAACGATCGTAATTAACTGCAGCCGCATCTCGATGGCTTGTACCCGGAAGGGTAACCGGGTACATGGGTCGGTCCTATGGGTTCTACACGCAGTGGTTTGTGGAATGTTTAGTGGAAATTTAGTTACATTGCCGATAGCCTAGGCTGTTTAGGTGATTTTGTTTTTCTCTGACAGGACAAATACTGGATCAGTTACTATACTATACGGTAGTGCTAGAGAATTGTGGTACAAGGCTGTACATATGTATGTGCAGAGCCTGCGAAAAATGTTTCGTAACTAAGTGCGTACTCTTTTCAACGTTCCCGCAAATGAATTAAACGAAGAATTGGGTCCTATTTTCAACCTGTTTTGTAACGTATCGGACGGTACCGATTAGACACTAGATGGTTGTCGCAACAAAGTAGAAAGACTGATTCGCTACTGAAGAGTGAACATTTTTTGCAATCAAAAAAGGAATGCAGCCATGCAATTAAACGAAGACGGGCGTGAGCCACACTGTAATGGACGTGCAAGCGGCCCACCGGCACCGGCAGCAAATGAAAGAGTATCGAGGAATGGCTGGTATTGACACGTCATTATTGATTGCAAATTCACACGTGAATTTCGAAAACATAACATTTATTTTTATTCGACCAACCATGCAGAAAAGTTTATGAATAAAATCTGAACACCTCAGCTGCTGCTAGATTTTTAGCAGTTAGCATTCGTACCTAGCAATTGGTTACAATAATTATCACCGATCAGCACTAGAATTCACTACAAAGGTTATTCGGATAGCTTTTAAAAACTAGGTTGGTTAATTTACACCAATCTCATTCCAATTTATTCCAACTTTAAACCCGGGAAAACACGACACAACACTTATGGTTCTTACAAAAAATTAAAAATACCTTTCACGCTAATCGATTTCGAGTTTCGACCGCGATCGACCACCGCTCCGCAGATGGGTTGGATCAAACCCAAAACCAGTTAGCGTAAAAGGTACTTTTAATTTTTTGTAAGGAATCATTTTATAAGTTTTGAAACCCTCCAACATTTTGAAGTTTTTGAATATCAAACATCGGTAAATTCCCGAATTGGCATGTGAACAAGCAAGGACTGTTTTTCTTTTCTTGAAAATTAAGTGGCGTGAATTTCTAATAAAACCTAAGTCAAGTCCAATTCAAGTTTGCTTACCGTTGTTAACGAAAAGGTCGAAGGTACATGGTGTCTTCACGCATTTTTCGAGTACACCAACGACGCTAAACGGTGTTAATGCAATAAATTTTCTATCCCACTTCCTGCAGTATTAATTAACCGATCGAATGACTCTAATTCAGGGCATCACTCCGTAGGCCTACCCCAGTTTGGTCATTCAATTAACTAATAGATTAAAATCTTCCGTTTCTAATACAATCAATTATACGTTTACCGGTATTAAACCTAGCTAAATAACAGATGCAGTTCGATTATACAACTTGAATTTTTTACAAAAAGTTTGACTTTAATAATCGTCTTAAATGAACATTTTGTGTAATTTTCCTTCATTTTTTTGAATCATTCTATTGAGCAGCATGTATTAAAAACTACGCAGAAATTTTCCAGCTTCCTAATCTTAGCTTAGAGCTCAGTTAATGCACACCACTTGAAAATTTTAATGACGATAGTTGAACTTCGAGGGCTTTGTAAAACCTTGAAGCCATCACCAACAAAGATTAAACCACACGACTAGGTTTGTAGATGTTGACCGCAAAAACGACCATTCCACTCCACTCAAGATCTCATGCAATTATGCATTTGGTCAAGCAAACTTACTCACAGCTCACTGAATATCTCAACCGAGCACTACCAGTTCCGGAACAAGTGCAAAATGACGCCGCAGGATGAATTTGCGCAAATTGTGCCCTCTACACAACCTCTCCTGCGTTTTCGATGTTAACAAAAAAAATCTCGATCGATAGTTTGTTCTGATGATTTTTTTCCCGAGAACCAGCACTTACGGTATTGGAACCTTTTCGTTCGCTGTTTCTTTGCTATTGTATTTATTAAAGCGGTGTATTGCCATTTGCGTACGCAAACGTGACACCAAGTGTAAATCATTTTCGCTTACTCGAGAAGGTAAACATCCTTCAGACGAGATTTTCCCCTTCGGCGTATTAGAACATTAAGCAAGCCAAGCAATGTTTGACGACGATTGGTTTGCTTTGAGCGCAGATAAACATCTGCCGCACCGACATTGGCTCAATGGATGACGTTCGGGTAGATACCTGTTTGTTGGCGGTCCAATCGATTTTTTTTATCACAAAGCCACCTCTCGATGGTGTCACGTTGCTCGTAACACGTGTTCGACAATGATGCTGACCGGATACTTGCCGAAAACTGGTTACCTAAATTTGTATAGAAGTTCAATGGCCCGCCCGCCGTGACACTGAAAGCTAGCTAAATTTGAGCGACACTTTGGTTCTTTGATCGGCTAAGATGAAGCAAAATGATCGTGAATATGGCTGATATTCTAGAATGCAAAATTTATTCCAATTGAACAGAAGCCGCTCATGCAGGAACGAAAATCAGAAATGCAACCATCGGATCGGCTTGTTTTTTGATTGAAACTGCAATTCATTGTTGTTGCCGCTAGAAGTGGCCTTCTCGGAAACATTAGAGCTGTGATTGGTTATCCCGACAGAGCAAAGCTTGGGCTGCTCGGTGTTTGTTGCTAACCTAATTAGCATATCAGCCATTCCACCGTGCTAATACATATGGTTAGCTACAAGTTGATGAATGAAACCGAACAGGTTTGCTTTCGTTCAATGATAAGACTATGACGATTCCGGGTAGAATTCTCAAGCTTCCAGCAGGGCCCGAGCCGTTCTGCCAAGGTCAGAGTATTCTAAATTCCAGCTTCGGGATCGAATCTTTCAACATAAAAACTACAACGAATTGCCTTCTTCGCGTTGTGAGTGTTTGTGGACAAATCCGTTACCCTACCTATCATGCGGATAGACAGCGTCGTAGCTTTTTATTCCAAAAATCGCTATGGTTGGAATGTTTTTTATACCATTCAGTTATTTACAGATCGGTTGATTTGCATAAATGAATCCTTTTGAAACGATATGTTTAACAAACATTGTCCATAGAGTTCGATCAAAGAAACGTCGGAATAAAATAGGTGACCAAGCGTAATACTCACAACATGCGACAAACTTTTGTATAGAGAAGCAAAAGTGATTACCCGAAAACTTACAAAGAAAGAAATGCTGTTAATGACAATTTTTCGAAAGTTACTTTAATAATAAAGTTACGTTATATTAACACAAATGAAAGATGGCTTATTATAATTTCAATTACGGTATATTTGAAACTTAATTCTCATTGGTTTGACAGAGAGACAAGGTATCTCATATTTACGAAAAACAAAGGTTGTTAAAAATTTTCAATAAAATTAATAAAACAAAAACCGTCTCGCACTTTTTCTTTATATTTTAATAGTTAACAAATCTCGCTCTTTCGAGCCATGCAGTGCGATAACAAGATTATTTATTTGTTCAAAACTAATTTTCTCAACTTCTTCGTCAGTTTTGCAATTTCCTAGCAGCATTTAGCTCTCTTTGTACCTGTTTTTTCGACTTAAATAAACTTAAAATGTTTCCGGGAAGCAGCAGTTTCGATTTGAAATAGTCAAAGGTCACACGGAGCCGCATCTGGCAATGACCTTATTATCTATTACTAGTTGAGTCCAAATCTTACGATCCGGAACATATAAATGTCTGTTCAGAATTCCGAACACTGCGGATACATTCCATTGGCCAGTGTTTGCGCAGATGTTTAATCTTTGTATTAGTTCTTTGAGTTCTTATATTGCCAGAATAAAAACTTCTGGCTGTTTGCGACATTTATGTAGTCTAATTAGAGTAAAATGCTGCTTAGAAAATTCTTGATCGTTTGCCATCATTAACTTTTTTTTTTTAAATTTTGCGACTTGGTCCGGTCTGATTTAACACCGACCATATGATATCGCGACGAGCAATCGAGTTGAGCAGGCGAGTCGAACAGTCGAATCAAACAATCGAGTCAAGCAGTTGGGTCGAGCAGTCGAGTCGAACAGTCAAATCGAGCACTTGAATCGAGCAGTCTACTCGAGCAGTTAAATCAAGCTGTTCAGTCAAGCAGTCCGGACGAGCAGTTGAATCGAGTGGTCAAGTCGAGCAGTTAAATCGAGCAGTCCAGTCGAGCAGTTGAATCAAGTAGTCTAATCGAGCACTTGAGTCGAGCAGTCGAATCGAATGGTTTAGTCAAGCAGTCGGATCAAGCGGTTAAGTCGAATAGTTGAGTCGAGCAGCTCATTCGAGCAGTTGAGTCGAGTAGTCTAGTTGAACGGTTTATTCGAGCAGTTGAGTCGAGTAGTCCAGTTGAGCAGTCGAGTCGAGTAGTTCAGTCGAGCAGTTAAGTCGAGCTGTCGAATCAAACAGAAGTCAAGCAGTTGAGTCGAGCAGTTAAATCAAGCTGTTCAGTCAAGCAGTCCAGCAGAGCAGTTGAGTCGAACAGTCAAGTTGGGCAGTTGAACCGAACAGTCGAGTCTAGTCGCGCAGTTGAATCGAGTAGTCTAGTCGAGCAGTTGAGTTGAGCAGTCTAATCGAGCAGTCGGGTCATGCGCTTCAGTCGAGCATTTAAGTCGAACAGTTGAGTCGAGCAGTTCAGACGAGTAGTCCAATCGAGCAGTTGAATCGAGCAGTTGAGTCGAGCTGTCGAATCAAACAGTTAAGTCAAGCAGTTGAGCCGAGTAGTTGGGTTGAGTGGCTAAGTCGAGCAGTTGAGTCGAACAGTCTAGTCAAGCTGTTGAAGCAGATAAATCATGCTGTCCTGTCAAGCAGGCCAGTCAAGCAGTCGAATCGAACAATCCAGTCGCGCAGTTCAATCGTGCAGTAAAGTCGAGCTGTCGGGTCGAGCAGTAAGTCAAGCAAATGTCCAGCAGTCCACTCGAGCTGTTCAGTCAACCAGTCAAGTCGATCTGTCCAATCAAGCAGTTGAGTTGAGCAGTCGTATCGAACAGTTCAGTCGAACAGTTCCGTTAAGCAGTCCAGTCGAGCAGTCTAATCGACCAGTCCACTGGAGCAGTCTAGTCAACTAGTTGAGCAATCGAGCAGTCCAGCAGCTGACCAGTGAGGTGACTGAGAATACAACCCATTGCTACGAAAACATGACGTCCTGCCAGGGACCTGTTTTTAGTTACCGATAAGCCTCTTATGACGTCCTGTCAGAGACCTGGTTTTCGGTACAGACACAAGGCGGGCTTGCAATTTTTTTTTGTTAGATTATAATCACTTTAACAGCTTATGTTATTCGTAACTTCTGCGGGGTTGGGATTTGAACCCGGTTCCTCGGCGTGAATACTAACCACTACGCCGGGACTGACCCCTATATGGGGCTTGCAATTGATAGTAGCAAAATTATAGAGAAATAAGGGTTTTTACAAACAGTGTTAAACCAAAACGAAGAGAGAGAGAGAGATATTTATAGTCAACTTTACGATGGCCTTGGTTTATTCTTATGTTTTTAAAGATTTAGATGTCCACAAAGAATTAAAAACTATTAAACAAAATCAAAGGAGTTGTGTACAAAACACGACTGCATAGGTGTCGCAGGACTACGTAAATCTCTTTGTAGTTATAGTAGCATGTATCCATGCATGTAATAATACGATTCTTCATGTATACATGCTATATGCAGCATATATAGGGTTTGTTGAGACTAATTGCAGGTTGAGAAATCCAAATTTTTACAAGTCAATAATGTTTTTACATCGTTTCCTTCATTTTCATGATTGAAAGCTATAACCATATAAGTTAAAGTAGTTTAGTTAAAGTTGTTTGTATGTTTTGTAAGGTTGTATGTTGTAGTTGGTTGGTAAGGTTATAGTTGTATGTAAGGTACAATGTTTTGTACCTTGGTTTCTTACACTGAGTTGACGGTCAAATAAACAGATCAAACCTCGTGTTTTTAGCCTTGACCTTGAAATGCGGTCAAGCATATTCGCTATGTAAGCACAAATCGATCTCTTGTACTCTCATGAAACTGCCATTTGGAAAGTTTGTGAAGATTTGGTGCAAAGTTTTGTCTTTTTCACTATTTAACAAACATATGCACCAACTTCACAAATAGAACAAACTTGGGAAGGTGGCAGCACCGTTTCGCGCACATAGCGAATATATTAATTTTTTTCCGGAACGGTGGTTCTACAATTGATGAAGGGACGGCAGGGGAAAGTAATGAATTTTTTTTTGAATGGAGGGGAGAGAGCGGAAAGGTGATCTTCGTCAATTGTAGAACCACCGTTTTCAAAAAAATGCAAATAAACATTCACAGGCAACTAACTGAGGCGAAGCAGCAAATGAAACGTCGAAAACTATTCACGGATAAGAGAGTTGAGGATTACTGCGTTAAGGCAGATGCACAAATATCCCTTCAGCCTTGTTTCGTTGTATGACAACAGTTCCGAACAAATTCTGACCAAAGGAAAGGATTACCGCCCATTTTTCTATGACGTTTCACTTTCAACACATCAATTTGGACAAGTTGGATTCAATGTTTAAAGATAAACTCGGTTGAAAAAGGGGTGGTTCATACTCTAACAAAATTGTTTACTTTCAGGACATCAAATTGGACCAGGTCAAATGTTCAAACGATAACATCAGTTGAAGATGAGAGGTGGTTTAGCACTCTGGCGTACTTCCCAAGGACAGATATCAAATTAATGTAGGTTTAAACGTCGTAATGAAATCCTCGACCTGTTGGGACAGGGAGTTTCTGTCACTTTTTTTTGCGAAAAACACGTTCAAACTTTGATGACACTTTTCCAACCAATCAGGATGCGAGGATTGCTAGTTGGAAAGTGCTTCATTGTTTTCGATTTTTCAATAGTGTACACTAACGAATTAATAGCGTTCTTCATTGGGGCCAACGCGTAGAAGATGAATATTGAATATTGAAAAATATTGAAAATCGATCGAGAAACCGCTAAGGTATTAGCATTCAAAACCTGACCACTTTTCCAGAAAGATTTTTTGGAATGACATCCTGTCTAGCCAAACCTTGTTGTAAGACGTAGTCCTACATCAAAACCGTCAAAAAGTTTATGCGGTTTTTCATACAAAAAAAATCATTTATAGCTGAAATAACAAAGTATAAGTTTAACAACGAAGACCGGTTTTTATAACTAATCTTTATATAAACTAAATCTATAAAACAATCTGAGTTATTTGTGACATACTTAAAGCATACTTTGTTACAATTTTTGTTATTTTAACTACTAACGAGACCAAGGCTATAAACAAATATTATCGAACCACTAAACCTCGTTAATGACTAATCAACTACCACACTGGTGTTACAGATATTTGATCTAAGCGAATAAACCAGCATCTACCAGTTGGCTTTCAGTTTACAAACAACAATAATTTAATGCTTCGATACATGTTCTCTTGTTGATCGAGCTTCAACAAAAGACACGCTGTTTGGTAGGGTAAATATGCGGCGAACGCAAAACTGCAATCAACAACTCAATCAGATTGCTGTCATAAAAAAAAGCGAAAAAATCCGACTTAGAATTACCGTTTGCCGCAGTAGTGAGATGTGATGATGTAACGCCCCTTCTACGCGTAATAACAATTCCTGTCGTAACCAGCTCGGTTCGAAGTGAGCATTCAGCTCCAGTCAGCGGCGGCAATCTCTCTTGTCTGGTGGGTACTTAAGCAATACTAGAACACATACTCGTCGATTGCCGTAAAGAGCAAGCAATTTTACCTTTCTAAACAGAAGTATATCCGACTTGTGTGGTGTGTATTGCCAAACCGGCGAACCGGATCAAAATCATACTGGCCCGATCGCGATCTGGTCGGGTTTGGAACGATCAATTAACCCAGTTATCTAGCAGGCCAGTCAGTTCTTACGCAAAGTCTACCAATATACCGACCAAAGTCCACTCCGGACTTGCTCCGTCATACGATCCGTCACAAACAACACCCTGTCCGAGCGTTCGATTACTATGCAAATTATCGTACCAAGCCTCTACGACAACTCACCGTACGCCTGTCCGCACCGGACGAACCGCACAACACAAAGCGCAGTCTTTCTCCCAAATATTATGCATATCCGAATACCATCCGTTGCTTCGTGTGTCCCCTCGGACACTGCAGACCCGATTTTCGACTAATTTCGATTGCTATTAATTTGCTTTCCTTTCACCTTTTGTTCGGTGGTCGTTGTCCCACCAACAGCGAACCTCTCCTTGCAATCCGACGCAGTGCCAGTAGAAACAATTTGTCGAGTCAGTACATATTGGGCTAATTAAATTTGTGACAAAAGTGTTCCAAAAAAAGAAGCTACGCTTCGGTGAAATCAAACGCCCAGTTTGACCACATGCATACACACAAACTCACACTAGCAAACTGACACGCATTCTTCGTCGCATCGCTGTATACCTACTCCTTTGGTTGCACGTACCTAGTTCAATATTCAGGGTAGCAATGAATGATTTTGGAAATGTTCTTCAATGTTGGCAGAAAATGGATCGGTAGACTAACCGATTTCGTTTAGATATTCTGAAAAGCAATTCATAGAATTCAAAAGATCGTGAAAATTTTATTGAATTTAGCTAAACCGAGAATGTCATTGGCCATTCCGAGTTCATCAACTTTAGTAGAGTGGCTTTCTACCGGATGGCGGGCGCGCACGGTTTATGGATCTGTCGTCTTAGATGGCTAGGCACTTCCTGTTTCTAGGCATATTATGACTGTCTAGAAGTAATTTAATTTTCATATCTTTCCGGTGGGTTAATAAATAATAATTAAACGATTGAAGTTAAAAGTCTAAATGAAAATTTCAGTTATTCTTAGTATAGCCACGAAAGTGGTATTATATTTTTATGGTTATCGAGCTGAGTTTATGTAGAGTCAAGTAGACCTCCGACTGTGCAACGAACAGCTGATCGACCAAAGCAACTGGCCCACACAGTGACTCGCAATAACACCGGTGGTGGTTGCATATTTTTTCGTTTTCGTTATTTTTTTCCTTCTCTACAAGATTACTGAACCATTTTGCGACTAACCCAAACGGCAATCTAAGCATGACTGGGCAACAAAGTTCGACTTGCATGTTGCTATTGGAACTCGACCATCAAACTGCGAGTTGATCCGCACCACGCTAGCCGGTGTGACCCTGGTGAAGAGCGCTGATCTGTCCGGGTTTGCGGAAGGGACTTCCAACACGAAAATCCTGTTTGTTGTACTGGTCGGTCTTCGGAAACTCGTTCTGTGTTCGGAGTTTAAATTTGAGTGGAATTTCGGTTCATTGAAAGGCAATTGATTACATCGACGGGTAAGGTATATTTTGAGTTGATTTTTGTAGATCGATCTGTCGGACTTGTTGACTCGTAACCAAAATTCTAGGGACAGGAAGTTGTCAATATGATGTCTGGATTGTGACCTTGTCATAATTAAATCTTGTTTTGTTTATCATCAAAGGGCCTAATAAATTGAGGATTCAGTAGATGACCTTCGAATGTGAGTCAATAACTAGCGGTGTAGACGATGTCCAACACCGTAAAAGAAAAAATGGTTAATTCATTTAAACCGCGCTACGCATAACGGTTGCGTTAAAGACTTTACAGTAACTTATGATTATTGCGTTAAATTGCGTTATAATTGGTGATGAAGCTATTTTTGAAGCAACCGCCTTGCTATTTGTACATACATTTAGCAACAACTAAACTTCTGCCTAGCTCGGAGTAATAGAAAGAACTCTAAGAATTCAATTTTTTACTAACCAATTCTTTTCTTTGAATACTAGCGTGGCCGTGCTAGAAATGACTAATCTTCGGAAAATGTAGGGTGTACACATGGGAAGTACGAGTACCAGAAGATGGCGAAAGTTATATCTATACTTTATCAGTTTATTAAAATTTTCGATATTTCAATTATTATTTATCATTGACAGACGTGTTTCTAATAGTTTGTCCACTTAGAGATGAATCACCTGGCTGCAATGCTCTGAAGAATGCGAACAAAATAATTGTGTATCCTCGAAAACAGTGACCTGAAACTATTGAACGCTCCATGAACAGATACTTCCGCCCAGTTAGCTTCGAGGTACAACGCTGATCTAATAAGCCAGTTGTCATAGGTTCAAATCTCTACTAGGTGGTGCTGCTAGATAGAGTCAGTAGAATTGTTGCACTAGCCCCGTAATTGTCCTGTACTTTAATAGGTACAAAAAGGACAATCCGTTTCACCATCCAGCGGTTGACAGTTAGGACATCGAAAATATTTTACAACGTCATTGTGCTGCAGAACAAAAATTTTCTAAAAAAGCATAAGCGTTTTTCAAGCGCTTTCACGCAGTTTATTCGTGAAAACAATATATGTTTCTGTTTTTCATATATGCGTTATTGCTTTCCATGCGAAAATCTTCCAAAAGAAAGACAAAATCGAGATTTTTTTATCAATCTTTGACCGTTTGAAGTTTGACGTTGTTCAAACTTTCACTTTCTGTTCTGTCCCAGAAGCGTCAACACTCAATTTTAAGGAAAGTCAACGTGTGACAGATGGGAACCCAGGTAACCAATAAGCATTAAAATAAGCAGTAAATCAGTCGTTTATTAGCAGGCGTTTTATACGGCAGATTGTTGTTTATCAGCTTTTTGACTGCATAACTGTTGTAAATTCGCATCCATAATTCTATTTAAATTCTTCTTGTTGGTAACTAGCTGCAAATAAGCATTGTCAGCACTATAAGAGGGCTAACTGTAAAGTAGCCGCATATTTTGCCAAAATAGCATTTAAGGCAACTTAAATGCTTATTGGCTTGCTTTTAAATTGCATTGGAAATGCTTATTGGTTACCTGGGGAGGCTCATAGCGATTACGCGTCAGAACAGCAAAACTGAGCGAATGAACAAATATTGGACAAATGGTTGGTTGGCCTCATTTGCCATTTTTTACAAAAAAGGACATTGGTTCGCCACTAGGAACTATCGAGGCATAACATTGCTCAATACGGCGTACAGCGTGCTCTTCCAAACCATTTTTTAGATTTGTCAGCGAATATCTAGCTGGTTTTCGAGAAAGTCGAGCAATAGACCCTCGATATGTTCCAGGAGGACAATATACACAGCATCTATTTTTGGATTTTAAGGCAGCGTACAATTCAGTCAGGCGAAATGAATTATAATATATAATCCTTTCACACGGATTACCAATGAAACTGATTCGAATAACGCTGGATGAGCCCAAATGAAGTGTTAGAACAGCGGGTGAGGCATCAGTCGATATTATGACGTTGGATAGAATAAATCAAGGGGATGCAGATTTGAGTCAGTACAAATTTGTCGTACAACGTTGGATTGAAATTTTAACTCGGACACAGTTTATAAGCTTATAACTGAAGATTTTTAATAAAATTCGAGATTGCCAATTGTCCCAGAAATCCATATTGGCAATTTTCGATTTTCTCGATCAACGTATGTTTTAAAAAATCATAACCCTCGAAACAGGTATCGCAGACCTAAAATTTTATTATAAACAAAAAAAGTTAATTTTCTCTGTGAGCCAGAAAAAGTACTGTAGACAGACCGTTTAGCACAAAATTCATCACGATGCACAGTGGTTCAAACAGCGAAATACGTGATCGTGTGTAATTGTGCCGAAACGTGAAGTTTTTCGCATGTAGTGTCTTTAGGAACATTTCTCGGTATAACAGGCCCCTTCTTGTGAGAGAAATCTTTGGGTGATTAATTCCCTTAAAAGTGAGATACGAAATTTATTTTCCCGTATATTCGAGATACAGGTGTGGTACTTTCGGCAAAGTTGTAGTAAATATTATTACAAACAACTTTGTCAAAGACACCATACTTGTATCTCTTCATGGAAATTATCTATTAAGCGTTATTCGTGGACAAACCCTTTAAAACAGTTTTTAATCCCCAACTTATTCTGTTCAATTTTTACGTGTTCATAGTGTTATAGAAAGTTGTTTATCTTGCTAAAATCAACGTTTCTGTAGAACATTATTATATGTTATTTTCCAAAGTTTCGGAGATTTTGAGCTTTTTTGGTGAAAAATAGCACTTCTTTGAGCTTAAATATTTCCCAAGGTGGCAAATGGTGGCAGATCAAACAACTCCTACCTAAAAGTACAACAAAAAACCTATCTTTGAGCTTAAATATTTCCCAAGGTGGCAAATGGTGGCAGATCAAACAACTCCTACCTAAAAGTACAACAAAAAACCTATAAAAGCAAGTGTCAACTGACTGTATCTGTTTGTATCCAAAAAAGTTATAGTTGTTTTAAAAATCCATCTCAGTCATGTTTACAGAACAATTAAACTGTACTTCGGATGCAATAAACGCCATTTTGTTTACGTTGACAATCTCTTTCTAACAAGTTAAGTTACCAGCCATTTTTCGCCTATTTTCGAGTCGAAAATGAATGTAGACTTAAAATTATTTAACGCAATTAATAAGAGAAAAGCTTCCAAATAACTAACTTATGCCTATTTTGTTTAATTCCTTCGATTGATGTCTTTTCAAAAGAACACACTCTGGCTGGTACCGAATGGCCGAAACATAAATGGTCGAATCACGAATGGCTGAAATCCAAATGACCAACTTTCAACAACAGTCACAAAAGGCCGAGTCAAGAAAGACCGAATTTTCTCAGAATGACTAAGTAAGCAGTACGTCATATATAGTTAATTATGTTAAATAAAGGTGTAGGTGAGATAACTCATCATCAAATGTTGTTTTGGAAAAATGCGGAAGGAGAGAGCAATGCAAAATTGAACAAAATAGACTTAAGTTAGTTATTTGGAAGCTTTTCTCTTATTAATTGCGTCAATTTTAAGTCTACATTCATTTTCAACTCGAAAATAGGCGAAAAAATTGCTGGTATTTTAACTTGTTAGAAAGAGATTGTCAACGTAAACAAAATGGCGTTTATTGCATCCGAAGTACAGTTTAATTGTTCTGTAAACATGACTGAGATGGATTTTTAAAACAACTATAACTTTTTTGGATACAAACAGATACAGTCAGTTGACACTTGCTTTTATAGGTTTTTTGTTGTACTTTTAGGTAGGAGTTGTTTGATCTGCTACCATTTGCCACCTTGGGAAATATTTAAGCTCAAAGAAGTGCTATTTTTCACCAAAAAAGCTCAAAATCTCCGAAACTTTGGAAAATAACATATAATAATGTTCTACAGAAACGTTGATTTTAGCAAGATAAACAACTTTCTATAACACTATGAACACGTAAAAATTGACCAGAATAAGTTGGGGATTAAAAACTGTTTTAAAGGGTTTGTCCACGAATAACGCTTAATAGATAATTTCCATGAAGAGATACAAGTATGGTGTCTTTGACAAAGTTGTTTGTAATAATATTTACTACAACTTTGCCGAAAGTACCACACCTGTATCTCGAATATACGGGAAAATAAATTTCGTATCTCACTTTTAAGGGAATTAATCACCCAAAGATTTCTCTCACAAGAAGGGGCCTGTTATACCGAGAAATGTTCCTAAAGACACTACATGCGAAAAACTTCACGTTTCGGCGCAATAACACACGATCACGTATTTCGCTGTTTGAACCACTGTGCGATGGCAGAAAAATTCAAACAAAAATCAGGAAAACTGTTTAATGCATGAAAAATTTCCAATTTTTTTCTTGTTTTTTCACTGAAGTGGGCTCCTTAGTTTTAGGATTTTTTAAGATAATATATCATTATTTTCAATCCCTTGATTGTACTTCTTCATGTCTTATTCGATACATTGGCATTATTAACAAGCTAATTTGCAAGTGTCGAAAAAAAGCCACTCGTGCGTGCTTCCGCAACTGAAGTGAAGGTTTCGACACACGCTTTAAAAATAATTCTCAGCTGAAGTCATAATCGTTATTCGAGTTAATTGATAGCTTTACAAAATAAAATTCAAACCTCTGCGCCTAGGAACAATATACAATGCAAACAAAAACTTACTTCATCTCGAGGCGCGCAAAGAAAAACCTACCCAGAGTATGAGCATAATAATACAAATAAGCAACAAATGTCAATCATTGCGACCAGTAGTCATGTGCAGGTCATTCAATTTGTTTCCATTTCATAATGTGCTTGCAATTAAGAAACTGATACAAAAACATACAAAATACGGACAAACAGTAACCTCAACCTGTCGAGCACTAACCAGAGGTTTCATTCCGATCATTGAACGGTATTGTAGTAGATCTTTTTCCGGGATCAAATTCCATCTCAAGTTGCTATTTATATGGAAACATCTCTGTGTAGCATCATTCATCGCATCGAAATTAAGCTACAAAAACGCCACACTTACGTCCCCTACTTGCAAACGGCGGAAGATGAAGCAGACCAAACGGGTCTACGAGAAGGTCAATCGAACGATACTCTTTCGAGCTACAAATCAAATCAGCTGCTAGTAGAGGGGATTTCGATCAGTAACGCTGCGGGTTGCTATCCAATCAATAAACGTATCGGTTTGGAGCACATGCACTTGAACCGAGCTACCAGTTTGAAATTGTGATTCAATTACTGGTATTATTATTTCCTGAACCAGATTAGCCGTAGAGTTCCCCACATCCAACACTTTGATCCGGGTGTAATCAGCTGATTCAGCTGACGGGCATGTCGAATAAACGCTTTTGAATTTAAACCAAAGTGAATCATAAGCGTAACGCTTCAACATTGCCTGATATCACCGAATTTTTCTTATCACTTGTCGCAGAAATGATAACAGTAATAAATTACGTAGTCTGCAAGTATTTTTGTACCAGCATGATGATTTTATGGTCGACCCAGGGGTAACTTTTTGGTTTCAAAATAGCAACAACGACCTTAAAGCTTATCAGCCTTTTCAATTGCCTTTCGAATAGATACTTTAAACTGTATATTCAAAAACAGACACCGATTGCGTATCAACCGGCTAAAATTGATAAAATGGCGATAAATTTTAGCGTAGTAGTAAGGAACTGCTTTTGTCTTTTTCATCGTCGGAGAAAAATTAAAATGCATAGAGATGTACTGTCAATGGAACTGACGGTATTTGTTATTAAAAGGAACACAAGATTAAAATTATATAGTCTTACTGTAAAACTATGTTTTGGCGCTTCTTAAATTCTAATTTAAACTGAGTCATTTCAAAAAGCAATATTTAAAATACGATACGATACTAAATGAGGAGAGCATGCCATCCTTTTTAGGTGGATTAAGCCCTATTTTTTCTCAACTTGCATCAATCACGTCGAGAATATCGTATGCTTCTCTGTTCTGGCACAATGAAAATAATGGCAAATAATTCTTGTCCTCCAACAGTGAACTGATATTCCCTTTTCCTGGCTTCCCACAGTCATCAACACAATCTTTTCACTTCGTGCGGAAAGAGAGAAAATGTTTACGGAGCAAGAAAATCCTCTTACTAGGCACCACTGTAAACTTTGGGAGAACGACACTTACAGATTTCGAATAGACAAAATATAATCAATTTTTGCTTATTTCCAGTGCAACATCCTCTGAAAATCTTACTTAGGAAATAATTACTCGGAACAATGAGCCACCCATAACCCTATGGCACTCCGATCCTAGGTGCGGTCACACCTACCGCCTCTCCCCATCAAAATCATATGCTTTTTATGTGCTCTGCTACCTCCAACCCGCAACTTGTTTTCGCTTCAGGATCACTTACTTGCTAATCGGATTCACTAGCGTTTAAAAGGAACACGATCACTACAAAAACCGAAAGGCCCAAAACTTTTTTTCTTGTTTTAGTTTACAGCGTCTGCTGGTTTTTCCGAGCCCAATACGGCCTACTCTACAACACACTGCACAGCGAAAATAGTAATGCACAAGGAACAAGTCATGAGTCAGTGCACCAGCAGTACTCTTACTACATACAGTGACATAATTTCACTTCACACACAGTCGCAATCAGCAAAGCCAACACAGAGAAACGATAGTAGTTGGCGACGAAGCACGTGTTTCTTCACGCCGCACTGTCCTTGTCTCGCGGACTCGCGGTTGCGATACTACTCGCGAACGTACGATATGATTCGACCTGTGTGGCATCTATCGTCCGATATGTTTCCCGGTCTCCGACAAGGAATATGCGGGTGTTTGTGAAAAGGGTTAGAATTGTCTTCATGTCAGTGATGCTAGAAGCGATGAAAATTCGTTTATTCATGTTGATTCAAAAGAAAAGCTGATACAGTCCAGCAATTCTCGTTTGATGTTTTGTGTTCGTATGTGAGCGCTAATCAAAAATTCACATGCGAATTTCGGAGGAACCGGTTTCGGCTAATTAAATTTACCTCGGTTTAGGCCCAGAAGAACTATTTGATGGCAACTGAATGCCAAACAATAACATGGCATATCTGCTCAATCGGGTTTTAATGGTTCGGTAATTTGATCTAAAGAAACTGACCTGAAATATATGGCAATACCATTAACCCTGCGGTTATTTTCCGTCCTTTTCGATCACTTTTACGTTTGGCCATAGGCCAAAAATACCCGCTAGTCTGATAAATCAGTCGTGTTTAAATCTCGATTGGGAGAGGTTTCTATTAGATCAATAAGATTCTTTTTAAAAAGAATAAAACTTTTATTAGATCAATAAAATCGTAAGACTTGCCCCGTAACGTTTTATAACCGTTAGCGTTTTTGTTAGCTTCCGCTAAATTTATGTACTGCTAACTTATTTTTGGAAAGAGGAAATTTGTTGAGAAATAGAAAAATGTTCTTTAAATTCTACTATTTAGTTGTCAACAAAGGAGACTTTTTGAGTTCCTCGGACATGATTTATCTCAAAAAATTATAAGCCTTAATGGCCTAAACTGCCCTTGGATTTATACAGTTCAATTCAATTTATTTTTCATTGGTTTATCAATACATTGTAGGTAATAGTGTACCTGAGCTGAGATATGTGATAACTTTCAACAACTTCTTTATTCAAAATTGCAAGAGTGAATGAGGATCTATTAATTAATATTTGGGCAATTGAAGGAAAAATTTGAAAAAAACCCTCGATAATTGTAAGAAAGTTAAGGGATAGTTAAAGGAAAGGTTTTTTTACTATTCTAATATCACAGTTTATACAGCTAAATGCTCCAGCAATGGGTTTGCTGAGGTAGAACATCCGTCCCAAAACTTAGGAAGTATTCGCTGGAACCAGCCGTCAAGTTCCATTGGATTTATAGTTGACGTAAAAGGCAATATGACCAAAATGCACTTTTTCGGTTCTACGTATTCTTAACTGTGTAGTCTATATGCCCAATACACAAACTACATTTGTTTGTTCGAAAATATTCGATAAATTTGGGAAAATAGAGGTACTCTACAAGTGGTTTCATAGTTGACGTAACTCCCCGCATAATCAAACAGCACAGTAACCTGTTTTTCAATAGCTTTACGCTATTGAAAAACAGGTTACTGTTATGAGAATAATCTTTCAACAAACAGTCTGGTTATTCGCATAAACTGGCGAATGAATTTTTAAACATAATAAACGAGAAATGAATCAGAAAACCGCTCTAGTTTTTATTAATACACTCTACTAAATTGATAGATTTTTTGATTGAAAAAGTACACAGTTAAGATTATATGCCCAATCATGGTGTCGGTAGCTACGTCAACTATGAATCCATGGGTAGTAAAGTATTCTCATCAACCAAGGAAAATTATTACAGCGATACCTCGATAAAAGACAGCCTCGCTATAAAACAACCTCGATATAAGACCATTTTTATCTCGATAAGATAAGACAAATCCCTTTGACATAGCTGGTAATGATCTAATTTTCCGTTTTAAAATCGGTGCCATGAAGATGTTCATTATTCTAAAATTAATAGCTTAAACAATTTTATAAATAATTCAAAAAAACGTAAACACACCACACAGAGTAAAATTGGTGACCGCTAATGCAATTTTTTTATGTTTCGATATAAGAAAATTTCGATATAAAACAACTTTTTGAAATTATAAATTGTCTTATATCGAGGTATCCCCGTATCTGGAAGTTTTCCACAAAACTTTCCATGGCAGCGAAAAATTCCAAAACAAACTGAGAAAATCTACGCCCCTTAGAAAGATTAAGAACGTTTTAATCATATCGTGCGCTAATGGATGTACACTCAAGTCGCTGTTACCCGCGAAAGATACGTCCCGAGTAAATCGAAACCGCGTTAAAAAACAGCGTAAATTCCGAAATTCGCCTAAAAAAACCGCGTAAATTCCGAAATTTGCGTAAAAAAACCGCGTAAATTTCGAAAATCGCGTAAAAAACCGCGTAAATTCCGAAATTCACGTAAAAAGGCAGCGTAAATTCCGAAATTTGCGTAAAAAAAACCGCGTAAATTCCAAAATTTGCGTAAAAAACCAAAATTTCACGTAAAAAAACTTTGTGGATTTCAACACTACGCAAAAATAGACGTTTTGAGCACATCCGCGTAAATTCCGAAATTCGCGTAAAAAACAAACTGCGTAAAAAGCGACTTCAGTGTACAATGGTTCGATTTTGGCGTGCTTCGATTTTGGCAACAAAAGTATGCATTTTTGGTCACAGATCAAATCAGTCAATAGGATTGTTGCACTAGCCCTGTATTGTACTGTTTTCTAATAGCCGGCTGTGAAGTCTGTCGTTAAAGAAGGGTCAAGTCCTAAAAAGGACGTTTACAGGGTGTCGATTATCTAATGAAAATAAAATTCCCTGATTTTTCTAGGGGTATTTCAAAAAATTCCAGACGCAAAATATCTCCTTATCACTATCACTTATCAAAGTGTTTAATTGGTTGTTTACTCTTGAATTATCGTCTCCTAAAGAATTCATTTTTCCTTTTTAATTCAAATTCGTCTTGCAAAAATAAAATTAATTCGAACTTAATGAACGCACATCGAAATTAAAAAATCAAGCTTAATAAAAATTGCAAGATGTCATTTCGGAAAAAATTGGCCATAACAAATATTTAAAGAAGTTTTTGTCCTTCCGGTGTTGGGCAACTGACGAAAAAAAAACAATGAGATTTTTTAATCGAGCAATAAAACTGCGTTTTTAGCATTTTTACTTAAACTTTAAACGTGAAAACTAAATCTATTCTTGTTTTTTAAATATCCGTTATTAATTTACATGCAAAAATATACAAAAAGAAAGACAAAACAGTATAAATTTTTTTGCCGATTTTCGGAAATTCCGTTCTATTTCTATTTCGAGTTTTTTAGTTCTGAAAATTTGAGTACGAGTGTTACGAGTTTTGCATTTTTTAATAAGGTATTTTTTAAAGTTTTTGTTCTTGCAATGTTGAGTCACTGAAGAGGGAGAAGAGACGAAAAACAATGAGATTTTACCAACAAAAAAAATTCTAAAATTTAATCATGAAAACCAACCTACCAAATGAGAGAAAAAACGGACGATTTTTTTTTGCCGATTTTCCTAAATTACATCTTTTGAATTTCCACTTCTCTTTCATGCTAAGAGCGTTAACACTTCGTATGACGTTTTTACGACTATAAAGTCCATAGACAAGTATACAAGAAAACTTTTACTCGAGTTCAACAATTTTTTTTGCCCTCCGATTTTAAAACCAATTATGAAGACCCTCCCCCCGGTGACAAAAACTTTGAAAATAATTTGTAATGGCCTTATCAGATAACAAAATTTTTGGGAATTATTTCTATCCGCCGACACATTGGCGATGAAATTCCATGCAGTGATAAAAAAGTTATTGATGTCTGAAATCCTACATTCAAACGTTACAGATCCGTTTTCGTTTTCACTAAGCGCTACCCAGTATAGTAAATGAAGACGTATTCCTACGTCAAAAAGAAAAGCAGAATCTGTGTTACAAATTTGTTTAGATCCAGTTTAAAATCATAGTGCAACTATCTCTTAATTGAACGTTTTAATTCGATGAAAACTATCCCAATACAACAAACACTTCGTGAATAACTCATGATTTTAATTTATCGCAGTTCTATTTTGTATCTTGGCATCCCGGATGAAATTAAATGTCAAAAATTCTAACCAACGCATACTATCAAACGCCCTTTTGATCAAATTAGAATAGAAGAGACCGGTTCTCTACAAATAAAAGTCTTACACCCCACCCGCTAATGCTTTCTTCTGCTCGCAACACAATCCTACTGTTATCCCTTTGCCCATTCAACAGTCCAACTCAAGCGTCAATTATAAATAGAAAATTGCCTCAACGCACATTATTCACGTTCTTCTCCAAACAGCATTACAACACAAACAACTAATGTTGCAATAGTTATCATCATCGCCAACATTGATTCATCTTCGAAATAAATACATACCAGTTGAGTTGAGAGCAATCCGATGCTGATGTTGTTGCTACTGCTATTGTTGGCTGTTCAAAAAGTATGCGAATGATTCGTATGTGTTTAATCCAAAGCGTGACGGCCAAGCTCGATCAGCCGACGATGATTTTAAACGTCAAACACTAGAGCGAGATAAAACAAAAAATATCTCAATTCACCACCACACTACTTTTCTTGCGTCTTCTTTTCAAAACCAGGAAAAGAAACCAGCCAAACACGGTGAGGTGGTGAAGAGAGGAGAATAAAAAAACAAGCTGACACAGAAATGCGCTAAAATATATAAAACTATTTTTTCTTTTTGCGGCCACAAAAATACTGTTCACGACGTCGCGACACAAAAACCGTGCAGAAGCGCCAGCTGTCGGCTGCGATCCGAATCCGAGACCGAGGCTACCAAACGACGAGCACCACGCGTCCAACGAAATATGAAACCGAAAAGAAAAATCTGCGGCAGCAACGGGAAAACGCAGCACATCACAAAATTCAGCTCACGCACACATCATGCATGGCGGTTTTCTTTAGGTTTGCAGAAAAAATATCAAAAAAACACACCACTACTAACGGTAAAGCGGGAAATATCACGTATTGAATCACCGGTTCACTTTCGCCGTGTGTGAGTGCGTCTCCTGAATCCCGAAGAAAGTACGAAACCTTATCGACGAAGGACCTCCCGTCGGTATAAAATGCAACGGTATTTAGCGGTGGCAATATATCAAAACGATTAAACCATGGTAAACGGCACCAACAGCCGGAAACAAAAATATACACCGCAACACTTTGCCAAAGAAGGGCTTAAGCACCAAACTGAACCTTCACCGAATGGGTAAAATGCTCAACACCTGACAATGGAAGAAACGTACCCGAAAAGTGCTCGTTCCAACGCAACCAACAAACGCGAGAGCTCAACCTAAACTGCTGCCGCACGGACCCAGTGCAAACGGTAAATACGAACCGTATCATATGCGCCCCATTCATATAATATAGATGTTGAGTAGTTGTGTGAGGTGTTTTCTGGATATTGGTATACGGATCTGGGTACATACAACGAGCGTGAGAGCGAGAACGAATGCTACTGCGCTAGTGTGAGCTTGAGCTGCTGCCGGTTTTGGCAGTCTGTTCGTATCGTTTTCGTGACTGTGGTAATTTTTCCGTCGTCATTTGCGGACCCAGTAGAAAAAGCATGGCGACCATTGTATCGTCGTATTAGAGATGTGCATTTTGTTAATTCTATCTAGAAATACTGCCGAAACTCGGTTGAAAGAACACTGTACACTGAAAAAACTTTTCGTATAGTTTCTATGTGTACCACACATAGATTTTTGCAATGTGCCCAGTCAATGAACTTTATATGCCAAACAGTTATAATTTATGGGTACGCGAAACTTTTGCACATACTATTCATATGCGTATATTTTTTATGTGTATAATTGCACATACTATTTATATCCGTATAATTTTTATGTGTATTTCTAGGCAAATTGTGCTTATATGCGGCACATGATAATCATCTGGGATTTCATATGGAAATTTACCATTAGTTATGTGCAGAATATTTTGAGTGTAGACCAGAGATAGCGCTGTTGGCAGTGTAATTAGTCCGCCGAAAAGGTAAGTTTAGTAGAGATAACCTACGCAGTGATTTCGTTGGTGCATTCAAGTTGATTTGACGGAGGATGGTAGGGCAGTCGATGTTGGACGTCAAGATATCCGAAACAACCATGGCGCGCGCTGTTTCTCGGCGAAGTTCTACAGTATCGATTCGAATGAGTTGGCAACGATCCTCGTATCGAGTATTCCTCATTGGCTGTCGCCATGGAAGCAATCGAAGAATATAGCGTACGAAGCGACGCTGGATGCTTTTGATGCGGTAGATAGTGTTATTATAGTGAGGAATCCATACTACGGAACAGTATTCTAGGGAAGCTCGAACCAGTGACACGTAGAATGCCAAACAAACCAAACCAAACATTCAATGCTGTTAAAGTCATGTGTCATTCAAGTATCACATTCAATAGAATTCATCTTAGAAGGCTCAGTCTAGTTCCGCCAATGGCCAGAAGCAAACTGCGTTGTAACCCACTGCTTTAAGATTCGAAAACGAAACACTGAATTTTTGACTTTCAAAAGCAGTTTTTATGCTCAAAATAAAATTCATTTCATGAAATTATATTCATTCTGTTCTGATAGTTTACAGGTAGGTAGCTGTTAGTTCGAATACAAGCAGAAGGTTGCCTTCCAACGTAATAGGTACACCGCACATCAAAACTTTGCGCCTATGCATTTATGTAGCCGTGATAAGCGGAAGAGAGGAGACGCAAAGAAGTCTATTTGAAAAATTACCCGAGAATTTTTTAATACTGTAGTAATTTAAATTGTTGGAAAACTACTCTAAATCTGAGTTTGTATACTTTATTGGCAAGAAAACAATTTCTTGGGCTCAAGCGACTTGACCCTTCTTTATCAACAGACTTCACAGCTATTAGAGTACAGGACAGTTACGACACCAGTGCAACAATTCTACTGACTCTATCTAGCAGCACCGCCTACTGTTTTACCTGACTCACTGCGAATATGCGTATTATTGAAATAAAACGTAACCATACGCTTTATTCGTTTATAACGCATATGCAGTTAATATCGATAACAAACGATTTTTTGTAAGTTGTGCTTTTGTTATTGCATTTAATTTGTAAAAAGTTGCATAAATAACAATTCAGTTTCACAATACAATTATTGCGTACTACTGGCACATGAAATATAACGTTTAAGTATGTTATTTTTAGTGACCAAATTAACGATATTTTCGATACAAGGGCGATATTTTTCGAAACCTTTCGAACCAACACGATCCCGCGAACACAACGCATATTCGCAGTGAGTCAGGTAATACAGTAGCCGTGATTCGAACATACGACTGGCATGTCAGGCCAGCATCGTACCTCGAAACCAACTAAGCATTTAAAGGCATTTTCGGTAGTTTATACCAAGTTTCAGCTAAATCCAACCTATTTGAATTAGAGAAATTATAGAAAAAAATGACCACGTAACTCACGTAAACCAAGGATTCAAAAGCTCCCGAAACAATTGCTTGCAAAATAACCGAGTATTTAATAAGTATCTATGATCGAAGCAGAACGAAATTAAACAACATTATACTCAATAATAGCCTCTCAGTTGGCGTCGAGGTATGATGCTGGCCTAATAAGTCGTATGTTCGAATCTCGATTGGGAGAGGCTGTTAGAATCAATAGGATCGTAGAAACTGGCCTTGCAATTGTCCTGTATACTAAAAGCTGGCTGCGAAGTCTGTCGTATAAAAACAGAAGGTCAAGTTTCGATAACGGAATGTAGCATAGCACCTCCTACCAAACATTTTTGTTGAATAACTGCTTGTCAAACGCTTGTTACTTACTAATTAGCTGTCCAATGGTTGAACAAACTACTATTCAAAAAAATTGTTTGTTGGGCTAGGCTTTTACACTCAATAATGTTTAATGATGACAGATAAACATGAAGTGACTTTAATCTTACTACAGTAGTTTCATTAATTTACATGCAAACACATTTAAAAGTGTAGATCCAAGTGATAAACCAAGCGCCTATGAGAAAAAAACTTATACAAATTAAATTGGTTGCGATAGGATATCTATGATGAACTACATCCCCGAAACTTCGAAGTCGTAGCACTGCAGGAACTTTGCTGGACAGGACAGAAGGTATGGAAAAGCGGGCATCAAGCGGCTACTTTCTACCAGAGCTGTGGCACCACCAACGAGCTGGGAACCGGCTTTATAGTACCACCCAGATAACACAAAATCGTAATAGAAAGTTCATAATAAATCGTTTTCATGTCAATTTCACATTGGAATTGTATAATAATTAGAGTATGTCAAATCGAAGTGAACAATAAGTTGTTTTGCAGTCGTGCGTGCCTTCATATACAATTCATGACTGTGAATTATAAAGCAGGATAGACAGTTGCAATATTTGATTATATCTTAATCATATATTCAGGAGTATTTAGTTGCGTGTTATAAAAACTACGCAAAAAAGAATTACAAATAATTGTCAAAGCTTTCGCACGTATATCGCCTCCACTTTGGTACATATATGTTCTTATAAGGCGTGAAATATAACTTTTTCGTTCAGATATGATTTCGTATATCTCAGTTGCAATCGAGATATACAAACCAAATGGTTTACTGGGCAGCGTCAGCGTGTGATTGGTTGGCAACCGATCAACGCAAGGATGTGCAAGTTGATGATTAGGGGCCGATTCTTCAATTACAGTATCATCAATGTGCACTGCCCTCACGAATGGAGACCCGATGACGCGAAGGAGGCGTTCTACGCAGAAGGAGCAGGTGTGTAATGGCTGTCCGCGACGGGACGTGAAAATCGTCATTGGTGACATGAACGCGCAGGTAGTACGGGAAGCTGTATATAGACCAGTAGTCGGGCCAAACAGCCTGCATGCCGCAACAGAGACAACGCCCAACAATTTTTTTGAAGAGTAGTTTATCCAACCACTGTACCGATAATTACCGGGTAATAAGCGCTTGATAAGCTGTTATTCAACAACAATGTTTGTTGGGCGGCCAACGATGCGTAAATTTTGTAGCTTCCCGTGGTATGGTAGTCCGAAGTACCTTCTTCCCCCGCAAAGATATCCACAAGGCCACCTGAAGAGCACCAGACCAACGAAGAGAAAACCAAATTGACCATATTCTAATCGACGGTAAATTCTTCTCTGATGTTATAAACGTTCGCACCTACCGCAGTGCGAATATAGATTCGGATCATTTCCTAGTTGCAGTCTGCATGCGCTCAAAACTCTCGACGGTGTGGTGTATAACACACGTCGAAGTCGTACGCCGCGACCCAACATCGAGCAGCTTACTTACTTACTTAGGTGGCTTGCCGTCCTAAGACAAAGCCTGTTGAACAAAATTTCTCCATGTAACTCGGTTGAGGGCTACCGCTCTCCAATTCCTCGGACACCGAGTACTCTCCGCCAGATCTCGCTCCACCTGGTCTAACCATCTTGCTCGCTGCGCTCCTGGCCGTCTTGTTCCTACCGGATTTGAGGCGAACACCATCTTTGCAGGGCAGTTGTCCGGCATTCTTGCAACATGCCCTGCCCATCGCATCCGTCCAGCTTTAGCCACCTTCTGGATACTGGGTTCGCCATAGAGCTGTGCGAGTTCATGGTTCATCCTCCGCCTCCATACTCCGTTCTCCTGTACGCCGCCGAAGATCGTTCTTAGCACTCGTCGTTCGAAAACTCCGAGCACTCGCAGGTCCTCCTCGAGCATTGTCCATGTTTCATGCCCGTAGAGAACAACCGGTCTAATAAGCGTCTTGTACAGGGTGCACTTTGTACGGGGACTTAGTCTGCTCGACCGCAATTGCTTGTGGAGCCCATAGTAAGCACGACTTCCGCTGATAATACGCCTCCGAATCTCACGGCTGGTATCATTGTCCGCCGTTACCAGTGAGCCAAGGTAGACAAATTCATCGACTACCTCAAACTCATCGCCGTCGATCAATATACTACTGCCCAAGCGGTGTCGTTCGGCCTCGGTTCCGCTGGCCAGCATGTACTTTGTTTTAGACGTATTTACCTTTAACCCAATCTTTTCTGCTTCGCGCTTTAGTCTGGTGTACTGTTCAGCCACCGCCACATCGAGCAGCTACGAGACACTGGAGTTGCCCAGGAATACGCGCGGCAGCTGGAAGCAGCGCTACCAACGGAAGAGCAACTTGGCGCAGCAACTCTTGAAGATGGTTGGAAAGGCATTAAGACCGCTATCGATAGTACTGCTCTAGCGGCACTAGGTACAATGAATTCGAACCGAAAAAGCGATTGGTTCGATGGCGAATGCGAGCAATTAGTGCAGGAGAAGAATGCCGCACGTGCGATAATGCTGCAACACCGTACGAGGGCGAATGTGGAGCGATATAAACAAGCACCGAACAGGCAAAACTCGGTCTTCCGAAGGAAAAAGCGTCAACAGGAAGAACGAGATCGCGAGGCGATGGAAGAACTGTACCGCTTAAGTTCTACGAGAAGTTAACCCGTTCGCGCAAAGGCTATGTGCCGCAGTTCGATGTGTGCCGGGAATCAGACGGTAATCTTCTCACGAACGAACGTGAGGTGACCGAGAGGTGGAAGCAGTATTACGACTAGCACCTTAACAGCGATATAGCTGAACATGAAGGTATGTTATGGCAATAAATCTAGGAGCACGTGCAGAAGAAGACAGAATACCAGCCCCCGACCTCCAGGAGGTAGCAGAAGAGATCGGTCGGCTGAAGAACAATAAAGCGGCTGGGGCTGATCAACTACCCGGGGAGCTGCTGAAATACGGTGGTGACGCACTGGTTAGAGCGCTGCAATGGGTCATTGTAAAGATTTGGGAGGAGGAGCTACTAACGGAGGAGTGGACGGAAAGCAGATGTCCGATCTACAAACAGGGCGATAAGTTGGATTGTTGTAATTACCGCGCAATCACACTGTTGAACGCCACCTACAAAGTACTCTCCCAACTTTTATGTCGTCGATTATTACCATTTGCAAAGGAGTTTGTGGGGCAATATCAAGCGGGATTCATGAGTGCCCATCTGCCAATGCCACCCCGGATCAGATTTTCGCGCTTCGGCAAGAGTTGCAGAAATGTCGCGAATACAACGTGCCCCCGCATCATTTATTCATCGACTTCAAATCGGCGTATGACACGATCGATCCTGATCTCGTTGGCAGATTATTCACTACTACGGATTTCCGGATAAACTAACGCGATTGGTCAAGGTGACGATGGATCGAGTAATGTGTGTTGTTCGAGTATCAGGGGCAGTCTCGAGTCCCTTTGAATCTCGAAGAGGGTTACGGCAAGGTGATGGGCTTTCATGTTTGCTGTTCAACATCGCTTTGGAGGTGTGATAAGAAGAGCGGGGATAGACACGAGTGGCCCGATATTCACGAAGTCCGTCCAGTAGGTAGTCCTTTACGGCCATGAGGTATGGACTATGCTCGTGGAGGACCAACGCGCCCTTAGTGTTTTTGAACGGAAGGTGTTGCGCACCATCTACGGCGGAGTGCAGATGAAAGATGGAACGTGGGGGAGGCGAACGAACCATGAATTGCATCAGATGCTTAGGGAACCGCCCATCGCTCACACCGCAAAAATCGGTCGCGATGCGGTGCGATGGGCTGGGGAGGGGATGTCGTGAGGATGTCGGACGGCAGCCCGGTTAAAAAAGTTCTCAATAATGATCCGACTGGAATGAGACGGCGGGGCGCGCAGCGAGCCAGGTGGACCGATTAAGTGGAAGACGACCTACGGACCTTACGCAGACTACGTGGCTAGCGAATTGCGGCCATAGACCGAGTAGAATGGAGTCGACTTCTTCGTACAGCAGAGGAAACTACGGCCTGGAGCTGATTAAGTAAGTAGTCGAATTGCTAAATTGCAAAAGTGTGTGGGACACGCAGAAAATAACTACGCTAACAATTTTCCCGTGGAACTCTAAAAAGGTGGAATCTTCGCAATATTAAACCAAGCCCTATGTGAAAACTTGAAACACAAATTGAGTAAAAGTTACTCGTTTCTGGTATGCAATAAAAACGTAACGTGAGCTACGATCTAAAGAACGATGATTAACGCCTGAATGTATACGCGAAATAACGAGCCGGTCATGAATAAAACGGTCGTGATGTGACGCCGCGAAAAATCTACTGTGGATTAATTTATGCTAAATTGGTCAAAAATTTTCCCGACTCTCCGCGAAGGCGTTACATTCCATTTTCATATGATCGTCTAATGACTGAAAGAGATGAACATTTCATGTTTAATTTTACAGCTTAATAATCATTCTGGCAAATGCGTGTTTCGGTAAAGAATTGCCGACTTTGTCAGTATCTATACCGTGAACAGACAATGCATTTTAAAATTTTCGCGCATAATACCGAAATCACAGCCTATATGCTGTGACAAGTTTGAAGTATCGTGTTCTATAAACACTTTTCTCATCAGAAGAACATTTCTTTCGATTAAATCGGGTTTCAAGTGGAGGATTGTAGGATTATCAATAAGGTAAGTAGTCATAATGTCATCACAAACTAACAGTCGTAACACTTCGAACAAATTTTCTAACAAAATATCGTTTCATTGACACCCCTAAAACTTGAAAAAACACTAGCATCACCTGGCGCAGTCTTCGCGCTACGCAGAGTGAGTCTTTGCTTAAGCGAAAATTTGAAATCATCGTTTTTATTGACTTCAGTGTTACGTCTGTTAGTCTGTGATGTCATCATTATTTATCACAATGCATTTATCTGATACATGAAAACTAATAGGTATAATATGAAAACTAATAAAGCCACCTACTAACAATCATCGTAATCGTTCATAGGGTGATTCATTTATTTTGGACAGGCGTTACGCGTATACTTTATTTTGGACATTTACGGCAGAATCAAATGGAAATGTCCAAAATAGCATACGCGTAACACTTCTCCAAAATACATAAATCACCCTACGTATTGTCAGTTTATTTCTTGGTTAACTTCAATTGAAATTTGAATAGGTGACAACTTTGCTGATCCTTTATCTTACTCAGAGAAAGAACATCACAAATGCAGTTTGACATTAACCATTGGCAGTATTTTCCAAGGTTTTCCTGGGTCTGCCTTTAATAGGAAACAATTGAATTCATTCAAAACTAAAAGCAGTTACTTTCACGTGTTTTCCATTTTATTGCACATTAGTCATTCATACAGGACAAAATCATTCACGTTGTAACATTCTTTCGTTCCTTGAACAGATTTTTTCACAGCAATAAAAACAAATTATTCAAATTCTATATGCCTGCACGTTACACGCGTTGTTTTTTCGCCTATATATTTTTTGCTTGACCTAGACAATACTCGCATCCAATGAGTAAAGTAACATTAAATGTTTTACTTACTAACAGGTCGCAAGATTTTATTATCTCTCTTACGTTATTCAGTATAATTTCTGGAAACTATCGAATTTGTTTTCATCAGACAAACAGCTAAAACTGTCACACCTAGAAGCTATTTACAGTTCTCTTTTTTCTGTTTACTTAACTAGCCATTTAAATTACTATATGCTACAGGAAGGGCTAATGTCTAACTTATTGTCTATGGGAAATAAAATGTGGAAAGCAGATTGCTTATTTTCTGCGCGAGTGTCTCTCCAGTAACAGGGCAACCGAATGGCATTTCCAAAATTGTACTATTCGGCAGTTATTCGCTCGGCAAATTTTCGGCCTTTCTAGATGGATTCCAAATTATCACAAATTTATAACAGCTTCTGTGTGTCTCCATTTATACCTTCAATCCTGTTGATGCGAAATTTTTGTTCTACTAAACAAAATTCTTAAACTATTTTTTTTTTCATTTATCGTATACACCATAAAAAACCGTTCGATTGCCCGCTTCTTTGCAGTTGCTCGCACGCATTAGAATAACCGAAAAAGGGGCTGTTAGTATGTCATCTACGACGAAAAGCTATCACTTGATCTCGCGCCAAGACATACTTCCCCTCTCTCTCTCTCTTTCTATCTTTCTCTCTGTTTCTCTCAAAATATGTACGGGAATTTCCTATTCGAGTTAATTACCGCCGGTACGAAGGACCTGTCTTCCCTATGTTTACTCTGTTACAAACGCTGCTTCCGTTGAAAGGGATCCCAGTGGTGGTGGTCATTTTGGTTTTGCGCAAAGTCGTTCTCTAATCACAGCAGCATCGCTTCGGAACGGATGCCGGTTGGGGGGGAACAACGAACTAACGGGGATGTGTTCAGTTGTTCACAGAGCCAATGTAGACCCGATGCCTCGTAGTCGAGTAGCTATCCTCGACGGTTTTGCCCACGGCCTGGTAGAAGCTGGTTTTTCCATTCGGCGATGTCGTCTGATAGCCAGATGTTTGTGTTGGATGCGCTTCCAGGTTTTTGTTCGGTTCCGATTCCAGATTTCCGTTCGCCAGTAGAAGTTTGTCTTCCTTGTCCTTCTTTGCCTGCTATTTAGATGGAAAAGAAGTTTAGTAACTTTGAAATAATGCGAGTATAATGTATACTAACCTGTCGCGACGTGTACGCTCGTTTGTAGAAGTTGGAGAACAGGAAGTAGAACATGACGGCATGCGCTCCAATGAAGTAGGCAAAGGCGGCCGGATATTTGCAGTCGTTCCAGATCAACAGTTGGAAGGCGTGTACCATCACAAGGACGAATTGAACCTAAGAGGGCAATGGAATCGTTAAAATCGTTATTGATCTTCATGCACCGTTGATCGTCACTCACCATCTGCAGCAGGGTCAGGTACTTCTTCCACCAAAGGTACTTCTGAACCTTGGGGCCCATTGCAGCCAACATGTAGTAGGAGTACATGATAATGTGCACGAACGTGTTCAACAAGCCGAAGAACGAACTGTGGCCGCCTGTGTTTGCGAGAGAGAGAGAGATAGAGGGTGAAATATTATTTATTGATCGAACCGAAGATGGTCGTAAGAATATAGGAAAAGGTTAATGACAGTATGGCACACCATCGAATGATGATGACATGAAACTAATGCAACGGCAATGGCATTTACTCTCTCGTGCTTAGATTTGACCCCCACGCGCAAGAAGACGAACTATTATTGCTACATCCTCGGTTTTGCTTCGAGCAACATCGATGGGAAATCTCAAAACAAATTGCAACTCAAACGAATGGTCCTATGGCTGTGCCATGGACAACAGAAGGGGTGATAAGCTAATTTATTACCCATTTACGAAGAGGGTCAAGTGACCCAACCCAACTTCCACTATTCAATGTAGTAAGCAATCTTGCACGAAATATGTGATGCAAGTGCGAAATTGTCCTACTAACCTGGGATAAACTTGACTCCCCACCATACCGATACCGGCATGATGCCGTGATGAATAACGTGTAGCGTAGAGACCTGATCGTAGCGTTTTCGCATCACGAAGAATAGCGTGTCGAAGAACTCGGTAAATTTAGAGAAGAAGTACCACCAACAGCCGGAGGCCATCTGGAACAGAAAAAGAGGTAATTTTAGGTTAGCCACCCAGACTTTGTACGACATATTTACTTACCCGCATGGCTTGCGGCGATCGGGAATAGTCCACCGGTTGGCAACGAAAGCTGTAGTGAGTCATCCAGCCCGCCATACAAGCCTGGTCAGTACGATTGCGTTTTTGCCGAGATAGAGATGACACAGAGAGTGTAAAAATTCATGAAATAAAAAAAAAACCTCAATTAAACCGGCTTCTCAGCAGTTGATGTGTGTATAGGAAAATAAACCAGCCAAGGCCAGCAACGAACCATCATCGCAAGCAGGGTGAATCGACCATAACCTACCTCATAGAAAAGCCACGTGCTGAATGCAACCTGGATGGCATTGTATACGATTAGAACTTGACGTAGCTGGAATGGTTTTCTGTTTTCCATCAACCGAGGACCAAGGACCTGAACGAAAAAAAAAGATAATAATTGATTATAAGGATACTCAAAAATAGAAATAGATAAATGTCATCTTTCGAAATAGAAAACCAGTTTTTGAGTTATTTTTTGCGGCGGAGGAATCAATTTCAACGACGCAGCGATCATGGGGCCTATTGTTTTCAGTAGCAGCGTGCGACCTGTGCCGATAACAGCATGGCGGAGGTCATTGCACTAGGCCAACCGCAGATTGCTGCTTTCAACGAAACTTGCTTGGTCATCACCACCCGTTCGTTCGGAGACAAACAGCGGATCAGCGGTGGTCTATGATCGTGTGCAACCTTGGCTTAGATACCGTCGCCGTAGCCCAAAAGGTGAAATAGCCACGAGCGAACGAGAGAGCTGCCACCGCCACGGTTGATGTTGTCCTTCGAAAAAGAGGTTTAGCAATAGTCAAAAAAAAATATGTTGTAGCTTCAGAAAGCCAAAGTTTCCCTGAGCTTTTGGGTGTAGTTTAGTTTTAGTTGTATTCGAAGAATTTCGAAAAAGAATAGTTGAATAACAGAATGCCGATTGGTGGTGAATTGAATAGCATGTTTGGCGTTTCAATTTCATCAAAAAATATAAAAGATGAGTTTCTATGTTGTGAATAGTATCTAAGTTTATTTTGTTTTATGTTATTTTATTTTATTTTATTTTATTTTATTTTATTTTATTTTACAATAAAATAAATAATTTATTTTACAATATTAATAGTAATAATAACAACCAGTCAAATTAATTTCGAAGAATTACACATCGGCATTGTATTTTTACTGACATTCGTCGGTCAAACAACAAAAATCTCATTTTCGTTATCCCATTATGCCTGTGATCTTAATGAAATATTTTTCCTCCGCATCATTCAACATTCGTACACATAGATTAGGGGCCATCCACATACCACGTGGACAGCTTAGAGGGGGGTGGGGGGTATGAAAATGTCCACGCTTGTCCACGGAAGGGGGGAGGGGGTACGGAAAATGTCCACATGGACAAGTTTTTTTTCATGCAATAGAAATTAGAAACAACTCAATAGAACTGCAATAGAAATTTTTTTACAACTCTTGCCTTCTTTGGGAAATGATAAATGTAACGGAAGAATCAAGGGGTTTCCAGTAAGGCGTATTAGTGCGTAGTAACCAGAGATTACTTTTGTAATCATTTACGAATTAATTAGGTAATCCAAGGTAATCAGTAAAGTAATCAATGATAATCTTATGTAATCATTGGTAATCATGATTAATTTTTAGTAATCACAAGAGATTGATTAGTGGTAATCAGAGGTAATCAGTAAAGTAATCAAAAGTAACTTTTTTCTATGGTGCGAAGTAATCACTGCTGTTGGAAACCCCTTGGAAAGAATCCACGAATATTCACCAGTCACGTGACTCATTTAGTCGCACTTGCGCCAAATGATTGCATTTTGCCTCAAAATCAAATGCAGCTCGCCAAAAAAGGGCCTCCATGGACAACCTATTTCCAAAAGGCTTCGCCTTCAAAAAATATGACGAGTCACATTGCGTCGAAAAGGTCTTGTGTTGCGTTGAAGTAGACGGTCAAGCTGAGATGTTCTGGATAAAGATACTCTAGACAAAGAAACTCCGGACAGAGAAGAATCGTCAAGCGAAAGTCAAGCTATCAGCTTTCTTGCAGTCGATAATAATTTGCAGTAGACAAGATCATAAGAATTAAGGTCCTAACACCTTGCATACGGATTTTTTAATACGCTGCGGAAAGTTGACGGAAAATCCATGGAAAAACTCAAATTTCCGCAACGCCTAAAAAGCCGTATGCATTGTGTCGCGGCCTTTAGACTGGCGCTTACTTTCACGTCAGCTTTTTGATAAATACTGCATAAATCAAGTTGAAAACAAAATTTAGAACAATGCATTTCTGTTTTGTTAAATTTGACATAAGAAAAAAAAATGTCCACGTGGACAAACAGGGGAGGGGGGTGGGGGTTGAGGGAATGTCCACGCTTGTCCACGGAGGGGGACGGGGGGGTTGAAAATTGGTATTTTTCTGTCCACGTGGTATCTGGATGGCCCCTTAAGAAAATAGATGTCAATGACAATGAGGACCACAATCTTTTGAAAAATACTGCGTACCTCGAATTGAAAAAAACGGCCAAGGCCCGAGAGACATAAAACCGTCTTCAGCTCTCTCATTTTCAGAAGAAAAAAAAACATCTGCGTTGTGTCTGTGTAATTTGTGTGAAACTCATGAAACTACATTTTTTGCATACTTTGCAAATTATGTAATTGTCAAACTGTCAAATGCGAAAGTATGGAACGCAGTATCTTCATGCAATTTTGCATTCATTATTAAATTAACACCCCAGTCTGAAGATTTGCGGAAAATTGTTACGCTTAAAAGATCACTCGAGTTATTTTGCAACTATCGTCATCATAAAAATGCAGTTTTGGCAAACCCGTTTTCAATGACAACTCCGAATTTCTTATTGACACTCGAGCAACATCTCTGATATAACTGTCAAACTGTCAAACAGTTTTACCTTTGCTGAGATACTAAGGAAATGCTCAAAATTAAGATATTACCAATTTATTACTCGTTTCCTTTCAGTACACTATGGTTGACACCGGTTGTAAACGCATACACAATTGTATAGTATTAGTCGAAATCTAGACTTTGACTAACTCGTTTAAAATTTTAATCAAAATTTCAGTCTACTAATGTGCTACTTTATAAAACGTTCAAGCGTCAAATCAGAAATTTCCACATGAAACTAGGATGTCATTGATTCATTAACCGTTTATTCTGCTCACATATTTTCAATATGAATACTTTGCTAATGTCATCTTTCGAGGGCCCAAACCAAATCTTGCAGCAGCGTAAAATTCGAGCTAACAATTAATCCGAAAATTAACAGTTTAAATTATTTTGGACACGCATGCTGAGTTTAACCTTCATCAGTTCGACGGAAGCCACGCTGGGTAGCACAGATCTGTCATACCACCTGCTCAGAGTGTTTGACAAATCAATTTAGGCGAACCGAAACGTCGAGCTGATTGCTGTTTGTTAGTTTGTACTTTGAATTTTTGGTTTGGTTTGCTCTAGCAAATTGGGCCGGCCTGCGGAGGAACAATGAAAATCGCAAATTAGTGGAAAACATCTCGTGACTTTGAATAGTTTTGAACTTAAGGTTGAAAGCTTCAATTTAAGTCCACAAACGGAATGCATTCATTCCGTGAAGGACGCTAAAAGCAGCATCGTAATTTTAATATCCGCAGTTATATTTTTTCTTCTGCAGCACGGATTTTTGTCATAAAATGCTACACTCGAGTTGATTTCGATTAAGACGTCCATCAACCTTAATGAGGAAGCAAGTTTTTAGTTTATCCAAATGACAGCCATCGGGGTTAGTCGATATGATTAGCACTTGTTTCTGTCAGAGGGTTCAGCTGAGGAAGGCTTTTGCTCTTCTTTGAGCTTTGAGCATTAGTTGTGAGAAAATGATTAGACCCTTCTAATAGCTTGTTCAACACAAGCTCGGAAACGACAATGAAAGCCATTGACCTTAACAGTAGCAAAATCTCAGCAGCCTTCGTGGATTATGTCGTTGCCTTGAACGGTGTCACGTACGTTATGTCATCGTTGATCAATGGACGTCCGATCGAAACGAGGTTATGTCATGTCTTTTAGTCTTTTAGTCTCTTAGAACTTTTACGCTTCAGTAATTGCGGGTATAATCTGCGAAATATCACGCTGCTTTATGAATATTGGTGAATGGTCTTCAGCTGTTCGAAACAATTAAAGTAGTGCAGATCATATCTCAAATTACCTGAAATTTCTAGGTTGAATTTTAAAAACAAATCTGCCGAAACTTCAAAATCCACTTTCAAACGGAGCCGCTTCCAATAAGTTCCAGTTCCGGGTAAATATGGATACGCATACGATGGCAGCTGCCAAAAATTCACTGCTTCTTCATTCATTTGTTTTCATGAGGAAGAGCATTACTTACTACTTAGCGCGGTCAACACAACTGAAAGCTCACACAGAATTGTGACAGAGCATTGCTTCCTGCAGACACCCGGTAACGTTTAATCTCCTCTGAACAACCTTCGGCAGGTATATCGGATAAAATGCTTTTTAATGGATATCAAACAGTAATTTAATTAATCTGATTCTATTGGCGGCTTCGCCGCAGTTTCGTTCTGTGGTAATAAACAACAAGTCAATCTCTAGAACATGGCAATTTGCGACGTAATTTGTCTTTGGGTTTCCATCAAACTAAAGGGGTATGTAGTACTAAAATCACAGTTTAGAATTGCAAGATGTTTCGTTTCAATCAAACCAAGCGGAAATCTCTTCAAAGTCACGACCACACACCCCTCGTCGACATCAACAACATTTCAAATCTTTTGATTGAATCTCCTCGCGACTGACATTGAGCTCAACGGCTTGCGCCTCATTCTACGGGCCCCCGATTACATTTGTGTCATATGAAACCATCGCATCGACAATCATTTCGCATGTGCATATGAAGACAAAAGGAATGCAACTATTCTCTCACTTAGCCTTGCACATTTTGCCGTGATTAATTACAAAAGTGCATTGGCGATCATAGAATGTCTACGGAAACCGATCTCCAAAGCCTGACTCCGATGGGACAATAAAAATAGTCGTCCTACAAGGTCTTACTGTGGTGTTGGTTGATTGTTCTCTGAACTGGTTAACATCCCAGCTTCATTAATTAAGTTTCGATAAGACAATTCGGTTAACCGGTTAAATTAGATCGTATACAATATCGGTGAATATAGAAGCACCAAATTAAAAATTGTAGAAGTGAGGACGACCACGCAAAGTAGGTTTTTATACTGTTAGGAGCTTTCTTAATAAAATTTTTAATGTGAAAACAAAAAATATGGCAATTTTACTCAAGAAAATTAATAAATTTATCGGTATTTCATAAAGAGAAATCTCAGTTTTCAATATTGAGCAACGAGAAAATTAACTAATGTTTTTTTGAGCGTCTTAGTAGAATACCTGAAACAAATTTTTTCTTCTTTTTTTTAACGAGAAAATATTATTGATTTATTGATTCGTTGAATTTTTTATAACGGGTGGCAGCTAAAATTTTGGAATTTTTTCGCGGCCCTTATACTCAACAGCAAACGAGCTCAGAGAGAAATGAGAGTAAAGGGTGTCCCACCTCAAATTGCACCACGGGAGAAACGCTGCAGAAAATTACCTAATTGACCGATCCTGTTCAAACTTTCAGACAACAAAATAGAACCCATTAGTAGGCTTTTGGCATATTTGTTTTATTCAACTTCATTACCATAACCACTCGAAAAGTTTTGTACACCCTAGCTGCAACTTTATCTGTACGGAAATCCACTTTTTATTCATGTCTTCGTCAGACTTGACCTCCTCGGGATGCTTCCGTAGTGCCTGCTTCATAATAGCCCAGTATTTTTCGATGTACACTCAAGTCGCTTTTTACGCGAAGGATACATCCCGCGTAAATCAAAACCGCGTAAATCCCGAAAATCGCGTAAAAAACCGCGTAAAAATAGTCGCGTAAAAAGCGACTTCAGTGTACCTTAGTTCCGGTGCGTTGGAGGCGTTCATGTCTTTGGGTACGATAGTGACTCCGTTGGCATCGTACCACTCCAATACATCCTTTGAATATTGGCACGAAGGTAGATCCAGCCAGAAGATCGTAGAGCCTTCGTGTTGCTCCGACAGAGGTAGCAGATGCTTCTGTGACACTCCTTGAGGTAGATCTGCCCGTTTACAGTCCCGGTAGTCACGAACTGCGCACTCTGTTGGCCACATGATGTATTTCTTGGCCAAATCATATATTTCTTGGCAAACTATGAAAGTTTCTGCATCCTTACTTCTTCCAGAACATCAAACTTGTGCTGGGCAGTGAAGTACAGTAGCCCCGGAGCCCCGGAGCTGCGGGAAGTCCGCCTTGACGTAAGTCTCATCATTCATGATGAGAGAGTTAAGGATTTTCCGGGTACTTGCGCAAAATAAATTCGCGACGTTGCTTTTCGGGTGACACTATTTTTTACAATTTTCGAAAAACTGACTGCGATAAAAATAGAGTGTAAACAATACACTTTAAAATACTTCTACTCAAGTTTTCAAGAGATAATACCCAATGGGTCTACAGCGTTTCTTTCGTGGTGCAATTTGATGTGGGACATCCTTTATGTATGTGTTAGCTCTTTCTCTCCTGTTTTTGTTATTATTTTTTGTTTTGTTTATGCTTACCAAATTTTGCTCAAAATGGCGTCGGAACAAGAAGCATGTCGGAAGCGCGCTGTACACTTCTATGAACTGCCACAGAAATCGCGGCAAAAAGTATACGGTACAACATTTAAAAAGCGAATGTGTTACGGCTTCGACTGTTTACCATATTCTAAGATGCCCAACAACTAAGACCAGCCAAAATTATGGACTCAGAAGGACATCGTTCACCTTCTCGTGCCTGCAACAACAAGCCCTCTGGAATGGTTATCAATTAAGATGTGCACGAGATTAATGTTTGAAGAGAATTTTGATCCGGTTTCGACAAAAACATTATGCAGATGGACAATACGTGTTTTGGCCGGATAGAGCATCATCGCATTACGCCAAAAAAACACAATCATTCCTGAATACCCATTCGAACCCATTTGTACCAAAAAACCACGACCCGACAAATCTGTCTCAGACACATTCCAGCGTTACGGGACACTAGCCCTATAATGGAGATCGGTTCCTGTTTCATCAAATACCTGGCATTCTAGTGGAAAATGAAGTACTCTTTAAACAACTATTTTACAAGATATTTGCCAAAAAAATGGTGAAACAGGAGGCGATTCACAGGGTAACAATGGGTGCTAATTGTGTCTCGTAACGCTGGAATGTGTCCTCAGTGCGCCCAATCGAAGATTTCTTCAGGATTTTGAGTTCCTTAGTGTACAAAAATAACTGGAGAGCCACGAATTGCACACAGTTGATTGGTAGAATCAAGAGATGCATTCGCAAAATTGACATGACGGCCGTACAACGCTCCTGTTCCGACATCAAACGGAAGCTTCGCCGAACAGCCGATTACGGACCGTTTTCAAATGTACACTAATGTTTTTTCAACAATGGATAATGTATCTTTAATTTCGGTAAATCAAATCTTCTACATGTATCTTTGTCTTTTTTGACAGCTTGAGAAAAAAATCCAAAATTTTAGTTGCCACCCGTTAAATAACGTTAAATAACATTTTAATACACATTAAAAATCTTATTGGCGTCTAGGTCTAGGTTTAATCACCGTACGTATAAATTTCTTCAAATTTTTGGAACAATGAGACTTCACTTTTTCTGGTTGGAGTCAATCCCGGTGTAGTGGTTTACATTCACGCCTCCCATGCCGATGACCCGGGTTCAAATCCGAACCCCGTGGAGCGCAGAAGTCACGAATGACCCAAACAGTTAAAGTGACCATAATCAAAACAAACAAACAACTTTTTATTTCCCAAGCACAAATATCGAATTGGTCTAGGTTTAATCGTCGTAAAGAATCTTCGACCTATTGGAACGAACACACTTTGTAACTTAAAAAGAAGTAAAGTAACCGAAACTCAATAAACGTATAGTGTATTCGTTCGGTGACGTTCTTACCACGTACTGTCACTTACCTTTACAAAATAAGCATAGGATAGACTGATGGCAATGGTGGGAAATGGCGAGCTCATAAGTGGCCATTCTTTTGTCCGGGGATCTGACAGATCGTCCATTAGGTACCGCCATCCTCCGTACACCTTAAGAATAAGTTCCATCTGAAAGAGATTGAGGACAAAAGAAAAACCAAAAGTTAATCAAAAGATCGAAACAACACAAACGCAATTGATGAGGCATTTCCCGGTTAATCGTGTTGATCAATCGTGATGTCAAACGGTTGACTCAATATTTACCGACATGATTGAGGTTAAATTGGTATCGGGTAAAAGTACAACCGAAAGCAAACATTCTTACTTGTCCAAACTCAGTTTACTGGATCAATTAGCGATGCAAATTTCCCAAAAACGTGTCGATGCGCGTTGTCCAATGCCCGGAAACGTCATTAATATCATCGAACAGCAGGTAATCAAATAATGGTTTGAAATTGGATAGCCTGTTTTGACGGTGTCTTCTGCTCCCCGATGAGCAGTGCATTTCTAAGGCACGAGTCAAAGTAGGCGTTCTGTTTTGCGCTGTCATGCTGACGAAATCATCCAGAAATTTACGGTTGCTTCACTGGAATCGTGGGTTGTATTTTTATCTTGTTGAGAAATGGTGCTAATGTGTTAGATGGTCAGTGGATTAAATTCGCCCGTTTTTGGTTTACTGTTTTTAATAAGAATCTACAACAGAAACACCATTGATAAAATGCTTTTATTCTGCCAAAAGTAGTGTTAATAACCACGACAACTTATTGTCAACTTTGGAACAGTGCTAAAATGCTTTACCAATAAACATGGATGACACTTGAGAAGTGTCGTAACATTAACATAATGTTGCAGCTGTTGTGATGTGTGAAGTGTGATATCCTAAACCTAGTTCTAGTGGAAGAACAGGGGGTTTTAATGTTCTTTCAATCAAAAACAGCAGATTACTTATATTTTTGGAAAAATAGTTATGACATATTGAAGTTGTAAATCAGCAAAAAAAGCAAAATAGGCAGAATTTAAAACTATGATGAAAATACCCTCCCGTACCCTACATACTGCATATATTTGCTTTACTGTGATACTAAACATGTGATACACTTAAATCTCGTTTTACGTCCATTATTGGGGGGACGAAAAAAAAATCGGTCGTAGAAAAAGAGTACGTTAATTCATATTTTTTCAATGTAAAATGAGAGGATGTTAATTCAAATTTTGGATTTAAAATAAGAGGACGTTAATTCAAATTCTGGACGTAAAACGAGAGGGCGTTAATTCAAATTTCGGACGTAAAAAAGTGGACATAAACGAGATCATGTAAGATGAATGGACGTTAAACGAGATTCTAATGTATAAAGAGTATATTTCTGAGTTGCTGCAACAAGGCAACCCATCCAAGTTCTTAGATAATATGTTCTTATTTTTAAAGTGATTTTCAATGGAAAATACCTTTAAACAATTTTCACTAGGCTTTCATAATTTATCTTACATACGTTGTCAATACATTTCAAGCGGACACAAAATAAAACGTCACCTTCGCAGACTGTATTTTTTTATGCACAACTAACAGTTCTCCAGAAATTTCTTTTTTCGATTGAAATTTGTTCCAAACAGTTGAAGGGAATGTCAATTATTTCAGCCAATAGACTTGCAACCATAAAAATGTTGCAAGAATTCAATCAACGAATTGACTGATTTGTCCAACAATAATAATCGCCCCAAAGAAATGTCGAATCATCCGTACCGGTTGTGTTTGCAGTCACGACAAACCACCAGAACGTTATTATCCAACTTTATGCAAACCATTTTGCATTTACCTTCTATATTTTGCAATTGTTTCAACATGCAAAAGGTTGTCGATCAACAGAAATGCACTGGTTCGAAGTCATTTTTGTTTCTCTGCAGACAACGCCAATGGATTTTCCTTCTAGGTCTTTTGCTAATTACCGCCAACAACATAAAAAAACACCCAAAAAGCATTGCCAATCTTCCGGCCAAAACGCAGCTGACCGTGAAACTTAACTGCGATCAACAATCTGGCCGGTTTGATGGCTCAGGTTGCTTAATAACAGCAAACTGCGCGGATAATCATTCTCACACCCAGTCCGGTTTGGCAGATTTGATGATGCGGCACAGTACACATGGAATACAAATGGCGCAATTTTACCCCATAGCACTGAATCCTCGACGGACATTTTTCCACGCCCTCTGGGTACCACCGGTTGATGATTGCCTCTGGCCGTTACCGGCCGGCGTTTCGATGCTAACCGTTGTATTTGCCTGTAAGTGGTCACCATTTACAACAATTGTAAATTACTCTTGCAAACCGTTCCGCGCAGATCTGCTCTGCACTGGGCTTGATATGATTCATGCGACGCGTGCGTGCTTCGAGTGGATAATTGGGTCTTACTTTGGAACGCCTTATTGGCACGCTTTAGCTACTCCGATAGGATCGGGCTGGTAAGCTTTGATTTGTTCGAATTTAATTTAAATATATTTCGACACAAGTCTAGATCAATAAATTATGGTAACCTGAGATGAAAATATTTTTGGAAGGACCAGAGAATAACTTCTGCCTGCTGTTCTCTTGTGCAACAAAACTGCAGTCGAACGAACGTTCCCATTAGAAAAACATAAAATAAACCAATAAAGATTCAGACGGTGACATCTTCAGTGGACCGAAATAAAAATATAAGAGGTTGACCGTGCGACTGCCGGATGCGATCACAGAACCAACGACGACACGAATCGGTAAGAAGAAGCTCTCGGCGCGGTTTGTGGTCAAATTGAAAATGGTTGCTGCCGTGAAATAGCAATGTTGATGCTGTCGAATTAGCGCTTGCGACGTGCCTCCATGTCATAATGTTTTTTTCTTTGTTTGACGCTTGCAAACAACCCACCCAATATACAGTCGGGCACAGGATTTCGATACTGGGTTGTATGAAGGCCTGCCTTTTTACGGGTAACACTAATTATTCAGGGTTCAATCTGGGGGCAGCTTACTCGTAACCTTTTCGACATGCAATTACAAATCTTATTATATTTCACGATTGCATGCTAATGGAAACCGCAAAATCAATCGTTGTTTGTTGATTCAACATAACTGTTTGATGTAAAATCAAATAGGCTGCTTGAGGCAATAGAAATGTTGCGCAACAGATAATAACATTCGAGTAGCGATCAATAGGACAGAAGCTCTTTTCTTGATCATTGGCTCGATACGATCGGAAGCGCAGATGCATTATTACTGGTCAATTAAATTTACTGAAATGTTGGAATACAAAACTGAGAAGGACATCTAATAGAATTAATTATTAAATATAGCTGCAAGAACTGCGAAATACATTGCATCTAAGAAGAATCCCCAACTGATAGATGCTTGTCCAAATTCTTACGCATGATCATTCTATGCAAATGACGATCAATCGGTCGTGCTGGACTGATAAGTTCCAAAATAACAGCATTATTGTGTCAGGTGTTTCCTAAATATTAAATTTTAGGTGCATTTGGGTAATTCATCAATTGATAAGGATTGATTGTGCACTGCATGAGCATCGATCATCAAGTAATTTTGTATTGTTTTTTTTTCTTTCACAAATTATAAAAGTCCTCTCCAAACTTCTATCAACAAAACAAAATAAAAGTAGTTTGTACTAATACGTTCATTAGTCTTCGATAAAAAGGTACAAAACAGCAAAGCCATGAGTATAAACGTCCTGAAGAACTTGACCCTGCTTTATCGACAGACTTCGCAGCCGGTTATTAGAGTACAGGGCAATGACAGGACAGGGCTAATGCAACGATCCTACTGACTCTATAGCAGTACCACCTTACCGAGATTCGAACCCCGAATCTAACTGAGCGGGCAAAGGTATATAAAGTTTGAAAAGCCGTGTTTATTGGAGTGTCGTTTTATTCCGCCCAGGTTGCCCCACTAGCGGGGCAAAAGTGCGAAGCTTAAATCTATGAAATTAGCACAACAGTAGCTAACAAAACCATAATATCTTCAATCTGCGATAAGTTTCAAAAGGAAATATTCTTAATTTGGCACCTTTTTTATTTTCCGCTAGTGTTCTGCAGGAAATCGAAACTTTACCAAACGATTATTTTTGTATCACCAGCGGATGACACTGTGTTGCTACGGCCAGCATCTGCACAGCACACAATACCCTCAGATCTTCCACATCTAGTATCTCTGTTTTACAGTGCCTAGACCGGTATATAATTACCTATGCATTTTGGCTTCGTCCATGAATCGCACATTTGCCCCGTCCGTGAATCGCACTTTTGCCCCGCTAGACGCTTGAAGGGGTTTGAGCAAATTATGCAAAAACGAAAGATATTTTGTAAAGTGTTCTCGCTACATTTTTTAAAAAAATATGTGAGTGATGTGATGTGAGTGATGATCACACTTACAAAATTCAAGCAAATTCGGAGCGGAATATTCGACCTAGGTGACGGAACAAGGACGACGAATGGAGACTCGGTACTTGGAACTGCAGATCGCTAAATTTCGCAGGTTGCGAGCGGGTGCTGATTGAACAGCTTGAACACCGCAAAATCGGCATCGTAGCTCTGCAGGAGATCTGTCGCAAAGGAGAGAAGACATGGAAGATCCGTGGCGGCAAGGCCCAGTTTTACCAGAGCGGAGGTGCTACCAACGAACTGGGAACGGGCTTTGTAGTGTTGGGCGGAATGCAGGATCGCGTGATAGATTGAAAGGCGATCAACGAGAGAATGTGTGTATTGAGGATAAAAGGCCGTTTCTGCAATTATAGCATCATTAACGTGCACTGCCCGCACGAAGGTAGACCCGACGATGAGAAAGAAGCCACGACAGCTGCTCGTCACGGGACATCAAAATCGTCATTGGGAATATGAACGCCCAGGTCGGTAGGGAAGAAATGTCTAGACCGGTGGTAGGACCCTATAGCCTGCACACCGACACAAACGATAACGACCAACGATGTATAAACTTCGCAGCTTCCCGAGGCCTGGTGATCCAAAGCACTTTTTTCGCGCGCAAGGATATCCACAAAGTCACCTGGAGATCATCTGACCAACTTACAATGAACAACTATTCCGAGCTAATGACACGCGCAAGTTTTATGAGAAGGTGAACCAAACTCGGAAGGCTACCCACCGAAACCTGACATGTGTAGGTACGAGGGAGGGAATCTAACCACAAACGAGCGCGAGGTGGTCGACAGATGGAAGCAGTTCTTCGATGAACACCTCAATAGCGAAGTCGCAGAAGGAGGCGGAACGGAAATTAACCTAGGAGCGCCCATGGAAGACAGTAATGTCCTAGAACGTAATCTCCAAGAAGTCAAACGAGAAATCGGGCTGCTGAAGCCCAATAAAGCCACTGGGAAGGACCGCGTACCGGCAGAGCTTTATAAACATGGCGGAGAAACGCTAGAAAGGTTCTACATTGAGTTATTTCGAGGATTTGGGAGAAGGAAAAGCTACCGGAGGATTGGATGGCAGGAGTGGTTTGTCCCATCTACAAAAAGGGTGAAAAAAAAAAATTTTTTTTTTTGCTATCCGACAGATCTTGCATCTTTCCGGCGGAAGCAATCTACGCCAGACTGAAAGCGGAGTCTAGGAGAATTGGGCTAAAAATAAATGCGACGAAGACCAAATACATGAAAGGAAGAGGCTCAAAGGAAACAAACGCGCGTCTCCCACGGACGGTAATCGTTGACGGCGACGAACTAGAAATGGTAGAGGAGTTCGTGTATTTGGGATTGCTGGTGACCGCGGACAACAGCACTAGTAAGTAGATCCAGCGGCGCATCCAAGTGGGAAATCGGGCCTACTTTGTCCTTCGTAAAATGCTACGATCAGGAAGCTTTCGCCGTCGCACGAAGCTAACAATGTACAAAACCCTTATTAGACCAATAGTTCTTTATGGACTCGAAGCCGTGACGCTGCTCATGGAGGACATACGCGCCCTTGCCGTGTTCGAGCGGAAAGTGCTAATGGACAATATTTGACGGAGTTCAAACTGAAAGCGCAGAGAGGCGGAGGCACATGAATCACGAGCTACAGGCACTGCTTGGGGAGACTCCCATCGTACATCTAGCGAAAATTACCAGGCTACGGTGGGCCAGACACGTCGTAAGGATGCCGGGCGACAGTGCGACGAAAATAGTTCTCTTCAATAACCCCACCGGCACCAGTAACAGGGGGCCCAACGTGTACGATGATGGCTCGACCAGGTCGAAAGCGATTTGCGACTTCTGAGACGACAAGGAAATTGGCGACGGGTGACCCAAGACCGAGTTAAATGGAGACGAATGCTTGAAACAGCACGAGCCACCCCGGCTCTATGCTGGAGAAGAAGAAGAAGAAGAAGAAGAAGAAGAAGAGTGATGTAAAACGCTGCTGCAATTTTTCGACCAGTAATATTCTCCGGTTGATATCGTATTTGCCGTATAAGGAAATATTTCATCAAAACCTCTATAATAACGTTTACCCATAACTCTGCAACTATGCTTCGTAAACAACAAATATTTACGGTAGGTTCAAGCTGTAAAAGTGGTCACCCATCCATGCCAATGTAGTCAACTTACTCGGAATCTGCACTGATAAATTATTGAACCCCCTTTTTACCCCCATCGCACTTTTACCCCTCCTTACTCTAATGTATTTCTACAACACCAAAAACACGAACTGGAGCAACTCGCATCACGGGTTCAGTCACCCAGAGGATATATAATTATAAAAACAGTTAATTTCTTTCAATCCTCCGATCATGTTCGGTAATCACTATAGTATCCATCAGTAGGCAGCAATTACGACAAGCCCCTTGTCGACACTCAGCTCCCGATAGATTGTTTACTAATGGTAATTGAGTTGACTCGTTAGACTTATAGAGGAGGCATGGTAGAAACCTCCAGAAGGGTTGAAATTATTTCCCACCACAAAAACACTAGCAATCTTCTCGATTACACAAGTGGTTGACGCACACAGGATGGCCGTTATATATGGAAATCGATTGCAGATTATAGAACATTCTGCGATACTGTTAATATTGTACTTCAATGTGTTTCATACTACTATTGAATGCAAGCAGTTACGAGTCCTTAACTTTAATACGCAGTAAGGTTTGTTCTTTACAATAAACCAAACAAAAAGAACATAATTTCACACAAATTTCAGCCAAAATTTACTCTGGCGTAGATATTTTACACTGCACCCCTGCACAAGACCAAAGCAGTGGTTGCATTGAAACCCGTCAAACCGGCTGCGCTCTCCAGAATTTTCCTACCAGTTGGTAATGCAAGTAATTTACTACCTAAGAGCACGAAACGAAATCGGCGAAATTGTGATGAATTAAACTTTGAAAAGGTGATGTTGTTTTTGTGCACTATTTAGAAGTTGAGAAACGATTAACAAACTCATATTCTCCGTCTTTATGAGTTTAAATTTCGCGCGCAAGTACCAGTACTTTGACAAAAAATAAAAACGTTTTTCGCCTTTATCGCGGATACAGCCAGGTGCATTTTGATTTGCGAGATACCAGAAGTACCGCTACTTCCTCGTACTCTTTACCATATATATACGGTGTACGAATGCCACTCATTTACGATCTGACTTTGTTCCCGATAAAATCCCCTGTCTGAAGGTAGTTTCTATTCTAGTACTAAATAATGACTAAGAATTCACCCTCGGTGGTCAAGTTCTAACGCTCATGTCATCAAACATTTGACAACGAATCAATGTCAACGACATTCAACTGAGCAGATACTTCTATTCAAACTACCGCTTGCGCGATGTACAGCTCTAGAACAATCGGTTTACAACCATTGACATGCAGAACTAACCGCAAACCAACAGCAATTAATTAGTAAACACCGTATTAATAATGCCGGCTAAAATTTACATCGTACCCCGGCTCTCAGCGGAGGTAAATTTCCGCGACGGCGGGTAAACCACGGTTAGAAAGCGTCACTAGCTTACTACGCTCGAGAACACCGTTAGATTCAGTATAGATTACCTTACGGCTAGAGACCAGTTTTAGAGAAGTTGTCCCCAATGTCGCGTGCTAGGTGGGTGGAAAATCACTATACTATGTAGTTCGAACGTCGCCATCGAATTACTTATCGGTGCGAATCGATCGGTTTCCCTAGCGCGCTCTTAACATACAGCGGAAATTTATGTGCATACTACTCGACTGGAAACGATCACGCAATTCTTATTAGTCCGTGTAATCTGATTGATTAATTCAGCTTCTTTTTCTCACTAGAACAAGCACTGACTGTAAACATATTGTTGATTCATTTAATACATATCGTGATGAGCGTCAAGAGAAATTCCGGTATAATGGGTCAATGTATTCGTTAGACAATGTTTCACATGTCGACATTAGCAATTACTTTAGCGAATTGCTTACTATTGTCAATTTGGGAAGCTTAGTTGGTTAGAATTCACGATTCGAGGGACTTTACGCAGTAATGTATAGTTGCATTCTACGACTACGAATCTACGACTAATTACTTTCCAGGTTAAGCTGTGACAAACGCATCTACGATTAACGTTCTGAAGGGGCACGGAAAAACTGGAAACCAAATGTTACATGGTTAAGCCGTTAGAAGAAACAAAGCCCTGACGAAGTGGGTGAATTCTCAGCCAGCAATGACGAAGCGTTTCTTCTCACCCACTTATCTACCAGGGCAAGTTCGTCGCTCATCGTTTCGATTACTCAACGTGGGGCATTCAAATCGTTTTGACTTGCTGGCAAGAATCGAGCCAGCTATTTATAGTTTTTCTAATATACAACAGATTTATGTATATTGATATTTTGAAGCGATAGTCCATGTCGATTTCGACCTTGTTAGCATTTGGACGACTCTATGCGGTCTAGGTCTGAATAAAATTTAAATAAAATATGCGTTTTACATAATTTAAAGGAAAAAACAAAACAAACGCAATTTCTTCAGTAATCCGAGGGGAACCTAACGGTTAAACCTAATTTTTGGCATTTATCGTGCAATTTCAATGAAAGTTTTGAACTATAATATCTGGAGGTCTACCTGGAAAGTGTTTTTCGTGTCTGCGCAGGTTAGTTTTTTTTTTGCTCATTTTCCCCGAAATCAGTCGGAACAAAATGTAAACCGGAACAAATGTCGACTAAACACTCCATTAATAAACATAATATGCAACGTATAATGAGGTATACATATTCATAAACTAGAAATTTGTTGTGGTCCAATAAGCATTCACGCATTTCGTCATTTCAGGCTTTAAAATTCGCTAACATTTCAATGCATGTGGAAATGTTTCAATATGGTAATTGAGTCAAAACTAGGACTGCATACTATGTCCATGGCCGTTTTGCGCAATACTCTACAGAATGACGTAGAATCCAAATCCAAATCAGTGATTCGCTATAGTTTAGAGCGCGGGTTACCAAAAAAGTGCGATTCAATATGTTTGTTTAACTATTTTTTGGAACATGGTTAGCAATGTACCTGCTGAAAAGTATTCAACAGTCCAAGGAAACCCATCATCTTGGTTTCGTAGATCACCTTCTCAATTTATTGGTTCGGATGCTTAGAAGTGTACGATTCAGCTAAGTGCTGAAAATCTTTTTTTTTTCATTTCAGATCTTCCAGTTCCCATATGTTCAAATATCGACTGATGAAACGAGCTTGAACCTATCAAGTGAATTGGAAACATGTTTCTAAAAATCCCAGAAGGGCAGTGGAGATATGGCTGAGTTTTCCGCAAGATTGTTAGTGTACAATACAATTATAATGCGTCCCAAAACGGATTTACTGGGGTTTCAGATTTGCGTTTTGAAGTTAATAGCTCAAAGTTTAATCGCATTGTTGAAGATGAGAGATCTTATGTACTCCGCAACTTAGTTGAATGTGTGCTATTTCAGTGAAAAAAAATCTCTAGATCGATGCATCACGTTGCGTTCGTTAAACAATTGTCTGCGAATTTACTTTGAAAGATTATTCAAGACGAAACTGTACATGTTCGCCGTGAAACACCGTGTTGCCGAAACGTAGTTCTCTATATAAGCTTGCTCCAGTTCTCACAACACAGATTCTCGTTATAAAAAACTTAATCGCCAGAACAGGCTCGCTTTGGAGATAATAAGTTATCGCGGCACGAACTTTTTCGGAGCCAGTCGAACAAAGAGAAGTTGATCTAGCATTTTGTCACTGTCGACCACCCAATGGGCATTGAGCTCACCGGTATTAATGCATCTTGGAGGCGCATGGGAGCATCTCGTACAATCTGTCAA